>NC_051063.1:68694517-69028267 GCF_004664715.2 Peromyscus leucopus
ATTTGGGGAGATCTAAAAGGGGATTCATGGTAAGTGGTACATCACAGATGCTCCAGGAATGGGGTGCCCCTTACTAGCTAGGGGTCAAGAACCTAACATCTATGAACTTCACTAGTTAAGGAGCGTGTACAAAGAAAGCATCCTCGGGTCTCACTGGATAAGGGGAATGCGCAGCTCACCCTCTATCTCCACTAGTACAGAGTCACACACAGCATCCACAAGTTTCACTAGCTAAAGATGCATGCACAGAGGCTCTGCCAGCTTCACTAGTTCCAGGGCATGCATGGAACCCCTGCCAACTGCACTAGCTGAGGGCGGACAGGAAGCATCATCCAAACTGATTAGCTAAGGGGCACATGTGGCATATACTACCTATCCTGCTAGCTAAGGGACATGCGTGAAGCATCTGCCACATCTTGCAAGAAGGTGTGGGGCTTGGGGAAGCAGTTTTATATACATGGAGAACAAAGCAAAGCAGTTTGTGATCCATGAGAAGTGAGGTCAGATTCTAGTACTGAGAGGGAGCACGGGGAGAAGTAGTGTCTGCACAAGAAGGCCGAGAAACTCAGAGAAGGAGGCAGGTTTTGAGCCTCGGATCCTAAGCCATGGAGAAGCTAAGCTGGCCCAGAGTTGAACACTCAGTGCAGGCACATTATATCAACAGCTTAAAAGATAGTTTTAAAATTCACACAAAGCTAGGGGTCAAGCGCATACACACACACACACACACACACACACACACACACTAATATACTAATTAATATATATTAACTAATGTATTTGAAAGTATATATATATATGTGTGTGTGTGTGTTTATATATACTATATATAGTATATACCATATACGTATAGTATATTATATACTATAGTGTATATGTATGGTGTTATATATGTATATATGCATATGTATGTATATGTGTTTGCAGTGCGGTAATAATAACACAGGCACGATAACATGTGTGAAAGGGGCAGCAGTCCCCCGAGAAAGAGATCTGCTGGACCAGAAATGGTGTCACTAAGACAGAATAATTGATTGCAACCTCCTTTCTCCCTGTCTGATATTGTTCTATGATCTGGGCAAAGCCTGGTTAGGCTTAGCAGAAATTTGAGCTGTGTGTACAGTAGCAAACAGCAAGGTAAGCCTCTACCCAATGTCCACAACATCCCAGCTGGTATTGGTGGACCCCAAAAATCAAACCCAGGAGTGAGTCTATCTGGAGACATCGTCAAACAGAAGTGTCTGCTGATGATATCCCTTCTATATCTTGTACACAGAACCTACAGGCTCAAGCAATTAATTTCCCAATTGGATTACATACATAATCACAGGAAAGGCTATGGATGGTAAAAACTATCAAGAATGTTTTTGAGGCAGCATCTGCTAATCTTCCCACAGAAAGGATGAAAATACAAATCCACTTCCCTTATGACCTTTGGGCCCATAAACAAGAAGGAATATGGAAATTCATAAATTAGCATGCAAAGAAAAAAGATTTTTTTTTAGCTCATGAGGATTTATACTGGCTTGTCTCCGGGGAATAGTTTTCCCCAAATTTTATTTTGAAGCTGCCTTGAATATCTGGCACGTGGCCCAGACTGCCTTCAAATGTTGTCCAAGTTTCCCAGCACTGCAGACGCTGTTCAGAAGTTGGGGGCTTCACTAAAGAGACATTATCTGAGATGACTCCTATATCCAGTGACAGGAATGACATTTTAGTGGCTAGAAAGCCACAAATGAACATGATACTAGGTGACTGAATGCTGTAGGTTGAAGATTGGGTGGGAAAAGGGAACTGTCCCCAAAATAAAATTAAATATGACCTAGTGAAAATACAATACGCAATCCTGGACCAGACTCTGACGAAGAAAAAGGACAGTCGTGGGTATAGGGGCAGTGGGGTGGGGGCTAACAGTCCAAACAAAGTCTGCAGATCCCTTTCATCCTCTCTGGTGCCTGTTACCTTCCTTGTTTTGACAAATGCACTACAAGTGAGCTATGAACACTGGGGGAATTGGGGGGACGACGACAAAGCAGAAGTCTGTGTCTTTCTGTATACTAGACCATGGTCATGTAAGAGGAATACTAGGGGAAACCGAGTGATTGATATGCAGGAATCCAGGTGATTAGTCTATATTTTTCTAAAACCTGAAATCATCCCCAAATTAAAAGTTCATTGAAAAAACTGTCACCACAGGGGAAGAAAAAACTCCATGGTAGTTTTCATTTAAAAAAAAAAAAAAGTTGTCATTTGGGGAAAAGATTAGCCATAAATGCTTCTGATCATACTACAAGAAAAATGCTGAAGAACCAGAAACAAGAGACTTTGCTATCTGATGCTTTCCATATTAGTTTCCGCTCAGGCTAAGAGATGGATTAGTCAGCAATGACAACAGAAGGGCCTGACTCCAATCCTCAGAACCCATGTTAAAATGTTGTGTGTGCAATGACTGGTCTACCTTGAGACCTATACCATGAAGTAAGCCCATCCCTGACAGGTCCCCAGAAGCTAGATAGCCCCGAGACCTAGTATAGAGCCAAACACAAATGGAAAAAAAAAAAAAAAAAAAAAAAAAAGTCAATGAAATGATTCATAACTATATTCTGCTATACTCATAGATTGGCACCTAGCTCAATTGTCATCAGAGAGGCTTCACCCAGCAATGGATGGAAACAGATGACCCACAGCCAAACATTAGGCAGAACTCAGGGAATCTTGCAGAAGAGAAGGAGGAAGGATTGCAGGAGCCAGAGGGGTCAAGGACACCACAAGAAAACCCATAGAATCAACAAACATGGGCTCACAGAGACTGAACCAACGACCAGGGAGCCTGCATAGGACTTACCTAGGCCCTCTGCATATATATGACAGTTGTGTAGCTTAGTCTTCTTGTGAGACTCCTAACAGTTGGGAGCAGGGGCTATCTCTAACTCTGTTGCCTGCTTTTGGGACCTTTTCCTGGTACTGGGTTGCCTCATTCAACCTTAATAGAAGAGGAGGTGCCTAGTCTTACTGCAACTTGATATACCATCACTGGTTGATATCCATGGGAGGCTTGCCCTTTTCTGAAGAGAAAGGGAGGAGAGGATTAGGGGGAGGGGCGGAGGAGAGGAGGAGGGGGACGGATAACTGTGGTCTGGATATAAAAACTAACTAAGTAAATACATACAAAAAGAAAAAGCTGGGTGTGTTACCAGGCATGGTGACTCATGCCTTTAATCCCAGCACTTATCAGGTGGATCTCTATGAGTTGAAGGCCCCACTGGCCTATGTAGCAAGTTTTGGACCAGCCAAGGCTAAATAGTGAGATCCTATCTTAAATTGCAGAAGGAGGAGGAGGAGAGAGAGGAGGAGCAGCAGCAGGAGGAGGAACAGGAGGAGGAGGAGAGAGAGGAGGAGGAGCAGGAGGAGAAGGAACAGGAGGAGGAAGAGAAACAGGAGGAGGAGGGACAGGAGCAGGAGGAGGAACAGGAGGAGGAGCAGAAGGAGGAAGAGGAACAGGAGGAGCAGGAGGAGGAGGAGCAGGAAGAAGAGCAGCAGGAAGAGGAGAGCCCATCAATCAAAAGCTGCCAGAGAAGAGTACCTTACAAAGTTGAACCAGCACCACAGTGCAGCTTGTAAAATATGGCACCATAGCTCCAAACAATAGGCCAATAAAGAGGTTATCTTTTAAGCTCGGCTAGAAGGACATCCCTGATGCTGCTGCTGTGGGCAAATACCATGATTTGACAGAAGAAGGCCAAGCCTACTGGATTGTGGGCAACATGGATGGGCAATCAAACCCAAAGTGCTTATCACTGTCCTTATGCTCTGTGAGAGTCTCAACTCCGGACATATTTTGGCCAAGGAAGTGGGAAGAGACTCTACTCCATGGATTCAGAATTTCTTGAACATCATGTTAAACCTGTTCCAGGTTACCCTTCCCTGAGGCTGGCAAGCAACCCCATCAGTCATGGCTCCCCAGGTCCTCTTCTCTCTCAGTTCACATAAGAGTACTGGAGGCTTGTGGGATGCTAGAAAGTTGACAAGAGGCAAGCATTTCCTGCCTCCCACAGATTGTACAGACAACCTGTCACTCACCCAGTGGGTTCTCAGCCATCAGATCTGGGGAAAGGAATCCTGGCCCAGCTGGAAGGCTAATAGCTAGGGATCACCTTTCTTGAACATACTTTAAAGACACCCCCCCCCCCATCTATGAGAAATGGGCACCTCTGTCAGAAGTCGGAACTACTCCCCAGCATGAACTGTTTAGGAGATGAAGATTTGGAATACAAAAACCAAGGTGGGTGTCTTAGTTGGGGTCACCATTGCTGTGATGAAACACCATGAACTGAGCAACTTGGGGAGGAAAGGGTTTGCTTCACTCACGCATACCTATAACAGTTGGTCATCAAAAGCAGTGATGGCAGGGACCTGGAGGCAGGAGCTGATGCAGGGGCCAGGGAGGGATGCTGCCTACTGGCTTGTTCCTCATGGCTTGCTCAGCCTGTTTTCTTCTAAAACCTAGGACCACCAGCCTGAGGATGGCACCACCTACAACAGGCTGGGCCCTCCCCATCAATCCATAATTAAGAAAATGTTTTATAGTCTTGTCTATGCCCTACAGCCCGATCTTATGGAGGTTTTCTTAATTGAGGCTCCCTCCTCTCAGATGACTTTAGCTTGTGTCAAGTTGACATAAAACTATCCAGCACAGTGAGTAATCATGGTCAACATTTCCCATGGGCAGAACAAAGCAACTTCTAGAACATGGCAGCATAAAAAAAGCTGTATATCACTTAGGAGACCTAGCCAAAAATATAAAGTTAATTTAAAAATACTGATGTAAGTAATAGCAGTGTTATCTTGTTTAACATGATCTCTATAGTCAGGTATCCCCAGAGATCTGACTCAGTAGTGTAGGAAAACCCAGGCTCCTTCAGCCTCTGCACTCACCTTCAAGAATTCTCTCCTAGTGGAAAATGGTTGCAACAGTGCCAACCATCGTGCCCTACATAACAGTAGGTCTAAGTAAAACAGAATTTCTCCCCGTTATTCTCTCTTTTCAATAAGGGGAAACTTCCCAGAAGCCTCTGTCAGAGTCCTCATAGATCTTATTGGCTAGAACAGGATCATGTGACATCCAGAAGACCAACCATAGCAAAAGCTAGCAGAACTGTCAGGGATGGATGAGGTGGGTATTGCTCATCCATCCTGGAAGGGCTTCCCCCTGAATGCCCAGGTTCTGCTAGCAAGGAACAAATGTCTGTTGGCTCCCCCACTGGGGCCTGGCTAGCTCTGCCTGAGTGGACACATGAACACTGACATGAATGTCGTAAGCCAAACACAATTTAATTGTTCCATACACAATGCTGTGGGTGTGGAACAGCTGATCCTTCACGCCAGAGATATGAGAGGTACTCCTGGGAGAACAGAGGGAGGGCAGCACACAGGACACCATTAGCACATAGAACAAAGAACAGGAAGCCCAGGGCCAGCCCTCAGTCTTTGCTCTCCAGAGCATGTCTCCAGGCAGGTACCAGGCTCCAGCAGGAGTCCTGGGTCTGTCACTCAGCCCCTTTGAGACCACGAGGAGACCCAGGGTTCCTCAGAGAGGATCCGTGTTGACAGATCCCTGTGGGTCCCCAATCCTTGGGAATCAACTGGAGTGGTGGCCTTAGGGTCCCACAATGCAGTCTTCTCTTGGGGATCCAGAAAGCAAATTCCTTGAAGTTTGATGCCTTCTAGATGAGTTTGTCCTTTCCCTCACTGCACAGTTCAGAACCTTTAAATCACTCTCCATCTTCACAGTTCAGGGCCCTTAGATCACTCTCCATCTTCACAGTTCAGGACCCTTAGATCACTCTCCACCTTCACAGCATTCTGTGGAATGCTTGCCTTTTATTGAAGCAAGAAATCTATTTCCATCTTAGCATCTCTATTTTATCCTCGGGTGTGAAAGATTAACGTGATGAGGCAGTCATACTTCTAAGCAATAAATAACAAGCCCTTAATTATTGCTTTAGTGTCTGTCTGCCCATTCCCTGAAGTTATACTGGGACGCTTGTCTCTTTCCAGGTTTGGCCAGAGGAACAGCCCCCTCTGATCCCTTCAGACCCTAACAGTGAAAGATTCCACATGTGCAAAACGTTCTCTACGACACCTACTGCCTGCAGCTAAGAGCTGGGGTGGCACAACTGTGCCAAGCAGAAAGCACCAAGAGAGTGGCCACCCAAACGTGATGCTTGGAGCTGAAGAGCAGAAACACAGGCAGGGTGAGAGAGCCAGGCTGGGAAGCGAAGGTAGAGGAGCTAGGATGGAACGTGAGTTCCTGGCTGAAGGAGTCGCTAAGGAAAAGGAAAACGGAACTAAATCCCAGAGGCTAAGACATCATGCCAACCAAGAAGTGGACACACACTCCTGGGGGAGTATCCAGTGGGAAGCAGGAGGAATTCGGCATCCACGCTGAGTTCCAGGAAAAGGGAGTCACCAGAATAGCTCTAGGTTAGAAAAAGAAGAAAGAAGCCTTTAAGCTACGTTTCCAAAAAGTGTTGGAAAAACCACACGTGAAGAGGGGTTTGTGAAGCACTGAAAAGCTGGTTATTTTTGCCGAGGTCCCTCTAGCTATGACCCTATTTAATAGACCATTTAATAGACGATTACAAACCCGGTCGCCTTCATTAAAGTAAACAGACAGAGGCTTGCACAACAGTGCAGGTTTGTGGATTGTACTGTGGAGGACAAAGGATGAAACCCTGGAGGCCAGGAACACTGCAGACCCCAGCACAGGGAAGTGCCTGGCGCAGCCAAGGCTCACACGGGAAACAACGTTCTGAGGCAGTCACAGTTGGGGACACCAACAAACGCGCATTGGCGGCAAGGGGGTAAAAGATTTCCTGCCAAAGCTTCCCAGTGTTCCAGCTCTACATGGTGTTGCGTTCAAACCCATCTGCGTGGTCTGCTCCATACTCATCCTGCCTTCGTGTGTCCGTCCCATCAACGGCCAGAAAGCAAGATTCAGGGCCAGCATCGCAGACCCCAGTGTCCTCTGTAGTTCGATAGTCACCAAGACAAGGAAAGGTAAACCAAAAGCTGGATATTTCATGACATCTATATTGGTTAATTATTGCCAACTTGTCACAAAGTAGAGTGACCTGGGAAGAGGGCACCTTTGATAAGGAACTGCCTCCTCCACCAGATTGGCCTATGGGCTTGTCATTGGGGCATCTGCTTGATTAATGATTGATATGGGAAATACCAGCCCACTGTGGCTGTGTCATTCCTGGTCAGGAGGGCCTGAGATGATGAGAGCAGACTGAGCAAGCCAGTAAGCATCCATCTGTGGTGATATATTGTGTACCCTAAGAAACTTGCATTAGGATCAGAGGACAAAGCCAGCCACTAGATTAGACATAGAGGTCAGGCAGTGGTGGCACACACCCTTAATCCTATCACTTAGGAGGCAGAAATCTGTCTGGGTCTCTGTGAATTCAAAGGCCACCCTGGAAACAGAGCCAGGCAGTAGTGGCACGGAACTTTAATCCCAGTACTGGGAAGCACACAATGCTGGGTGGAGAAAGTTATATAAGGTGTGAGGAAACAGGAACTAAGGCAGTTCAGCTGAGACCTTTTTGGGTGAGGACTCATAGGATTTCAGTCAGAGGATTCGTGGAGTTGGTGAGGTAATAGGTGGTGGCTGTAGTTTGCTCTGCTTCGCTGATCTTTCAGCTTTTGCCCCAATATCTGACTCTGAATATTTTTTTATGAATAAGACAATCTAAGATTCGAACAATAGTCATCATCTGTGGCTTATGCTTCAGTTCCTGCCTCCAGATTCCTGGCCTGGCTTCCTTCAATGATGGACTGTGATGTAGGAGTATAAACCAACTAAACCTTTTCTTCCCAGGTTGGATTTGGTAGATGTTTTACCAAAGCAATTGAGAAGCAAACCAGGACCATCCTTGGCCAAGACACATCTCTTGAAAAAGATTATAGATACCAAAGACATTGAGATAATTCATAAAGCAAAAATCATCAAGAAGAAGGACCCCATTTTTAGGATACACATACATGCATCGACTTACCACACATACACACTGCACACACATATACACTCTATATACATATACTACATGTACACTCTACACACCACTACTCACACAACACAGGCACTACACATACATAAACACACACTCTATACACATATACTACATGCACACACTACACACTACACACACACACACACACACACACACACACACACACACACACACGAGCCATTCGAATCCCAAAACTCTTCCAGATTAAAGAATATTGTGAAATTAAGAGAAATGTCAACCATCACTCCAAAGTTGGCTCCAGGCGGTCCTCAATGAGCCAGGTGTACCTGGTGACAACAATTCACATGTATTCATTGATCTCATAAACACCAGACTCCCTCCTGACACTCTGTCCACAGCAGCACCTTGGCTGAGGTTCCTTGTGACAGCTGCACATGATCCCTTCTGTTCTTATCCCCTCTCAGTCAAAATCTTGCTTCCCAAATATGGAGGCCCACCTTTCTGTCTGACAGGAATTGTCCTCGTGAGGCTAGAGTCAAGAAAAGGGACCCAAGGCAATACAAGGACACAACCCCTCTCATGGCTGAAACATAGCTTCCTAGAGATGTACCGTTGGGATGAAACTCACCCCAATGTCTGCAGCAGCCACAACTGTATTTAGAAGCAAGTAACAATTTCTTTTGGTTTTCAATGAGAGTTGAGCCAATCATGGCTTCTGCAGTTCATGGAAAGGTGCAGCCCCGCTAAGGTTTGCCCCCAGAGCCAATGCACTGGGTCCTGTTGGGCAATTACATTATTTGTGTTATGAGCACAGCCACTCACTGCAGGGTGGATGACTGTCTGAGGCATGGCTCCAAAGTTATCAAGTTCAGGATTGCTTTTAACTATTAGCTAGAACTTAAGCATCTGAATAAATGTCTTCCCTTTGAAAGTTGCCTCCTTGCAAGGCCTTAGTTCCAAGGGAGCTAGTTCCCTCTGCTCACAGCCACCCTCAGACTTTGCCCTGGACCAAAGGCAGAAGGCATTTATAAGTCCCAGGATATCCAAGTCACACCTCCGCTTTGGAATCATGAGCAGAAATACTCAAGGCCTCACCCAACTGCAGTGTGACTGATTTGGCTCTTCACCAAGACCAACAGTGTGTCTGTGGCTCAAGTTTGTTAGAAAGAGGGCTAATGATGCCAACCATGCTGAAACCTAATGTGGTTTATAAATGCTGAGAGCCACAAACGAGTCTTTAAAATTCACCCACACCACACATGCAGTCTGCCCCCACCCCACCCCTCACCCCGTGAGCCCCTGGGTTCACAGGCCGGCTCTGGAATTCCACGGGTCAGGAGCCATGTGCCAGCAGTCAAAGTGTGTCCTGACTCCAGAGCCTTTGATAGAAGCCCTGAGCCCAGAAGATTATTTAGCAAGAAACCTCCTGGCCTCAAATAACGATGTAGACTGTCTTGGTTTCTCAGCTGTTCACACACCCGTCCCTCCGGGTGGGGGACACAGGCATTGCTTCTTTCTATTGCTTCTCTTTAAAACCTTCCCCACACACCAGACTAGAAGCTTATTGCTGTCCTGTCTTCAAGTCCAGGAGTCACAGAAAATCCATGTACATAAAAACCAGTCCTCTAATGGACTGACCAAATAGCCCATAAATGATGATGACCATCTATTGTCTGGTGAGTGGGAACATGTTCCCTTAATTATTGCCTTTGACTTTTGTTACAAAAGGGAAACTCACTTTGAAGATGAATAACCAAGTCCCATCTCTCTCTCTCTCTCTCTCTCTCTCTCTCTCTCTCTCTCTCTCTCACACACACACACACACACACACACACACACACACACACACACACACATACACACACACACTTAGGATATGTGTGATCAGGATCTCAACTCAAAATGAATAGGAAAGAAACATTCAGTGCTTTAGAGCTTTTCTACTTAAAAGAAAGGAACTATGGACTTTTGTAGATCTGTGGATTCTATCTAAAGAAATTCATAATGGAGACTTCAATGTCTTCAAAGAATAGATGTGCTTATGTCTATTATTATTATTATTATTATTATTATTATTATTATTACTATTATTTGTTTTCTGGGTTTCTTTGTTTTTGTTTTGCTTTGTTTTGTTTTTGAGACAGGGTCTCATCATGTAGCTCTGGCTCTCCTGGAACTCACTATGTAGGTCAGGCTGACCTCGAACTTACAGAGATCCACCTGCCTCTGCCTCCCAAGCACAAGGATTAAAGCTGTGTGCCATGACACCTGGCTCTTTTGTCATTTTTAATTTTATTTATTCAGCATTTTTTATATATGTGGGTGTTTGCCTGTATACATCTATGTGTGGGACATGTGTGCAGTCCCCACAGAAGTCAGAAGAGGGTGCCAGATGCTGTGAACTGAAGTTGGAGATGGTTGTAACCCACCATACCATATTAGTGCTGGGAACCAAACTTGGTCCTCTGCAATAGCACCCAGCACTTTTGAGCACGGAGCCATTTCTCCAGCCCCTCTTTTTATCTTTTAATAAAGAGAATGACATCGATATAACTATAAAAATGTCTAGGCAGTTGTCTCTGACAAATACTTGTTCTAAAAATTGAAACATGAACTAATCAAACTTAGCTATGTCTTTCTGTTTTCAATAAGAGTTGAACCAATCATACTCACCTTAAGCTCAGACATAAACTCTATGTTCAAGAAGCATTTATGAGGAAGATGAGGGCTCTGACAAAGGAGAGGAGATGGAAATGTGCCTTCCTAGTTCTTTGAGAGCATCCTGGCTTGAGTTCACTTCCCAAAGAGAAGGGTTTTACACTACTTCCTGTCTTTGTCATCAGAAGCTTGGCCATGTTTTAACCTCAATTTTCTTCCAACCTTTATTTCATTACAAATAAAGGTGCTAATGCACAACTGTATGTAATGAAGGTCTTCATAACACCAAGAGAGAAAATTAAAACAATTATGAAAGTAGTTTCTCATGGTGGTCAATGACATACAGCTCCAATTTAACTGCTGTCTTATTAAGAGGTGGCACTTATAACTTACCCTTTATTCTCATTTTGTTGTAAAAAAAATTCTCTTAGAGTTTATATAACTTAAAAAGAAAGTTTTGCCTGAATTCTCTCTTGCTTTTGGGTGATCATGAGGAAAGCTACCAGACCCCTGTGGAGAGTCCTTTGTAGAGAGTTTGATTCCAAAGGTCACTCTTGTTGTTCTTTGCCATCTCTCATGACTCTTTGGGTACAGCTCCCCCCAGAGAATCTGGGTGGCTTGGAGTCTCCAAGTCCAGAGAAGCCACAGCCCTCAGAAGCCTTCACCATCGTTAGATCCCTAGAGACAGCTGGCAAGCTGTAGATTCAGAGGTGAAGAGTTGGTGCCCAAATCTACAGGTAAGAGGACATGAGCCTTGTAATTCATTGGATCATTTTGACTCAACAAATTTTGGGTCAGTATAGAGGTATTGATGGTACATGACATTGTCAAAGGACACAGAGGTGTTTCTAATTAAAAGATTCATGGGTAAAAGAACCAGTGAGAACTTTTGAGAGTAAGCAGAGAGTAAGAGAAAAGCCACCACAGGGTGAGGTTCCCTAAAAGAACATCTGTGTTGGTGTCTGAGCCTGGACGAAAACCTTTGCCTGCCTGTCGCCCTGGCATGATGACATTCCCCCACTACAGGGCAGGGGGAGGGTGTCACTCAGTCAAGTACTTGTCACATAAGCATAAGGACCTGAGTTCCATCTCCAGAACCCACATAATAACCAGACATGGCAGCACACATCTGTAATCCCAGGACTGGGGAGGTGGAGACAGATAGATGCTTAGAGATCATTAGCCAGTTAGCCTCACCAAACTGATGAGCTCCAGGTTCAGTAAGACATCTTGTGTCCAAAAATCAAGTGTAGACAGACTGAGGCAGATTCTTGACCCCAACATTGGGCTGTCTCACATACACCAATGTAGGTGCTCACCTGCATGAATATATACGTACATCACATGCACACAATAAATAAACAAACCTTAATATTTTTCAAGGCTCTGTGATTGCAAGAGTGTGACAAGATGTTGTGACCCTTCCAGGAAGGCCTCTGTGCTGAGCCTATTCATTGATTCCTAGATGAATGCAGGAATAAGAGGGTATCTGCCCCCCAAGAAACTGTCTTAGGAGCCCCCACAGGTTGTCCTGATGTGTCCCACACTGATAGAAACAGGTCTCCAAAGGACTGAGACAGGGAAATCTTGATCCAGATCTGAGCATGCCAGGCAATAGCACATCACCAGCAAAAAAGGACACTTTCAAAAGTATATTTCATGCTACCAGTTAGGCACCTAAAATGCTAGGCACCTAAGATCTATCTAGCCACCTAGTGGACATTGATGAAAAGAAAAAACAAATACAAATGACAAATATATCTCTCAATGAAGCTCCAACTCTAATTAGCAGGTATGTTAATTGATAAAGGTTTATTGTTAGTGAGGAGTTAGATGGGTTGATTGGAATTTAATGATAACACTCACTGTACAGAGTTTCTGCAATGTAGACACTCATAGGGATGGACAGTGGGAAAGTATATGGCCATCTGGACCAAAAGCATGGATGATGTTTATAATCTATGACTCAGCAAGTCCATTTCTGTTTCTCACTTCTGAAGATAATTCCTAAAGGGCTGAGGGTTTGGCTCAATGGTTAAGCACGTGTCTAGCATGCATGAAGTTCCAGGTTTGATCCTTAGAATTGAAAAAAAAAAAGCTAACATGGGAAGAGTTTCCCACAAAAATATGTCCACTGCAGTATTATTTCTATTAGAAAAACATTGAAAATAATTTGTATCTAATAAGGAGTAAGAAAAAAAAGTGTCGCACACACTACGGTAACTCAACCCCATGCAATACTGGTGGAGTCCTTTAAATTATTTACGATATTAAATAAAATAGCAGGATGGGGAATTATATATACATAGAGTTATAATAGGAAAATTATTTGGGGAAATATTTGGGAAAGTACCACCAAAATGTTAACATTAGCACCATGGGGACCTGCAAGTGATCTTTCTATTCTCTCTTACTTTTCTATAGCTTTAAGTTTTTTCTATACTGAGCAAATATAATATTTTTAAATGGAGAAAATAGCAAAGCAGAAAGAGCAAACACAATCTATGCCAGGAGAGAAGGAGGAGAGGAAGAGAGAAGGGTGGAGGCAAACAGCCATGTCCTGCAGAAAAGTCTATGCAAGTCCATCATACCCTCTGGATGGTGCAATAGAAAGACCAAGTCTAAAGCAGCCCCAGCTAGAACTAACATCCCCCTACAGAGAAACATCTCAGCATTAACCAAGAGATTCCTCCCGGAGTTCTCTATTCTTTCAGGCCTAAAGGCTTGCAGGTAATGGCAGTGGGGACTTGAAGTGTTTTCTTTTTCTTTCTTTCCATTCAGGCTCAGTCTCTTCTCGCCATCCAGCTTCCTCCCAAGGCCGGGTCCCTGGATCCAGATCCATCTACTGGTGTCCGGCTCACCTTACAGAGTTAACCACCTCACCCCTATGGGGCCTTCTTCTCAGTGAGGCCAAGCCACCAAAGGCATTTCTTTCTGTGTTTGTGTGACTGAGAAAAGTGGAGTTGAAGAAATGAGTGGATGCATGGGAGGAAGTCAGCGACATTTCTCTTTCTTTCTCTTTCCCAGGGCTTGATTTCTTGTCTTGTCACTGTAATAAAATACCCTGACAAAACATCAACAATGATGACAATGACTCACGGTTGAAGGTACAGTCAGTCCGTCATGGCAGGGAAATCAAGGCAGAAAGAGCTTGAAGCAGCTGTGGTTGCATCGCATCCACAATCAACAAGAAGAGAATGATGAATGCCTACCGATACACATCTCCCTCTCTCTGCTTACATAATCAGGGACCCCAGCCTAGGGGATGGTGCCTCCCACAGTGTGTGTGTCTTCCCCTATCAAGTAACACAAGTGGGATAATAACCCCCAGGCAGGAGCAGAGGCTCATCTCCCAGCTGACTCTAGACTCTCAAGTTGTCAGTTGACACTAACCACTGCTCTGAACGTCACATCTTGATTGCTGGTTGCATGTTAGCCCTTTTCCAATACTGAACACATGAACACACATTGAACAAATATGTGAATGAGACTTAAAATGGAACAAGGAAAGTTTGTAAGGCCATGCTACATTCCTTAACTCAGCATCAAATGAACTTAACCCTAACCCTAACCCTTCAGGATCTTTTACCCAGAGCCACAGAGAACAGCTCTATAAAAGAAACTGAGTACTGTTTTCTCTGTGGGCTCCAACCCGCACAGATTTCTATTAATAAGATTATAATTTATTCCCTCGTGTCTGAACCCAGTGCACACCTTCACTCCCACACAGTCAAGGAAGCTGGACTGGACACTCTTCTTGGGAGGAAGAGAAAATAATCAGTCTTGCAATGCTCACTTTACAAACTGGAGCACAGCACACTTCATGACCCCTGTGGTCTTGCTGATGTTATAGTCACTAGCCTGACCTATTTCTCATTCATTAAATCCTTAACATCTCCACAAGAGAAAGACTAGAGTCTCTCATGAGCACCCATCTTTGTCTTTAGGTACACTCTGAGCAAACGAGTCTTCTTGTGATCCATCTCTTTCATTTTACATATTTATTCACTCATTCATTCATTCATTGATTCATTCATTTTTATGTTATTGAGGATTTACCCAGGATGTTATACGTGCTAGGCAAATACTCTACCACTGAGCGAGATAGATAAGTAGATAGATAGATAGATAGATAGATAGATAGATAGATAGAGGATGGATGGATGGTGAATGGATGGATAGATAAGTGTATAGATAGATGATGATGATGAAGATAGATAGATAGATGATAGATAGATAGATAGATAGATAGATAGATAGATAGATATAGACAGATGATGGGTGGATAGATAAGTAGATAGATAGGTAGATAGATAGATAGATAGATAGATAGATAGATAGATAGATAGATAGATATCTCCTTAGCCCCTGTGGTCCAAATTTCTGAAGTTTCTTGATGCCCAGTGAATATATTTATTGAACTGTGTGGTGGCAATGGTTTCTTTGAATGAAATTCTAGTAAAAACAGACAATTACATTCTGCAAAGGTACTCAAAGCTCTAAGCACATATAATTTACTACCCTTTCCCCATTACTATTGATTATCTGGTTCCACATAAAAGGACGTCACTTTTTCCATTAGGCTATATTTAAATAAAAAGCATTTCAAACATAAAACAAAAACTATCACTTTTATTTTAATAGTTTTCTGAAAATGTATGTCTTAATCAAAGTCCTGTTTTTAGACCTCCAAGCCAGGGACATGAAGCCTGGGTTGGCAAGAGACAACACCTGGAATAGGAACTGCCTGTGATTCCCTTAGAGACAAGGAGGCTGAGGCTTAGGGTAAGTGCCTTGTCTAAGGTCACCTCTGCTCTCAAGTTCAGTCTTCATCTGTACCACACAGTGGGGCTAAAGGATCTCCAAGCCCTACATGTCATATCACCAGAGGGGGCTGTGGGATGAGGACAAACCATCACAGGACTAGAATATTTTATTTTACCTTCTGTCCTTCAAGAAGCTGGCAAGACCATAGTCATATTTGAGACAAAGTGTGCTCCCTTTCTCCCCACTGCCAAGACCCCAAAGATCACCAGCTTCCCCATTCACAACAGAGCCAGCATGACAACTTCTGATACCCATCAACTCACACAGTTCCCTGTGCTTATCTGTCCCCGAGGGGGCTGTGAATTTCTGCCATCTTCCTCCAGCATCTGGGGCTCATCTTGTCTCTGCTAATGACTCAGTGGGCTGCAGAAAGGCATGCTGAGTCCAGATGTGCTAGTCCCTGGGCTCAGCGGGGTGCAGAGTCACTGAACCTGAAGTGAGGGAATACACCAAGTGGTGACTGAGGAGTTAGCTAGGTAGGGAGCACTGTAGTTCTGGGCTTCTGGAAAAGACCCAGATTGGTCCCCTAAGCAGGGGGAGTGAGGACAGCCAGGCTCATAGGTAGGCTTGAAAAGTCCCTGTCCCCAGAGCTGAGCCTACATGTGAGGTGATGAAAGGGGTTAGGAACAGGCACCTGACAGTCTTAGAGACCTGCTTTGGGAAAGTACCAACTACGATCACAGCCACCCTAGAGCTACCAGAAGGCAGCATCAGCAGGCAAGGACTTTTGAGAACCAAAGGCCATATTAACCAGGAAAAGCAGGAAGGAAACCCTAGTGCCACCAGAGAAAGATGTTCAAGGAAGCAGCCTACAGAGGAAAAGGAGAGAGGGGAGGCTGGAGAGGCAAGAAGGAGAGCGCTTAGCCAGGACCGCCATCAACATCCTGCTGCAGTCTGGTGCTATTCTAGAACTCCAGGTACATTACAGCTGAAGTGCACAGGGCAGGGCATGATGTGGCTGCCCTTGCCTTCTGGCTGTGCTGTGGGGAGGAGGTTGGGTCAGAGAAGACCTGTATGGGTGTCAGAGAGGCAAGAAACGCGGCAGACACCGGCAAGCCCGGAAGACCCTCAGCTGTGCACTTGCTGGAACAACTCAGGGGACTTCCAGAGACCTTGGGGCTGGTGTTGTCATGCCCACCCACCCTGCTAGTTGTCCCTGAGGACTCATTATTTGTATCTCTGAAAGCTTGAAGCCCGCATAGCCAATACTGGGATGCGGGGCCTCTGGGTGAGGGGTCACTTGAGGTTCTAAGGCAGAGTCCTTGCAATAGGACGTATGACCTCATACAAGGACACTCAGAGGGTGCTGGCTGGCTCTGTCAACATCCCATTTTTTTCTCCTTCAGCCATGCTCTTCTCTCCCTCCCTACCCATGCCTTGACATACAAAGACACAGCAAGAAACAACAGTCTGAAAGCCTGGAAGTAGACCCTCACCATGAACCTTGGTCTTGAACTTCCAACCGCCAGAAGAGTGAGAGATACAAGCCTGTTGTGTGAACTGCCATTATATGGAATTTTTCTGATGAAGGTGGGTATGAGGAGTAGACTTTGGACACGCTGAAGTTGGTGCCTCACAGACCTTAGATGGTTTTGGATGCTCCAGGACACCTACTTCTACAGCTCGGGGCTCCAGTGGGAGCACAGAGTAGGGAGAAAAGGAGGCAGGAGCCCAGGAACCAACATCTGAACACTCAGCTCTGACAAAAGAGAAGGGCAGGGAGGCAGCCTACCAGCCAGGAGAAAGTGGAAACAGAGGAATACCAGAAGAAACAGGGTGTGGGTCCCAAGAAAGGGATCTGAGAACCAGACAGCATGAGCATCAGACTCTGTCACACAGAATGCATCAGTCTAGCCACACGGAAAGCACCGGGAACCAAGGCAAAGATTGGGGGCTAAGCTCCAGCAGCCTGAAGGGCAGAAGTCAGAGAAGTGGGGCAGAGAAGAGGTGAAGGAAGACCATCACCAGGAGGGTTTGACTGCAAAGGAGGAATGAAACAGGATGGTAGATGGGACAAAGGTAGGAAAGTGTGTGCATATGTCTGAACATGCATGTGTGTCTAGGTGTGTGCATGTATGGGGATGTGAGCATATGTATGCATGAATGCAAGTATGTGAGTATTTATGTGGGGATATATGTGCATGTATAAGTATTCGTATGAGTGTGTGCATGTGTGTAAGCATATGAGTGTGTGCATGTGCATGCATGTATGTTGGCATGTGAGTATATAAGCACATATGTGTGTGCATGCATATACAACTTTGAAACTGTGTGTATGTGTGTATGAACACATATGAATATGTATGTGTGGCTGTGAGAGTGTGCATATGTATGCATGTGAGTATGTGTATATATATGTGTGTATACGTGTGGAGGTATGTACATGGATGTACACATATATGAACATATAGAGTCATGTGTATGCATATGTGTATGCATGTCTGTGAGCTAATGTGTGTGCTTGTATGTGTTCTGAGAAAGGATGTCAAGATGGGTGCTGAGGTTGGTGGGCCAGAGCTGGAACACAGGGAGTTTGTCTGCTCCAGGAGAACTGATAAGCAAGGGTTCGCTGGAGGATGAAGGCTGCCAGGTAGGCAGAACAGAGTGGCTCAGGGAAGCCATAAAGTGAAAAACTCACTCAAAAGGGGATAATTTCCCCCCTAAGAACTTCCCAAAACAGCCTTCATTTTAATCACATGGAGAGGTGGCATGTGGACCATGAGCCTCATGTTCTGGGGATTCACCAATTCATCTCCCCACAGCAGCATCTCTGTAGTCTGTTCTCACTACAGAGACTTAGCTGAACCCTCCTTGAGCCACTGGGCATGTGCAGATGCTGTGGCCTGGCCTTCCTCCTGTTGCTCAGAAAGGTACATGCAATTCGCCATAAGAAGCAAACTTTATATCTAGCGATGAAATCTTCTTTTGCTAAATGCACTGACTCCTCGCTTGGGCCAACGAGGTGGTTAAAGCAGAGCAAGACCCTGGCACCTCTGCCTTCATCTACATCTGGCTCTTGAACTCTGGCTGGACTCTGTGCAGGTGTGACTGTCACTAACAGAGTCCATCTACCTGGACTAGCTCATCTCGTTTAGAAATGAGTTCTTGCCCTAAATGGGACACTACCTTGGATTCTGGGAACAGTAAAAAAAAAAAAAAAAACCCAGGGTGGACACTCCTTGCCAAGATGAGAGTATTCTCCATGAGGTCAATGTTGTAGCCTGGAGCAGAGCTGATCACTTAAAGGAACCAGATGATCATCTAGAGAAGCGGTTCTCAACCTGTGAGTCACAAACCACTGGGGCCACATATCAGATATTTATTTACATTATGACTCATAACAGTAGCAAAATTACAGTTATGAAGTAGCAACAAAAATAATTTTATGGTTGGGGGTCACCACAACATGAGGGACTGTATTAAAGGGTCACAGCATTAGGAAGGTTGAGAACCACTGCTCTAGAGTGATAGCAACAATTACACCTTCAGACCACCTTGTGGAACCAGAACTGACACAATGATCTGACTGCTTAATTGTGCAGGCCTATTGACCTGCCCTAGCTCTGCCTCGGTCAGTACCCTGAGCCTAGCCATGGGGATCACTGAACCCCTTCATTGTCCTTCCCATATGGTCACATTGATTAAATCTCTGTTTTTCACTATTGCTCATCTAACTCTAATATTGTGACTGGTGTCCAGGCCTAGTCTGTTAGACCAACTGGAGCCCAGGTGTTTGCACAAAACTCCAGGTTCACTGATAAAACCTCTAACATAGAAACCAAATGTGCTTTACTTGAAGCCCCCAGTCTACTGTTTCTCTCCTGCCTCTCAGGATCACTGAGAAGCACAGATAAGCTCAGAGCAGCAGCTCAGCACTCTCCAGAGTGCCAAGGACAGGACACTGTGCACAGCAAGGTGGTGGGTCCTCTTTCTAGGCCCTTTCCCATAGACACAGGGAAAAGACAGGCCCACAACTGATGCTATTGCAGATCAGAATTGGTGCTGGATATCATGTGATCATTCAAAGGGAAAGACACGAGGTCATCCAAAGTCACTGGGACCTCTAAGCATCCTCTGCTTCTTTAGAATGGCATCTCAGTGTCAACACTCTTGCAAAGTTGCCTGATTCCATCATGCATCCGAGGCCACCAGTTAAAAACAGAAAGTCAGAAGGCCTGGTTTAGGTTTAGACAGCATGGTGCTGATATGGATACCCAGGATGAGTCAGCTAAAGCATGGCTGACACTGGATATCCAGGGGCTATGAGTCAGCACAAAATGACTGACGCCGGATGTCCAGAGAACCTCAAAAATAAAGCGATACAATCTGTCATATAGCCATGTTTGGCAGAGTGCCACTTTTGTGTGATTCTGTATAAATATGGCCTTGAGGTCAAAGGCCTGAGCCTTTGTCTTCATCAGTCTGCCCATGTCTGTCTGTCTATAGGCCTGTGTGCCTACTCCCATGGAGCCTCTGTGTCAGTCTATGTGTATGTGTCTGTCTGTCTGTGTGGGGCCTGTATGTACCAGTGTGTGCTGGGGTGCCTGCCAGTGGCTGCCTCCTTCCTAGCCTTCACCTAGAATAAATAAAGTTTGTCTTTTCTCCTTGTACCACCTGGAAATCTCTTCAATCGTCCAGCCTCCCATGACCCTCCCCCTTTCAGGAACCCAAGAGTCAGGTTCCCCACAAGGGACAGACTCTTCTTGGCTTCAACAAGGATGACTAAGCCCCTCCACCCTTTGGCCAGGAAAAAGAGTACTCTAGGAGAGAGTAGGCCCCTTCTAGAAGAGCAATCTGCAGACTCCCCACAGGCACCTCTTTTGCTCAAGAGTCACAGAGTCACCCGCCCTGGCTCCCTCCAAGGGCAGACAAAGCTTGCAGTACATTGAGAGCTTTGTGGACCACTTCCCCGACAAGGATATTTTTCTAACCAACCCTACCTTAGGTATGGAACGCCCCACCTTACTTTACCCCTCCGCTGAAAACATCCAAAACTTTCTGTTAAGCTGCAAACACAGTGATAGAAAAGTCTCTGGCCCTGAAGAGACTCGAGTAAGCTTATCTACTGCATGTCAGGCAGTGAGAAGGGAAAGGCCAGGCCAGGAGGAGACCCAGGAGCATAGACCATTGCCTGGAAGGTACCAAGGCCATCGTTTGAGGAAGTACCGGTATGGTGTCTCCCAGGGCAAAGTTGCATGGAAGGGTAACAAAGCAGCACCAAGCATAGGTATGCACGTTATACCCATGAGGAAAAAGTGGGCATGTAGTTTAGATTGCTTACGGGCCTGTTTAATTAAACCATACTTGGGCTAACATCTGCACAGGACCTCAAGTTCATGTAGGAAATGCATTTGAGAGAGCCAGCCCTCCTCCAGCCCAAGCCCACTACCCTGAGCTACACTTCTCCAGCTTGGTCCTGGGAACGAAGCCACCAGCTCAGGACCTGTGGCTAAGCTCCTCTTTAGCACTGAAAACAGTGGGTGTCTCCCCTGAGCTCACCTTTCGGCTTCAGCAGGGAGATTAAAGAACTGAGACCTAACAATTTAGGGGGTTTTCTGGCTTTAAAAGTAGAAAATACATGTGTAAGCTTGATTTTAAACACTGTAATCTTCTTATTTCCGGGCGTTGACTGCACAGATAACCAAGCAATTTGGCCTCGGCTATTTTTTTTTCCTTAGATTGCCAAAAAGATTAAATCCTAAAATGTGGACATACAGATTTTTTTACAAATTGAATTTTAAATATGCAGGCCTAAATTGTCACCCTGCATATTTAACAAACAGGCATCAGTAGACCATATTTCCCCCCAAAAGTCACCAGGTAGCCCAATTATTGCCATCCAAACATAAATCTGTTCATTTCAATTTCACCACCCTAATACATAAACCATGGTTCATGAATGTACACACACACACTAACACACACACACACACACACACACACACACACACACACACACACACACATACACAATGCATAGTAACATACACAGAGGATGCAATGTACGTAGTGGCATTAACATATATTTAGCACATCCACACATGCCATTGTAACTAGAAAATTAATTGCCACATTATCAGGTGTGACCTAGTCAAATGCAAAATTGTGGTCTTATTTTAGTCTTTTCCACCTATTTGAACACAGACATTTGCAGAGCCACACAAATAAAGCAATCCATCTTTTATTACCCATCACCACAAATTCTTAATTCCTAATTCCCTCTTAAGCATCCCTGGTGACTTAGCCCTGACAGCAGTTTGTTTAAGATAGATATTTACTGCTGGGTCCTGTGGCCAGGCCTGCATGTCAGGAGGCAGAAAGGAAAGAATCATACTCCCTTAGATTATTTGTGAAGGGGAGTGGGGGTGATAAATGATGCATGCTGGTGTGCAGGGTGCTAGCCATGCCAGGGCTCAGGTTGCAGATGAACGGCAAAGCTAATATTTAGGTGCCTTGGCTCTGTGGCATTCAGACTGCTGGGTGTGGGAACGCTGATTGCCTAGCTGCAATGATGGGCTGGCATCTACCCAGACGGTCAATATAGAAGCATGGCTTCCACTCTCTCTCACTAAGCACAAACGGTCATTATTGATCGTAGCAGGCTGGCCAGAGGAGAGAGAACCCCCTGGGAGTCACAGCCTAGCTCATTCAATCGCAGCATGGTTCTTAAAAGATTTGATTTGACAATTCCACGGTGAGGCATTTTGCCAAAGCATATTTGGCTGAAAGGCCTCTGCTGTGTCTCATGGCCTCCACACTGGGCAGGGAAGTGGGGCTCCCACTTCCTGACTGGGGAAAGCCCAAACTCAGCGGACAGTCCTACTTCCTGCTTTTAGGTTCATCCAAGCATTAAAGGGTGACCATCCAGGCCAGCCCAATCCTGAAGCGACCCCAGCTTGCTGCCTCACCAGCAGTTCCTAAGTCAACCAATGGCTTCCTGTAAGACCAAAATGTAGATCTAAGCCAACCTGTAGAGTATAAACTGCAGCAAGCCTGTAGAACGTGTGTGTGTGTGTGTGTGTGTGTGTGTGTGTCTGTGTCTGTGTCTGTGTGTCTGTGTCTGTGGGGGGGTGTCTATGCCAGTGTGAGGGGGGATATCTGTGTGTGTGTGTGTCTGTGAGGGGAGTGTCTGTGTATGTGTGTGTGTGTGTGTGTGTCTGTGAGGGGAGTATCTGTCTGTGTGTGTGTGTCTGTCTGTCTGTCTGTCTGTCTGTCTGTCTGTCTGTGTCTTACCAGATATTCACAAATCAGCTTCCTCAGAGAATGCATTTGGGGCATAGTTTTTGAACACAGAACACAGTGCATGTTCTAAGTGAAGCTAGATGAGGCAGGAATTCCTGACAGAAACACATTTAAAACTGTTAACTCAGAGTTTGGAGTGTAGCCCCGTGGGAGCCAGCTTGTCTGGTGCACACAGGCCCCGAATTCAATCCACAGCAATGAAAACCAGTAATAACAATAATCAGCGCATTGGCACCGGAGACCATTTCCTAAATAAAACACCAACAGCACAGACCCTGAGCACAACAATTAATAAATGGGACCTCTCGAAACTGAGAAGCTTTTGCAGGACAAAAGACACAGTCAATAAGACAAAAAGACAGCCAACAGAATGGGAAATGATCTTCACCAACCCCACATCTGACAGAGGATTGATCTCCACGGTATATAAAGAACTCAAGAAACTAGACATCAAAATACTGAACAGTCCAATTAAAAAATGGGCTAAAGAGCTAAACAGAGAATTCACAAAACAAGAAATACAAATGGCTAAAAGACATTTAAAGAAATGCTCAACATCCTTAATCATCAGAGAAATGCAAATCAAAACGACTCTGAGATACCACCTTACACCTGTCAGAATGGCTACGATCAAAAACACCAATGACAGCCAATGTTGGAGAGGATGCGGAGCAAAGGGAACACTCCTCCACTGTTGGTGGGAATACAAACTTGTACAACCACTGTGGAAATCAGTATGGCGGTTTCTCAGAAAATTAGGAATCGAACTACCTCAAGACCCAGCCATCCCACTCTTGGGCATATACCCAAGGAATGCTGATTCATACCATAAAGATACATGCTCAGCTATGTTCACAGCAGCACTATTTGTAATAGCCAGAACCTGGAAACAACCTAGATGCCCATCAATGGAAGAATGGATGGAAAAAATGTGGTACATATACACAATGGAGTACTACTCAACAGAAAAAAACAACGAAAGCATGAAATTTGCAGGCAAATGGATGGAACTAGAAAAAAATCATCCTGAGTGAGGTAAACCAAACCCAGAAAGACAGTCATGGTATGTACTCACTCATAAGTGGATTCTAGATATAAAATAAAGAACAATCAGACCACAACCCATAGAACCATAGAGGCTATATATATAGCATGGAGGTCCCTAGGACGACTGTGGCTTATAATAAATTTTGGTTTTACTCAATTATTGGAAAAAAAATGGCCAAATGGATGGAAACACATGAACTATGAACCAAAGGCTGAGGGGCCCCCAGCTGGATCAGGCCCTCTGAATAGGTGAGACAGTTGATTGGCTTGATCAGTTTGGGAGGCAACTAGGCAGTGGGACCAAGTCCTGTGCTCATTGCATGAGCTGGCTGTTTGAAACCTGGAGCTTATGCAGGGACACTTGGCTCAGTCTGGGAGGAAGGGACTGGACCTGCCTGGACTGAGTCTACCAGGTTGATCGCAGTCCTCGGGGGAGGATTTGCCCTGGAGGAGGTGGGAATGGGGGGTAGGCTGGGGGTAAGGGGAGGGGATGGGAGGGGGGAGAATAGGGGAGCCCATGGCTGATATGTAGAACTGAATGGTATTGTAAAATAAAAGAAAAAAAAACAATAATCAGTATTGTTGCTGCATATTAGCAGACTGTTATTTCAGTCTCACAAAAACCATGTCAGAAAGAGAGCATTTAAAAAGTAGTGTGAGAGGCTGAGAGGCTGGGGACAGACCTCCATCAGTGAAGTGCTCTTCGTGCAAGCGTGAGGACCTGAGTCTAATCCCAGGCCCCATGTGAAAGCCTCACCATGATGGTATGCACTTGTAATCCCAGGGCTGGGGAAGACAGAGACAGGCGAGTCTCGCGGGCTCACTGGCCAGACAGCCTCGCCTAATCAGCAAGCAACGCACACGATAGCACATGAGGAATGGCAATTGAAGTTGAATTCTGGGCATATACGTGCACGTGAACACACATACATACACACACACCTGCATACACCCAAACAGGTGTGCACATACATGCACACACACAAAAGCAGATAGCATGAACATCGTAAGACTAGAACATTATTTTTGATGTGTCACTCATTTCTGATAAGGTGTGCTGTGTCTAGAGAAATGAAATCACCCTGAACCAAGCCACAGAGGCAACAAAATCTGGCTTTCAGAGGTACGGGCAACCTTGTCAATGGGCTCCCCTTCCCTGGATGACTCTGACAACCTAGACTATGAAATGAAAGGTGGGCAGTCTGGCAGGGTCAACGCTTCCTGTTTCTCTCTGGCACTCCTGCCGCCCCAGCCCTTTAGTGAGGGGGCACACCTGCTCCCCCACCTGTCTACGCCTCCTATCCTTCATTACACAACAGATGACCTATCTGATAGACGCCTCCCCGCTCGCAGGTTCCCCCTGCCAGCCTTCAGTGAGAATAAAGCCAGCAGCCCTTTTTATCTTCATCCTGCCGCGGCTCCCATCCACAGTTTTTTTCTAAAGATCGTTTGCCAGCGCGGCTTGCTCAGTTGTGCCCAGTGGAACCGGCAGCATCTTCTGAACTGACAGTTCTGACTTTTTGCTGCGTGTGATTTTTCTAAGGCATGACAACGGCTTGCATGAAGACACAGCAAACCTTTTCAGAAAGGGAAGCAGCTGCGGGAAGAAAGAGGTGGAAGTGGTTGCTGAGGGAGCCAGCAAGACGGGTCTCCTATGGATCAATTTAATTTGGCTCCACCTTACAGATGGCAAAGGAGATTAAAATCACACACTCTGTGAGTCTGTGTATTTCATGGACACATATGTGTTGGCAAAGAGTGTTGCATGTGGACAGCGATGAAGAAAAGATGCCACATCTCTAACCTAGGCCCACATGGCTCTATCCCTTCTGGATTTAAGTGCAAACTGTTTGCAATAGATTTGGTGTTCATTGTCAATTGCACATTTAGTTCTGAAGCTAAGTGAAGGTTTCCCGTGTATCTGGAATCTCTTTCATCTTCTAAAAGAGAGCAGATCTGAGTGCTGTTCTTTTTGCCGAGGTGCAGAGGTCCCATGAAGGTTCAGAATGCCACATCCAAGTTCAGCAAGATCCTGAATCAACTAAGTGTGGCATTATTGCTGAGTATCTCAGAAGTGATGTTCTTTGGAGAAAGAGCAGCATGGTGCTGGCTTAGCATCACCAGACTATGAGCTTAGAATCAGGCCAACCAGCAGACTTGGGTGCATGCTGTTCTCAGCCTCTCTGAAAACGATCCTTAAGAGTTAACTGGACTTATTGGAACTGTATTCTGGAAGACAGTGAAAATCATGAAGAGTGGTCATGTGCAGAAGGTTGAGGCAGAAAGATACAAAGTTCAAGACCATCCTTGGGTGCACAGTGAGACCCTGTCAGAGGGGCAGGGGAAGAAGGGTGAAGAGAAGAGAGGAAGGGAGAGAGGGAAGGATGGAGGGAAGAGGGAAAATCATAAGTCTTCTGATTCTTGGTGACTTAAAAGGTCCTGGTTTTTCCTCTGACATTGACTACAGTTTTAGGTATAAAGAGCCTCAAATGGTAAGACTGACCACTTAGGGACCAGTTACGATGTCTCAAGTCTATGTCTAGGCTGGGGTTAGCAATTATAACATGTTAGCAAATACATCTCAACTCAAAATCCACAAAAAAAAAATGCTTGTCTGGGAGTCAACACTTCCCACATTCTACTCAGGAAATCTAATGCCCTCTGGAGAATTATTGAAAGGTTGCAACAGGAGGACTACAAACTTGAGGCCTCCCTTGGCAGTGAGATCCTGTCAGAAAAAAAGGGGGGGAGAAGGAGGAAGGAACAGAAGAAAGAGAAAGGGAGGAGAAAGGAAGGACTGAGTATAAAAAATAGCCTGCTTCCTCGCCACTCCATGGCTACATTTCCCAGTTAAGTGCTTATGCGACTTCTAGTCACAACACATGCTCTTTATACATCACTCTTTCTCCACTACAGACATGGGCCTCTGTATGTGTATGGGGAGAGGGGCGCACATGTGTTCATGTGTGTTTGTGATGCATGCATACAAACAGATTGTGAACACATATGTTTGTGTAAATGCAGAAACCTCTGTGTCCATATTGTGCAGTGGTCATCTTCATACCATCTCTTCCTCCTCTCTATGGCATCCTGCTCCTTCCACTCACAAACTCTCTGGTTCAGCTGTTAAACTCAGACACACTTCTCTGAACCCCGCCCTTATTGTGTGAATAGTTGTGTGCACACTCTGAGAACTGCGGTCTCATCTAGGGGGATACTATGAGTTTCCACGAATAGCCAAGAGAATGGAACACTCTCTATTTAATAAAACTTGCACTCCCACCAGGTGACAGTGGCACATGCCTTTAATCCCAGCACTCGGGAGGTAGAGCCAGGCAGATCCCTGTGAGTTCGAGGCTAGCCTGGTCTACAGAGCGAGATCCAGGACAGGCACCAAAACTTACACAGAGAAACCCTGTCTCGAAAAAAAACAAACAAAACAAACAACAAGTAAAACACCTTGCACTCCTCATGCCTAGACAGCCAGACACTCCTCTGCGCTCACCTTCCTGATGTTTGGCATTGAAGGAAGAGGAAGAAGGAATCTACAGGCATGGTGACACACCTGCCTGGAGCCTGGAGTCATTCATGACGGAAGGTTCCAAACACCAAGCAGTCAGGGTGACAGCCTTCTTGATTTAACAGAAAAAGAAAAGAGAGTAGAATGCAAGGCGTGTATGAAGGATTTCTCTTCTTGCTGGTAGTTTGCTTTGATTGTCAATTTGGTACAACCTAGAATAACAAGAGAATCCCAACAGGGACTTTCCACACTGGGTTGGTGAGTAACACTTTCCTAACAATGACACCAGCTTACAACCAAGATGGTAACCTCCCTTTGGTTGTCAGGCCTACCAGCACCCCAATACCTGCCTAAGCAACTCCAAAAAAATCAAGGAATGAAAGTAATCAGAGCTAACCCCTGACCCCTGCAGGTGGAGGCAAGCCCCTTCAGTCTTCTTCAGGAGGCAAGCAAGCAAAGGGTGAGATGAGAGGCTCCCCAGGGCTCAAGGTCTGAACCTGGAAACTCCTGCCAGCCTCATCCATGATGTATAGCAATGGCCGGAGAGATGGGATCCAATCCCCCCCCCCCCCCCCGATTCTCCTGCCTGTCCTGCCCCCAGCCCAGCAGCTCTGGGACTGTACCCAGCATTTCTGTCACCGCTCGGCCCCTGCCCTCGGGTCTTCCCAGGCTGACTACTCACATGCATACTTTAGGTGTGGCTTTCCTTGTTTCCATGATATCTGTATCAGGGAAAAATAAGCACAAAGCTGGCCTGTGTCACCGCAGAGTCAGCAGATGGTCCCCAAGGACCTGGCATTTACTATGCTGGGCATGTGGGGTTGTTTTTTTTTTTTTTTTTTTTTTTTTTTTTAATTTCTCTAAGTTTTCATTTTCCAGCTTCCCACTCCCAGACCAGTTTGGAGTTTTTTATTGAGATTTTCCCATCAAAAATTTTTATTTTTTAATGAATGAATGAATTTTTTTTGGTAGTTCAAGACAAGGTTTCTCTGTGTAGCCCTGGCTGTCCTAGAGCTCACTCTGTAGACCAGGCTGGCCTTGAACTCACAGAGATCTGCCTGCTTCTGTCTCCTGAGTGCTGGGATTAAAGGTGTACACCACCACTGCCAGCTGAGTTTTTATTTTTTTAAAATTTGCTGTTGTCTTTTAATGTATGTATGTATGCATGCATGCATGCGTGCACACGTGTGTGTGTGTGTGTGTGTGTGTGTGTGTGCCATTGATGGGGTGATACCCACAGAGGCCAGAAGAGGGTGTCCAACCCCCTGTGGCTCAAGTTACGAAGTTGTGACATGGGTGTTGGGAATTGAATTCTGGTCCTTGGGAAGAGCAGCAAGCATTCTTACCTGCTGAGGCATCCTTCAGCCCTAGCTTTGGGTTTTGAGTTCCTAGGCCTGTTTTCCTCCTTTTGAGATCTCCACCGCACCACGCCCATGATATGTCCTTAGTCTGTTTGTGTCGGAGGAGAAGGAGCCTAGGCTTACACACACATAGCACCTGTCCAGTCAGCAAACACCACCATCTGGAACCCCCTGGACGCATCTTTCACAGGTGTCACCCCTTACCTGCACCCCCTCCGATTGGTCATTCAAAGTCACACAGATCTTTATAAAAAGTCCTGTGAGCTGTCAGCTCCTCCGCATCATTGAATGTCTGCACTGGCTTTCCTTCTCCTTACTCACTGCCATCATCCCAGTGTCCCCCAAAATCTCCCTCTACTCATGTCTATCTGAGTTAACACAAGCCCTGGGTCCCTGTGGTACTCTCTGGGGACCGCTGGTTTTCTGTCTCTTACCTGTAGGATGATTTCCACTGAAAAGCCTCCTCAGTCTGGCTGCCACACCTTTCCAGCCACACCTTTCACTACTGCCCAGGTCCACTCACACTTAATAAGCAGCTCACAGGGCAGCTGGGTCACTGTGTGGTGCTCTATCACTTCACTGGCTGCCTTTGGCACCACACTCTGTCAGCAGTAGGGTACCCTGCTTCCTAGTAGACCTGTCCTTGTGCATTTGTCTTCCCACCTGGACTCAGGGTTTAGTCACAAGAGCATCTATGGCCAATAGGACTTAGCAAGAGTGATACACGTAGTCTTGATAAGTAGCGTCCTTTTAGAATCTTTCTTCTTGGATCCTGCACGTGCCATGTACAGAAACCCAGCTATGGTATGGGAGTAACTACAAGGGAGAGCCACACAAAATGCCCTGTGGGATGCAGAAGCTCAGACTTACCTGAAAAGCAACAGATCCAGCCAGACCAGGATCCCTGTGGAGCCTGCAGAGATCCCAGATCCTATGATCTGGGAGCATCTACATAAGATATCTCAAGTAGGCTGGAAAGACGGCTCTGCAGTTAAGCACTTGTTGCTCTTACAGGGGACTTAGGTTTGGTTTCCAGCACCCACGTGCTAGCACACAGCCCTCTGTAATTCCAGTTTCAGGAGATCTGACACCCTCTTCTGACCTGCACTGGCATCAGGCACACATGCATATACACACATGCAGGCAAAACATTCACACACATCAAAATAAATAAATCTAAAACAAAGAAGATACCCAAATGAACCAGCAGAAAGGCCCAGCTGAACAAGCGATTCACGGACTGGGAAAGATAATGGAACAGTTGTTTCAAGCCACAAAGGTCTGGAGCACTGTGTTATGTAGCGATAGACCATCTCAGTAGAAGCTGTCACTCAATTCAGTACAAACATAAGCAGTGTTTGAGAGTCTCACACATACTCTGAGCTCTCAGTGAGCCAAAAAGGAGTGCACACCCCTTCCTTTGGGTGGGACACCCTCTCGCATCCTTGCAACAGACCTCACTCTGTGCACCTGCTATGCACTCAGTGCTGAAAAGAACTCTTGTCCCCGTTCACCTTGGGTTCCTCTCCCCTGGCAGTTCTTCTCCATTCACACTTAACCTCCAGGGTCGGAATCAACTGTTTCTGTAAGGATGGGTGCACCCAAGCTCTCCCCAAAGCCCCCAAGCTGAACAACGCTCCAGGAGGATGGCAGGAGTCCAGGGGCATCAACTCACCTGGGGATGCAACTGGAGGAGGGCGGAATCATCAGTGCCGCTGACCTTTCTCCCCAGGGTTTGGGATCAGAAGGGAAGGGAAACGTTCCTGCCTGGTGTTTAGAGACTCATTCACTTTTAGCTGCTGTTGGAATGCAAAATCCAAAAAGATGATCGCAGGCCTGGGGAGGCATACAGTTCAGGAGTGGCACTCTTGCCTCACATGAGCCAGACCCTGGGGGTTATGGGCAGAGAGTGAGAGAAACAGAGAGAAGAGAAGCAGTGATCTGGTTTGTTAGCAAGGTACAGCAGCAGCTGTAGCCTCCTGTGTTCTGGAAAGTTCACTGTCCAAGGAACACAGCTAAATGGTCCCCTTGTGCCTACAGGAAGGAAATGCCCTTTCTTAAATTCTCCTTCCTTTTAGTAAGAAACTGATTTCCCCAAGCTAGGAAATCGCAATTGCTCTGACCAAGACTCAGACTCCCAGTCCCATAAATACAAAAAATCCCCCTTTCCCTGTCTTGAAATTAAAGAATTATATCACATTGTCTCTGAGGCTCACATGACTCTTACCATCAGGTGTTAGAACTGAATTATAGGCCAAGAACCCCACAAGGAGTGTCATAGGCTCAGCATTTAGAAATGTCAGGTTTATTTCTAGATACAAATAAACCCTGGTCTGGGATTCAGAACAAGGGTGTTCTAGCCACAACCTTGTCTGCACCAGCTGTGGGAAAGCAGAGAGGCCTGAAGGCCCTGCAAGTGTTGCCTGTGAAAAGGAGTCTTGGGTTCCAAATCCCCCGCACAGAGCTGGAGCTGGAGTCTGGGCTGGTGAGAGCCAGGGATGCTGGCTTCTGAGACTTCCTGCCTCTCTCTTTGGTTCCTCTGAGCAGACTTCAAAGCTTAGAGGAAAGAAAAGGAACTGTTTTTTGCCTTAGAGCAGCAGTTCTCAAGCCGTGGGCCGTGACTCCTGCTTAAGACCATCGGAAAACACAGACATTTGCATTACGATTCATAACAGTAGCAAATTATAGTTATGAAAGTAGCAATGAAAATAATTGTATGGTTGGAGTCACTACAACATGAGGAACTGTATTAAAGGACCATAGCTAGGGAAGTTGAGAACCACTGACTTAGAGACTTTCCTCAAGCCTAAAAAGACAATTAAAGGGCTCGTGAGATGTCTCAATGGGTGAAAGCACCTGCCTTCAAGCTGGCTGACCTGAGTTCAATGACCAGCACATACATGGTGGAGGTAGAGCAACAAATTTCATAAGTTATCTACTGATCTACACACACACACACACACACACACACACACACACACACACACACACACAATCCAAAAATGTCAAGGACAACTAAAATGTCTAATCCAGTTTCAATAGCAGCTGTGCAAACATTTTTGTGCTAGTTTACAAAACATTTGAGTATCTTCTCCCTATACTTACAGTATTATACTCTGTGAGAGAAGCAAGTGTGTACCCAGCAGAAACCCTATCCAAGAAGTCCAGCAAAGGAAAACACACAGGATCAAAAAGAGCAGCCAATAAAATGTATAGGAACTGAGTTAGGCTGTGGAGTGTTAGGACACATAGAAGATCAGCAACAAAGCTGTCCCTGGAACTAAGGTATGACTATAGCAAGGTGAGATTCAAGGCCAATTGTTCCTTCTGCACCACCAGGAACAACTGGGATTTTGAGTTAAAAACAGCATCTATATCTGCATGACAAATGTAAATAGTTGGGTCTAAATCTAACAAAATATGTTCAAGATTTGCATAAGAAAAACTACAAATGTCTAATAAGAATCCAAACATCTAAGTAAATGGAAGGATAACCCATGTTCTTGAAAGGAAAACCTACCCTGTTTTAAGATGTGAATTCTTCCCAATTTAACCTACAGAAAAATCCCGGTGAGTCGTTTTGTGAATGCTAACAAACTGAAAGTTTGTATGGAAAAGCTAGGAATGGGGTATACGACTGAATCTCAGCACTCAAGAAGCTGAGGACACCTTGGCCATGTGTTTAGGCCAGCATGGATATCAGTAGGATATTATCTTTAAAATTCCCCTCCAGGGACTGGAGTGATCCCTCCTGTCAGGGACCCAGGTTCAGTTCCCACTATCCACAGGGGCAGCTCGCAACTGTCTATAACTCTAGCTAGGGGAATCTGACACCTCTGCCTGATCTCTATGGGCACTCCACATAAATGGGTATACAGACACACATGCAGGCAAAGCACTCATACACATAAAATAAAAAATAAATCTTTTCTTAAAAAAATCTCTCCAGAAAGTCCACGTGGGAAAGAAAAAAATGAAAGTAAAGAACACCTAACATAATACTACAGAAGAAGAATAAAGCTGGAAAGACTGTAAGTTCTGGGGTGGGGGCCAGATATAGTGCTGACTGAGAAGATGTGTCATATATGAGGTCTCGTGTACGGATGTTGGTGTTCTTGGGATTGAGAAAAGATGGAACAATAGAGTGACAATTTAACTTTTGTAGGTGATCTTTGGTGTGGTGTATATTTCTGTTGTGGAATGGCTTGGTTGGGTGGTGTTGGCGCGCGGAGTGGTAAAGATGTGGTGGTATGTGGGTCTTTTCGAGAAGTAGAGTGTTGGAAATGCGCCATCAGTAGGCGTCTGTGTATGTTTCTTTTAATATTGATGTTAGGTCTAACTTGGGGCCAGGATGCGAATTTTGACGTCCTGGTGTAGAGATTATGAGGTGGAGGTGTTGGCGCAGTTTGTTAGATTGGGTTTAGGTCGTGCTCATGCTTGGGGGTGTATACGGTAATTAGTGTCTCTTTTAGCGGGTTCATAAGAAGGCCAGGTGCAGACTCTTGTCTGTCTCTCTCTTTTTGGACTTCTTGCGCTTGCGAGATTTGGGATGTGATGGGAGGCTACTCAGGTCTACTTCTTCAGCACCATATAGGTCTGCGCATCTATGCTCTCGGCAAGTCGACATACATCTGACAATAGGCTAAATCTCTTTTCTGCTAACTGTGGTACATGGTTAGTTCCAGTTCCCCAGTTTTATGGCTTGCTCTTTTTTATAAAGAGTTCCTTGTGTGGTGCCTCAGTGGGCAGTAAGAGAAGATTTTGTATGTGGCAGAGAGTCGGTTATGAATCCATTAGTGGACTATGAGAAAGAGAGAAGGAGGTTGATTTTCGGACTGCTCTGCCTAAATGCGATGACTATCTTTTGGACTGATATACAATTTGTGCCTGAATAGTATGAACGCGCATTCCGCACACAGACCTTACAAGCTTTCGTATAGCGCGCGGCCGGAGCTCTTCGTTTCTGTTCTAACATACATGGACCTCGAGTTGATCCTTTAAATGTGTCAAGCATTTTCTCGGGAGTAGGAGGAGAGAGGTGGCGGGAGTGGGCCTTGGGGCGCTGTGAGAGAAGAGCGGAAAGTGCCCGGACTGGCGTAGCCAAGAAAAGAGAGCGTAGAGGCTGGTAGGAGTAGGCCTTTGCAGTTGCTTTTAAGAACATGGTCAAGGTCGAAGATGTGGTGAGTTAAATATGGGGGACGCCATATTGTGGGGAAATATATGTTGTCAGAAATTGTCTGTACTTAGGAAGTGTTTGCTTGCCTTCTGTTAAATGACATGAGTCATCTTTAAACCATGTCGAGAGATGGTTTCTAGAGAGTATTTGTGATACGATCTGGTGAGAACAGCTAACCTAATAGTAGGCGTGTCTCGTATATAAATCTAAGACTCCTTTTTTCGCTGTGATCTTCGCGTGAATTGAGAGCAAATGTTTGATCGAGAGGTTTATGTGCTATTTTTGGAGACAATGCGCATGGGAGGATAGAGCACTAGATGTACAGGCTTTGTAAAACAAGTGGGTATAGCACCTGAGAATGAAATCAAGGTTTTTCTCTGGCCCTCTAGCACACACGACACACATGGACTATGACACTGTCGTGCATGGTTTCCCGTCACACAACGACACCTCGTACATGTGGTGGGGGACTGCATCACTACCGTTGCATCCATCACACTGACTCCACATAAATAAGATATACGATACATGCATACATACACATCATTCTTCTCACAACTACGTTAATTTTTTGTGGAATGAGCTGCTTCAGCCGTCGCTCGCCGGATAGAATATACACTTGTAATAAATTCATGAAAAATAGCTGTTGCCAGGAATAATATCGTCTCATCGTGCTTGGGGGGAGTCAATAGCTGAAACCGATATGAGGGAGGTGCGCTTTCACGCACTCGCGTGGTAGGCGTAGTCGGCGTTTGACTCATGATACTGCGGGTAAGGGTGGATATGTACAAGAACTCCTCCAAGCCGAGTCTGAATAGGTGTCTAGATATACTGATTTGGTGGGCCGATTGGAGAACGGGTTGCGTGGCGTGTAAAGAAAATAAAGATACCAGTAATAAAGTTGCCCTAGTAGCAGCAAATTCAAGCCCCTAGATATCTTTCAAGGGAACCCAACACACATCTTACGAAAGACTCGCAATGCAGAGATTGTCGGACAGCGGCATTATTTTGTTTGCTTTCTCTGATCTAGTCTTTTTTTCCAGAAATATGAATTAAGAACACTATGGTCCGTCAGTGTGAGTGTTAGGAGCTATGTTTGTGTGCGGAGTCTCAGTGTGATTGATGGAGAGCTTGAGGAAATGACCGTAGCTGTGCCATTCTTTTGAGGTGGATTATAACGCGGCTTCGGGTTTTGTAGCAACCAGAAAGGCAAGCTGTATATAGGTCTCACTCCACTCTCATTCTGGGGCTTTTGTTTGCATCCATGTGTTCCTTCTGTGGGGGGCCTGTGAATTTTCCGATATGTGCCTAATCGGGCGATTTGGTTATGAACTTGGACTCTTTAGTGCTGGGGGGAACAATTACTAGGGAGGCCAGTCTTTCCTCTGAAAGGGGGTAGAAGAGTGGTTTTTATCAATTACGAGTGTATGGGTAATTTGCTTGCATGTATCGTCGGCGTGGCAACATTTTGTTATTGTTCTTTTGTAATTAGGCAGTTTGTATCATGTCCAGAAAGCAGGGATACACTTTTTCATGAGGTGTAATAAATGTGTCTGCAATTAGCTTAGACTTTGTTCTGCGAAGCCAAAGCGAAGGGGAGGGGTCTTTTTGATTTGTGTGGTGTGTTTACGTAGGTATGTTGTTTTTTACTGGAGTTTTTCCCCTTATAGGAGAAAATAAAGATCTTGGAATGGGGCTGGGTCGGAGTGGGCCGGTGGGGGGTGGGCGGGAGCGGGGTTGGTATCAGCCGCTGCGCAGCGCTCGCAGCTGGAAGTGTTATCTGTCTGTTGATTTTATTGTGCGGTTTGTGGTTGTTGGACATATGGGCTCTTATATGCCTGAGTTGAATATCCAATATACTAGAGGATGGGTTATTCGGTGGAAGGGGGTCTCAAAAGTACTCCCCATGAAATTTGGTGGCTCACGCATGAGCATACGCGGGGTGCTTAGAGTCTGTGGTCTCCTGGGCCTTATCACGCGGTACTTGGCTGGTGGAGAAATGTGTGTGTGCGCACTCTTGCTGTTGGATAGACAGTGATACTCCCTAGAGAGATTGTTGACTGATTACTTTTAGTAGATGCATAGCTTCGGGTTTTTTTTTGATTTAGCGCTCGATGGCTATATGTCTGTAGGGTACAGCTCTAGTGTGGCGTCAGTCGTTCTCTTTACTCCAGGTGGAAGTAGTGGAGTTCGTCGACGGCGATGCGCTGGCTAGAGTGCAGAGGTGGAAGATTTCCTGAGGAACTTGGGGAGGAGCATGGATTGCCTGGGAGTGGTGGGCTGTAGCCTGCATGATTTTGTGGCACCTTTTCTAGAGATGCTTGGATAGATGGCGGGAGTTGGTTGGTATTGGCCGGTCATTGTTAATACAGCGTTAGCCTTATATATTGCATGGGAATTATCTTGGTGCGCACGGCTTCTGTCATGCGGTTTATTTCAGTGGGTAAGAGACTGAGCAAGGGCCAGGCAGAGGGAATCTGGAAGCTGCTATAGAGGAATGTTTCAATATTGGGATATGGCCTTTTGATATTGGATGAGGATTGGGTGGGTGGGTAGTCCGATTGTTGTTCGGCAATGCCTTTGCAGGATTGGTGCTTCTGTGGGTTGATTATCTCATGATATTTGGAGGTTCCCCTTGGTCTTCGTCTTGTCCGTTTCTTTGAGGGTTCCGGGTTTTAGACTATTCTCATGCCGCACGTGGAGTCATTTTGATTTCCTTATACTATCTCTATATATAATCCTGATTTGCTTGTTGTATTCATTGGGGATATCGAGGTACCGTCATCGCTCTCGATTCACTTTTAAGTGGGGTTCGCACGGGAGGGCGTGCTCATCGCGCCTTGTCCCGTCAGCCGCGATGGGTGATTCTGTTTCAGCCTCTGTACCTAGGGCCCTTTCTATGCTATCTCTAGGCTCTATGTACTCATTGGCTTTACTTGCCTAGCTTGCGTGACTGTTCTACTCTGGATAGCTCTGCCCCCAACTAACGCCGACAGAGACACCTGACCCGTCGCTCATTCCTCAAGACACCTACCAGTCCGCCTCATGTTTATTCAAGATTTTGAACATCGTATAGCCTCTCTTGTGCTGTTCCAGGATGTGTGTGCTTGGGAGTTTTTGGGCATGCGGAATGTTTGTTGGTGGGAGCTCTGGGCACGGTGCGATATTTCCAGGATGCTGTGTGTGGTATGTGTCTACGTAAAAATTACATGTGTAAGCCAACTGGGTGCCTATCATAGTTGTGTGACGTTTGTGTGCAACGCGCATCTATTATTTCTAATTGAGACATAGTAATAATTTGGCTCCTTCTCTTTCTGTTTGTTTCTCCGTCTTTTTTTGGAGGTAGGTATTTTTTGGGTTTCTCGTGGTTGTTTAGCGATAAGTATTCTGTATTTACGAGTGTTGTTGTAGTTACTTGTTGTGTGCTCCGCGCTGCTATATATTTGAATATTGGGTGTTGGGTTTTGCTCTATGTTTCCCGCTGTAGGAATTGGGTGCATTTAGTTTTCTTCGCGGGACGGGGATCGTGTCTAATTTTCTCTGTTGCTTGTCTGGTGTGCGTCTTGGGCGTAGCGGGCGTGGTGCGAGGGGCCGCTGAGGGGGCCTCCTGCTTATCTCCGGAGGCTGGGTCGTGCAGTGCATGGGCTTCGTCCTGTTCCCTTGAGGACTCGCAGCGGATGATGAATCGTGCTAATGGATGTATGTTCTGTCCTTTGTATCGGTTGGCGCGGTCTTGCTTGTTGGGTGCCATGGGCTTTGTGGTTTTCTGGAAGGTCACGGCTTTTCACCTTTGGGTGGAGGTTCGTGCTGTTTTTGGGTATGCGAGTTGAGTGGCTGGCGTTGGAGAATGAGCGTACGAGGGAAGTGGGCTCTCGCGTTTCTGGAGTGGGCCCGATGGCAATGCGAGTTTGCTTTTTGGGTTGGATCAGTTTGGCGCAAGTGGGGATAGTTGGGGAGGGGCAGGCATTGGCGTGACTGGGTGATTTGCTCTCTTGTCACCTCCTTCGAGGAGACTCTTTGGTCGCTGCTAAGTGCCACTGGGCCGGATCGTTTTCTGAGGGGTTCGTGGACTTGGTTCTTGCCGTATATGTACTGGGGGTCCTGTGTTGCTGCCAAGTCTCAATTATGGGAGTTCGGCCTGTAATACTAGTTTTGGTTCTGTGGCACTCTTCAGGGTCGTAGCAAAATAAATTGAGAGGATTCCTCCAACATAGTGAGTGAGTTCCTGACCGCTGTGTCTTTGGAGACGGCACTGCCCCGGTGGTTGTGAGTTTGGGGGTGTACATGGTCTTATTTTCGCTCAGACCCTGTTTCGTAACATTCAGGTTGTGTTTTCGGGGTTTTGCCCTCTCTGCTCATAGCGTAGTTGGGCTTCACAGTTTGTCTTGTAATGTTTGTAGTGTCGGGTGGGTGACATCGTTGTCATTTAGTAACGTCTCGCGGTTCAGCCACGCAGATGTTGGGCTATGATCTGTCCACTGTATAGCGGGCCACGCGGTGTTGATGAGCGCCTTGTTTCTTGAAGTGTAGTCGGCCGCAAGTTGGGGTTGCCCCGTTGTGTGTGTTGCCCTTCAGAAGGGGGCCATGATTAGGGAACGTTGTTTCGGCCTACAACAATCATATGCGTGGCTAGGTCGTGCTCTCGCCTGGATACGTTATCTGTGCTCTAATCGCCTTGCGCTAGCCTCGTTTTGGCTTGTGTCTCTCTCAGCATCTCACCGGGTGGGTTGAAGTTGTCCGCATGGGTGTGCTATGTGTGAGTTGTCTTATGGCGTGGTATGTGATTTCGCGTTTTGAGACTCCACAGTCTCAGCGGAGCGCTCGCTGGAGAGCAGTGATGCTAGTGCCTCCAACCCAGCCTTCTGGCCATGTGGCGCATTTGCGAGTGTGATCAGGCCTGGGCTCCTCTGGTTCGTGTGTTCTCTCTTGGTCAGTAATGGTGGCGGGGCATGCTCGCTATAGAGGGAGAGGCAATTGAGGTGCTGAGGCGTCGTTGTGTAGAGAGCTGGTAGCTTTGAGCTTGTCTCATAGGGTTTGTTAATCCTCAATGGGCTGGGTGGCTCTCCAGTCTTAGCATAGTGGACACGCTTTATTGTTTTTGATTTTATTTCTTCGTGTGATATCATGGAGGGCCCAATCGCTGTCGGCTTGTTTTGAGTAATGTATAATTTGGTATGTTCAGGATACATCTTTGGTTGTTGTTGTGGTTCTGAAGGCATATCCTTCATATGGTCTAGATATTTAACTTGCTTCTTTCTTTTGCATTCTCCTTATACTTTATGATAGTTAAGGATCCATCCTAGCTCGTGACACTGCAAGGGTAGTAACGACTAACAGGCTATCTTGGCGCCTAAACATCGGTATATTCATATATTGTTGGTGTTTTCTATGCTGGGTTTGGGGAATGAGAGACAGTTTAACATTATGATAAATCAGCTTTGGGGGAATAGCTTTAGATTGTTTATTTTGTCTCTCCTCAGGTGCGAGACGCCGCAGGTTCCTACAGGGGTCGTTAGGTGGTCATATGGTGAGGAAGACTCTCATAGGTTTTGTATGTGTGTGCGGTGGTGAGATAGAGATGTGACTGGTTATATGGTCATCTCCTTGGTGCGGCTTGGGGTAGATTTGGGTGGCGGTGTGAACGACTGGGATGTAGTGGCAGCTGGGGCGCGGGTGATACTATTTTTGATTCAAGGGCTGTCAGTTATTTATGGCCTGTTGGTGCTTTTATCAGTGTGCAGCGTCTGGAGTGCTAGAGTGTCGTACTCTTTCGCGAGGGTGCCGAGGTTTATAATAGGCCACAGGCTTTGTCTTACTATCTAGAACTCCTGTCACGGGTAGAAACAGGTAGCGCGACCTCTGAGTGTTTTCTCTGAGTCTCATGCTTTGCCAATCTAGCTGAACCAGAGAGAATTCGATATTTGAGGTGATAGAGCTTGCCCTGTATCCAATAGTGATCAGTCGTTATGTGATGCGGACTACCGGGATTTATTGATTCAACAGCCACCAGACACGCACACCGGCACGGCACATACGCACACACACTCGAGTGGCTGTGGTAGTCTCGAAACTAAGACTCATACTTCATGGTCCAGAAGGGTATCTATGACGGTAGCGTCGGGACCTCATGCTGACAGTTAAGGCTTTGTGGATCATGGCATATATTTTCGGGCGTAAGGATCTCTGTGGCAAGACGTCATCCTCTCCGTTCTCCTAATTTATTGAGTTGCCAGCGGTAGTAGCATCGTTCGGTGCTTACTTCTTCTGAGTATTATTCAACCTACTTCTAGGTTCCGAACACCCAATCCAATTCCTTTATCTATACTTCATTCTAAAGTGTTCCCATTTTTTGGAGGTATATAACCCCTCGCCTCATGACATGCTCACGTTGCCCTCGCCCGTATGGCCTCTGTGTTCCTGGGCACCCGTTTGCTCTGACGAGGGTGTGGCTGCCGACGTTGGGTGTGGGTGCCGGTTTTGCCGCACCGTCTTTACGGCGTGGGCCGGTCGGTGGTGGGCGGGCCTTTTTCTGTTTGAGCGGAGTGTGTGGGGCGCTCTCTCTTTTTTTTTTTTGGGCTCTATGGGTTTTGCTGGAACCCCGAACGGGGTTTATGCTTGCGTGATCCTCTGTGAACTGCTGTTCTGGAGTAGGTTTGGCAGAGGCTCGGTTGTCTTATCATTTCTTGTGAGGGGTAAGTTCATTGCTCGGTGTGCCTCAGTCAACCCTCGAGTGTAGTCTGGAGCACTGGGCAGTGACGATATTCTGCATCAGCTGCTGTACGTCTCATCCGGAGGATAGAATAGCAAAGGATGTCGTGTAAGCGATAAACGAGTGTAAACGACGCTCTTCAACAGAAGTTGAAACACAACAACAATACTCAGGTTAATTACAAAGAGCGTGTTTTCTTGTTTGTCTATCGAGATTAAGGTGGTAGTACATTAGGTTATTCATGGCTGTTAATATTCCGGTGCGCGCAAGAGTGACCAGTTCCCACCAGCCATTTTGTTGGGATGTCTGGGGGTAAAGCTCAGCTAGACTATGCATCCTTTTATTTCATATAATTGACTTCCGGGTGGTGTCCCTAACATTGATCTCTTGCAGAGCAGCTGCTGTAGAGATCCATCTGGAGGCGCGGTGCGGAGCTAGTAGTTGCAATTGTCAATGGCGCCACTTGGAATTGTGAAGATAAAAGTAGTAAGGCAGGCAACGTGTGTCCTAGCTGTAGGCAGCGGAGATGGGAGTAATAATCGACTAGGCCATGAGACTCCTCTGTGTCTTAGCTTCCTCCATGGCTTGGGTGTTTTTCCTGGGTAGATTGCCCGGGTCGCGCCCTCTAGCTACGGGCTTCACAAAGTTTATCGGTGGGTTGGGCGTGTAGGTATGTATATAGAACCAATGCTCCAAGGGTACCTGGTCCCTGGGAGGGTCTTCTGAATATTTGGAAAGGCGAAAAAAAAAAAAGAAAAGAAAACAAGCGGGGTATATGGGAAGCAACATGTAGAGTACAAAAGCGTTTCAAGCCTTCCAACAATAGGTCAAACTTTGTGGGATAAGCCCGTCCAGAGGGCTGGTTGTCAGAAGCCATTGGTGATCTTTTTAATGACTGTTTTGTGAGAGACTCTGTTCGGCTTTGGGGGCCATGTTGCTGATATGGGTCGTAAAACGTGCTCTTACTGGCGTGGTTGGGGCTTGTTGTATGGAGATCCGGGGAGGAGGTATGAGGCTGTTTGAGGTTTTTGGGCCGTCCGAGTGAGCTGTCTGATTCAAGGATGGCTCATGTGTAGTGATAGACGGGTTAATAGTATGTGAGCCGATGTGAGGATATAGGCGAAGAGGTGATCTGTTTTGGTAGTGTGTAGGCACCATCTGGCTAGGCCTGTGTAGTATCATTTTGTCCTATTCTGTGTGTAAAGGGGAGCTGCTAATCTGTGGTTGCGGGTTACTCTGTAGGCATGCCCAACCACAAATTTTGCTAGACCGGCTCTACGGTGCATACCCTCTTTTAAAATTTAAAAACCATTTTCATATAAATCTATTTGTGCTTCGTCTTCTTCTTTCTTTCCTTTTTTTGTTTGGGTGTGTGCAGTTCAGATCTTACTCTTTCTGTGCAAATATCTTCTTCCGTGTTCTTTTGAGCGTGCCTGACATAATGTGATTTCTTTTTGTAATAAGGGCTTACTTTTCTTTGGTGAGAGAAATAACCTCGCAACATTCATGTTATCTGTGCGCGTGCCAAAATTGGCCCTCTTTTGCTTTATATATGATTATGTAGGATTATAAATGAGTTTCCTAGAGGATCGGTATTGTTAATAAAAAAAGAAAGAAAGGTAAAGCTGTCTAGTATATCTAGGGGCTGTTGTGAGATCTGAGAGTTTTTTCAATATAGAGGGAGTTGAAAATTGCACATCGTAATTTCACAGAGTTGAACGGAATTTTTATGCATAGTGAGGGTAAAGTCATAATCCCAAACGAATAATCATATTTTATTGTAACTGTCTCTTAGATATATAAGGAGCATTATAACACAGTTTAGATATGTATATCAATAGTAGCCACCATCAATTGTCTAATTCATAATTAGTTGAGAACTTCTATAGGTACTGCTAATTTGCTTAGTCTCCAGCTTTTGCTTCCCTTCCCTGCCGCTTCCCAACGCCATCGTGCTTGTACTTCTTTTTCACGTTTATATGTAAAGTGTGGGAGTGGGGCTGGTTTTCGGAAGAGGCGATCATGATTGGGGATAAATAACTCTGTTTTTAATTTATATGTTTGTCTTACATATGGATTCTAAGTCCTACATAGTGCCTTTCTCCTGTGTTGGTGTTTTTTCCTCGTTGCTCACTTGTCTCTGTGTGAACTGCGTGCCTACTGCGCTTCTAGTAACTATGAATTTCAAGAGTTGGTTCCGTCGAGATCATTTTCTCGTCTACATTTTGCCGTTCGCATAGTCGGTGGGTGCTTTTTGCGTCTCCTTAGCCAAAGATGCGCATTTACTGCGAAGCATAATAAGGTTTCCCTGATGACTTTTTGGGCTCTCTTGGTCCTCCCGTTCTCTCCAACACTCGTTCATGAATAGATTAGTAGGCTCTTTTTGGCATGGCCTCTTCACCTCGCGCGTCACTGCGGCTTTGGCTGTGGTTTTTCTATCTACCGTATTCCTCTATGCAAGATCAGATCTATTCTGATTAGCAAGAGACTGAAAATACTCCTTTGACTCTCATTAACCTGCTTAATTGACGTACATATGTAAGAATGTCCATCTGTTGACTGCCTAACTGTCGGAACCAAGAACTCTAAATGACTCACAACACTTCAATGGTTGTTTTTGCAATGATTAGAGAGTGAGATAGAACATCATTCGGGTAGGTAGGGTCGGTTTTATTTTCTTGTGTAGAAGATTTACTCCATTGTGATGGCGTGCTGGCGCACTTTGGTTTTCTAGTGTTGGCTAGAAGTGGGGATGAGATCCATTTAACTATATTGCCAGGACTGATAGAATGGTATTGGATTGAGAACTCTCGATGTTCTTCGAACATTATGGGTACTTATTCCTCATTGATGTTAGTCTGGTGATGTGTCTAATTCTATGTTTTCTGTAAATAAGATCTCTACTATGATCCAGTGATATACTCCATGTGCTGCCTCAAAATTCGCTATATGTTAAAGTCCTAATCCTCAATGAGACAGCAATTGTGGAGAGAAGGCCTCTTCGGATTGTAGTTAGGGGTGATGGTCCATTTCGCTGAGAGGTGAGTATGTACTTTTAGCAAAGCCAGTCCAGAAGACCGGTTTTTTCTTTTCTATAGCATAACTTTGCGTTGTCCATGTGCCGTTTTGTGGACATTCTCTAGTGTATTCATTCTTAAGATAGTATTGGCCCTCACTATCTGATAACTCCTGGTGGGTTGTCTTGGTTTGGGATAGAGTTCCAGTACTTATTTTGTAGTTGTGAAGCCTGACGATGTTTTGGTTATAAACAAACTCTGTATGCTCAATTAAAGCAGTTTTCCGGTTGGTTTCTGGATGGACAAGCAGCCGTTCTATTGGAGAAGGGTGTTAACTGTTACGCTGGGCGGAGGTCATGAGGGTAGTAGCTCCAGTGATTTAGGAGGGCCTCCAGGTAGTGATAACATCCTAGTTTGCCTTTCAGGTCAAGATGAATGAACATCTTCTGGCGCGTAGTGAGGAGACTCGTAGGTCTATTAGGCCTTGTTGTTTTCATCTGCAAGCTGAGGGAGAGGGGTACCTATCGCTTTTGTAGGGCGATTGGCTTCAATGCTAGGAAGGTATTGTCGCCTCGGGTTAGATCGGGAGATTGGTGTATTTTTTTCTGTACAGTGCTCTCTGTGGCATTTGCGACACATCCTGGTGTGCTTTATTGTTTTTTGGGTTTCTCTTGCTTACCAGAGTACTGGTTTGGCCGTCATGTCTCCATAAGCCTCTGAATTTGGTAACTGTGAACTGCTCGCAGATGATAGTTGCTTGGAGGTTTCTTTGTCTTCTATTTCTTTTTTTGTGTTGTGATTTCTGAGGTTGGGTATTTCTCTCTTGGTAGTTTTGGTGGCCTGTCCTGGCCTCAGGTCTCGAGGCAGATCTAGCCTTATGGATAGGTGCTGGTCAGCGCGAATAGGAGAGGTTTCCGACCGTGTCCCTTGTCTCTGCGCCAGAATTGCTGGGATAAGGCATGTGGCCGACCTCGGCTGATCCAGGGACTGCTGTGCGCTGGGTTTTGGCCTGGCAGTCAGATGTGTAGCAGTTGGTGTGGTGTGTTGCGCTATGTCGTGCTCCATTGTTGGTAGGAGGGCTTTATGCGAGCCGTCGCCTTTTGGGCGCGTGTTTAGAGATGAGCCGCCATTTCCCCGGCTCTAGAAGGCCGCTTTTGTCTCTGTTGCTTGCGTCGTACCTCGTGCGGCGCATGACTGGGGGCTAATTTCAGGGGGTGGTATGATTGTTGGCTTTTAGTTGGCTTAAGTGTCTCTCTCTCGGTTCTTTAGAGGCTGAGCATTCTCGTCTGGGGGTTTTAGAGTTCTTTGCTGAGTCGGCGGGGGATTTTTTCGTTTATTACGTATAAGTATTATTATGTTTGTTTTCTTTCTTCTGGCTATTGCTTATGGTCAATCCCACTTCTTTATTCTTTATAATTCTGTTTAGTTGAACCTGCATGATAGAACCGGCAGACGGGTGTCTATAGAGGGTGTGGCGCTCATATGCTGGGTCTAATGTTAGTAGGGATCCAAGGGGCTTCGTGAGTGCCTTGCAGGCAGGCCCGCTTACATGATGATCCTCCTGTGGTTTGGTATTGGGAAAGTGGAATTGGTGCAGGAATGTGTCGGAGTCATTATTTTTTTGGCTAAGATGGGTTGTAGGATTTGTATAGTGGGTCTTGCCCTCACTTCTCCTCCGTTTTTGTTGGCTCCGGATGGGTGGTATACAGTCTCCATTGGAATTATTAGTGTTTGACCCTCATGGCGTGCTGGTCTTTGTGCCTACCTGTTTTGAGTAGAAGCCTTAGCTATCGAAGGGACCTAGCCTATGGGGATGGGCTGTTTGTTTTTGTCATAGGGGCTGCCACTCTGCCCTCGTCCTGAGACAGCCGTTGGTTTGGCTGGTCTCTCCGTGTTGGTGTTTGTTGTTGGTATAATGCGAGTAATCTTTGTGGCGGGGTTTCCAGAAAGGAACATTTTTACGGTGGTGGATTTTGGGTCTTGTGAGCTCGTGGGTTATTACTGATATTTGAGCCTGGTAGTGGAAGAGCAGCAGTGAAAATATTTGTTCCAATTTTTTTAAATTACGTTTTAGAATCTTATTGGGTGTCTTATTCGCTTATTTGTCACATCCTGAGTGTTTCGGTCATTAGCGCATGTGCAGTTGTGTCTCAGCAGAACATCTGGATGATAATCAGTTCCTTCTATCCACTATGTGAGTCCTGGGAATGGAACTTGGGTTGTCAGGCTTAGAGGCAAGTGCCTTTACCTGAGAAGTTGCCCACGTCTATGACTGACCTAATACCAGGTGAAACCTTTTGGAACTTACTAACTCAGCAGACCACGAGCTTCCACCAACCCCGAAGTTAAGAATGTCATCCAGAAGCATCTACGGCCTGTAGCAGAGGTGTCCTGGCTTCGCTGTAGCCCACCTGCCTGACGTTTTCACCATTGTGTCGGAAGTGTCTTGTTTTATGACTTTTTGTTCTGTAACTATAAAACCTTCATGAAATTGCTGTCATGTTGGAACACGGAAGTTGGAGTATCCTCAATCTGTCCTCCTGGGCCACTGTCACCCATATTTGAGTGCAGAATAATTGATCTCTCTTCCCCTGTGAGGTGAAAGCCACGTTCCTTGTGTCAACACTGGCTTGCTCTCTGCAGGTTTAGAACAAGGCTTCCACACTGTCTGTATAGGCTGTTTCCACAGCTCAGACTGCCAGTACAGTAAATCCGTTCCCATCAAAGAAAGTCCCCAAGGACCTCTAGTCCCTACCCTGTCAAGCTCTAGAGATGACCAGGTTGGCTTACAACCAGCAGTCTTGAGAGTTATAAAAGAGAAACTGAGGCTAAGGAAAGGAAAGGGGCTTCCTAGAAGCCACACAGTAAGTTTGTAGCAAGACCAAGCCTTTGCTTCTTCCTCACTGTCCTGCGATAAGTCCCTCAGCCACACTGGAGCCACCTCAACCCACACCCCAACTGCGCATGCTCACAAACAAGGGCTGGGTTGTTCCTGCACAGTCCTGGTAGCAGGTTCTATCTGCAGATCCCTTGACCCCTTTTCTGTGTGTTTGGGCCCTACAGTTGGACTTGCTTGGGAATTCTCTACCCCAAGAGAATAGTTGAAATTCTCCAGTCAGGGCTTTCAAGGAAACCCCCACCCCGAGTCGGATTCCTACATCAAGCAAAAGCTTTGTTTCATTTCTGAGCAAGAACAGAGCTCACATGGATCAAATCTTCTCTCTGTTGGGTGAAAGCCACGTGGCATTCTACTCTAAACAGAACCAGAAAACGCATTCCCTGTACCCCAGTGCCTTCCCCTCTCTGAGGCTAGAGAATGGGACCCCAAACCCACTCCAGGATGCTGAACATGAACACACACAGGGAGGGAGATGTCAACTCCAGCTCTGGGCTCATCAACTCTGAGAGCAAAAGGCTTCAGGAAAACAGCTCACTTGACGCATTGAACCTTGTTTTATTTTTGTAAGGAACATTCCATCAGTATTTAAATTCAATGCAAAAAGCAATCGGGTCCTTACCGTTGGCTACCTACCATGTCTTGTAAAGAGAAGGGAACAGAATAATATTATTTTTGAAGAAAATTAAATCCCTCAGGGCCTTGAAGCATGTCGAGGTGAAGATCAAAGCGCCATGACTTTCTGAACTCTCGCCTCTGCCAAGTCTCACGGAAGAGGCACCAGTATTGGAGATTCACAACTACTCTGCTGGTAGACTTCAGGGACAACACAGATGGGGGACTCACAGAAGGAAGGGCATGACCTTGACCTTGGAAAGTCCTAACTCTTTTCTCTACAACCCTTACTGATGAGTGGCCTGCCTTTCCTGGGCTGCCACAGATAGAGACTTCACAGGGTACCACATCTCCATGCCTGCAGAACGGCCATGTTGCAGAACCAGGTGCAAGGTGCATGCAAGGAGAGGAGCAGGGACAGGGGGATTGCAAAGTTCGCTCTTAGATATTCTTGCAGTGATGTGGAATCGGCTCCCTTTGTTTGCTCCACAATGGATCTTATCTTTGGGTGAGGGCTGTGTTCCCGACTATTATTGCCCTATATAAAAGGCTCGCAGGCTTTCTTCCCACTTGTTCAGCGGCACCGGAGCGGCATAACAAATTTAATCGAAGACCCAGCTCCTGGGAGAATCTTCAGGGAGACTGCTGTCCTCCTGATGCTGTTATCTCCTCTTCCTTGTGTTGGGGAAGCATAAAAATCACAAAAAAGTCATTCTGACTATATTCTTCCTGATAATTATTGTCAGACTCCGAGATAAGTACCCTACGTGATGTAATGTGTGTTAGACTGGGCCCCTTGAATGCCAATCCTGCTGTGCCGAGGGCCAGACAATGGCCACTGACATCACTGGGGCCTCTGTATTTTGCCATAGACAAGAGAGAGCTTTGATTTTTTTGTGTTTTGATAAGGCACAATCTGGGGGCCTTTATCTCTGCTGTTATATTTAAAGATGACATTCTAGCCCTGCCTTCTCGCCTATTGTCTTGACCCTGATTATCTCCAAATGTTGTTGTTTAGTCGAACTCACCGGCTTAATGAAAGGCCTGCTCCCAATTTAAGGGAAATTATTTAAATGCAGAGTATCCTATACACTGTGGTTTCAAAAAGAACTAGGTGGTTAATCAAAAGTTAATTGTCCAATTCTCATGCAGATTAGGGCCTCTTGCAAACGAATCCCAGGTTGGGACTACTGGAAAAAAAAAAAAAAGGAAGAAAGTACTGAGCTACACACAGGGGCCTGCAGACTGGTAAACAATCAGCCTGGCTTAATTTGTGGTAAACAAAATGAGGATTCACTAGGGGTCTCCGAAGGAGAAAAAAAGGTGAAAATAAATTAAAGCACAACATACAGATAGGATCTTTTTGTTCGAGGCCATCTTTCAAAGCCATAAGCTAAATGAGGGAAACGCAGCCTTTTAATATTTACTGGGAGCCGTGCACTGTAAAGCGACCGGCGGGCCCATAATTACGCTGTGGTTTAAGGTGGAAGCTTGAGGCAGCAGATGGCCATCGTCCTCTGACACCGTGACTTCTGTGGCTGCTCCATCCCGGCCGGAAGTGACACAGAGCCACCTCCCTCCTGCTGAGGTCTGAGGTGCTCTGACTCCCTTACTTTGTCCTCCAAGTGAATGTCAATTCCTGGCCTAACTTGCAGAACCTCCATCAGATCCGAAAGTGGCATCTAAGACTTTCTACGGGTTCCCAGGAGAGAAGCGGGTGCTTGCAAGCAGGCTAACCATCCCGCCTGCGCCCCCCCGCCCCCAGAGAATGATGACTCCAAGCCATCGTCCTTTCCCACCCCACTAACATAGCTTCTCTCACTATCAGGCTGGGTTCAGCCATGGCCCTGGCCGAGTCACCCTGCCTACATCCTCTCCCAAGTCTTTAGCCTAGTTGGCACTGACCATTGGCCTCAGCTCCAAGATGTCTCTGAATAATTACTTGAGAGGGTCTGGATGGAGAGAGTGGGAAAGGGCACATCTCTGGACAAGGACAGGCGTTCAGTATCCTTTCCTGACACACTTTAATACAGCAGGAATCAAGGCCCAAGCTCCAGGTCAGTTTGGAAATACCGTAGGCCAAGCCAAGCTATAGCGATTGGCTATATACGCGTGTGTTCCCAAGGCTCTCCTGACACGCTGTGTTCATTCTCAAATTCTGGGCTGAAACTTAAAAGACAAAATAAATCTTGGTCTCTCTTGGATCATCTCTGGCCCTGCTTAGAGGAAATGACTGGAGATACAGGAGGAGAGAAACAATGTTGTCATTCATGAAGTACATCCTCCACCCCGTCCCTGGGAAAACGGCTTCTCGTATGTCCCTCCACCCACCCACCCACCCAGCAGGGCCCACCCCAATCCCAGCCCTGCCAAGGCAGAAGTCCACGGTTCCTATTTCAAGAAGCAGGCCAAGCCAGCCAGGCAGTATTGGTGCACACACCTTTATTCCCAGCACTTGGGAGTCAGAGGCAGACAGATCTCTGAGTCCAAGGCCAGCCTGGTCTACAGAGCAAGTTCCAGGGCAACCAGAACCACACAGGGAAACCCTGTCTCAAAAAGAAAAAAAAAGTAGGCCAAGATTCGCCTGTTCCTGGGAAACCACATGGGCATCTCTAGGTAACCACATAGCTAGCTTTTGCTCAGTGCCACGAGTTCCTGCCTTCCCACTCTGTCATGCCTATGTGATATCCTCCTGGGTCTGTGATGACAAAGTCCAGAGATTGAGACAGAAGTAAATACCCTTCCATCCAGTGCAGAGCTAAAACCTAGCATTGGTGTGTCTGCACGCTGGCTCTCCTCAAATCCTCCCGGGGAGGCATCTTCCTTTGTTCTTCCAGTTCCTGATGGCCCTTGGCTTCAAGCTGAGTCACTCCAATCTCTGCCTCCATTGTCACATGGAACTGTCATTTGTGACTGTGTTTTCACAGACCACCAGCTGGTGATGAGACCCAACTTATCTGTGCATTCTACCCAGTCATATCCACAGAGATGGTCCAATAAGGTCACATGCTGCAGGGCTCCAGTTAGGCCTTGGACCCATCTCAGAGTCACGGGGCTTTATGTAAACACCCCTCTTTCCTTCCTTTCTTAACTTCATCCCCCACTTCCTTGACTTTTGAATACAAGCTTCCTACCCCCCCCCCCAGAGGGATGCCCTCCAGAGGTCCAGGTGGAACTCTGCCAGGGTGGATGGTATTACCGGGCAGAGGGAAGGCAGGTCCTTCCAGATTCTGGCCATAGAGAAGCCTCACCATCCAGCTGCAGTTACCCAGAGCCAGCCAGTCACCCACCAGAGGAAATCATTTCCAACCGCTGAGTGGGCTCTGTTCCCTTCCCTGCCTGTCAGGACTACAGTGCAGCCTCAGAGTACACCACCTAGTGGCCCTAATGGGAACTGCACGTCGGGTCTCGCAGAAGCTGCTTTCACACACCTGGCCGTTGCTGGGAAGAATAATGAGACCTACCAAGCGGCTATTCAAACCAGCCACTCTGTTTCTCCTGAACAATATCACAGGGCGATCAATTCATGCCGAGCAAATCATTGTTTCTAATAACACAGAGAGAGGGGGGGGCCCAGCTCAACAATAGGATGGTGGTCAGCAAGGTCAGTAGGCAACGCTGGTTTTATTGTTAGGGACTTTCCTACCCACACAGTCACATCACTGCGGCTGGCTCATAAATCTCAATAAATCTTACTTTCTAAGGAAACCTTTGAAGTTACATTGCCCAGTAGTATGCCTTCTCCGATCCAAACACCTGGGGGTCTTTAAATTTTGACCAACATAGTCTGTCACCTAGTGGATCACCTGCACACAACACCAGTCTGTTAACTCTGAATGTCAATATTGATGGATGGTTAGTGCTAAGCAAGCCCTGAAACATAAAACTTGTAGAGATATCTGATCAGGCTGGCATGGGTCCTTGGGAAGAAACACGTCTCATGCCAATTCTGTATTTGTTACCTCTTTCCCTCCCCAGGCTGTACGCTGCCTGCCTCCTGGACCGTGCGTGGGTGGCTGGGAGCCAGGTACAGAATGCTGAGAATTGAAATAGCAGTCAGACAGGGTGTAACAGGGCGGGGGGGGGGGGGGGTTCACATATGCTTCTACCACCACAGAGCCAGGACCTCACATGGCCCTTCACCCATGGTACCGTCTGGGCCACACAGGTCCAGTAACCACTGAGGCTGGGCCGACCTGGAGAGGCATAGTAGAGAGGATGCAGTGTTTTCCTGAGGTGGCTGATTCCAAGTGGCGTTTTGTCCTGCTTCTCTCCAGCTGCTCTTTGCTCCAACCGATGCTGCTCTGGCCTGAGATGACCTTGTGGGACTTCTGAGGGAATGTGGCCCTCTGGAGACCCAATTGCTAGGCTGAAGACTCAGGCTGAAGGCCCCCAGGGGTCAGAGGAGCAAGGCAAAAAGGCCAGGAAGCCAGCTTGTCAGCCAGTCAGTCAAACTGGGCTACCTGGAGAGAGGAGGAACAGGAGGCCAAGAAATGTGATACCAAACCATGGGAACTCTCAGCCAGGAGGATCACTGTATATTGGACAGAGGGCTTCACTGGGATTGCAGCGTGGCCACTATTCATTAAAACTTGTGGGGAAGTGAGGCTGGAGCAGTGGTTCTCAACCTTCCTAATGCTTCGACCCTTTGACAACAGTTCCTCATGTTGTGGTGACTCCCCTCAACCATAAAATTATTTCATTGCTACTTCATAACTGTAATTTCGCTACTGTTATGAATCGTAATGTAAATATCTGATATATGATCCCAGAGAGGTCGTGACCCACATGTTGAGAATCTCTGGCTTATGGTGTCTGTCCCTGATCATTCCCAATGAGGAGAGGAAAATCAAAGACACTGCCCATTAGAGCAGGGAGGTGAGGACGGGGAGGGGGGGGCGTGCGGGAGGGGTCAAGGGTCACCACAAGGACCTTACAGATCAGCCAGTGAGAAATAAAGGACTAGGCTGGAGAAGTGACTGTTCCTGAAAACACACTCTTCTTAAATAGACCCTTCTGTCAACAGAATTGTGGCCTCTTTTTACAAGGGAAGAAACTGAAGCCACCAAGACTAGCTGTCAGAGGGAAATAACAAAATGGAGGCTCCTCAGAGCCCCTGTTCCACTTTTGTGGTCTCTTCACAAAGCTGCATTTCCCCTAGGATACTTGGAGGTACCCAGACCCTTCTCAGACACAATGGCCGAGTCCCAAGACAAGAGAAGCTCTGGGCCAAGGGCACTCACAGAGCCTGCCAGGGATGATTCACTCAACAGCAGTGGCCATATCTGCCCTTCGTGCCCCTTCGTGGCATGCAAGGGGCATACAAGGGCAGAGCACTAATAGCCTCAAAGAGATGCCCACAGCCTTGACAAAACCCAGTTAAGCCCGGGATGGCTAAGTCTCCAAGACTCTGGTGCCAGTGGGAATCTCTGATGTGTGTTTCAAAAAAGGGATCACAAGGGAAGTTACTTGTCCTGAAAGAGATGAGACAGAGACCAGCTCTGGCTGACTTGTGCCCACCCCACCCCACGCCCAGGTTTGGAAGCCATCCTTCCAAGTCCCACTAGCCCGAAAGCTTGGCAAAGGACGATGCTCGCCCTCTGGTGGCCAGCCCCAGAATGGACGCCATCCACATAGCCTTGGACTACGCTGTGCCACATCCATCCATCAAACAGAACAAGGTCAAACAAAATGTACTTTTAAATGTCTCTTCTGGGTTACTATGGCAACTAGAGAAACGTTAGACCCGAAGCATGATTAAGCTCCTCATTGTTCTATATTAATTTGAGGGAGAAAATGGCTTCATTTCCACTGTTTTGCATTTCTGCTTTCTGGGGAGCTCAGTGGTTTTCTGTGGGCTGTGCAGAACCCAGGCAGATTTGGATATGATAAACTGATATGCAGAAAGCCCAGACCATCACTCCTCACCTCCCCACACAGGTCTTGAGGAGTTATCTTCAAGGGAAGGTTCCAAAGCCACCTGCTTGTTCAGTCCTGGCTTAGCTACCTGCTCTCTTGGGGACTTGGGCCAATGTCTTCAGCCCTTACCATTCACGGCTTCAGAGAAAGAAGGTTCAAAATACAGGAACTCTTGGGGCATTTAAATGAGGTGTGGATGTAAGTTATAAAGATTTTTATTTATTTGTTTTTTTTTTTTTTTTTGTGTGTGTGTGTGTGTGTGTGTGTAGGCATGTGAGTGTGGGTACCCACAGAAGCCAAATGCATCAGATTTCCTTGGAGCTGGAATTAAAGGTGGTTATGAGTCATCCAGTGTGGGTGCCGAGAACTGGATTTCGGTCCACTACAAGAGCAGCACATACTCTTAACTCCCGAGCCATCTCTCCAAGTCCTACACTTTATTTCTTTTCTGCCCCAGCCCTGGAACCACATATGCCACCAAGAAGCTGCTTTTCCCGGAGAATGCTGTCCAGATCTAGACACAGGGCATGCTCGCTGCTCCTAAGGCCTTTGCTTTAAGAGGCACTTTAAGGAATCTAGTGCTATTAATATTATTTCATGGTAGACTCTGAGTTAGGGTCAGGGACTTACCAACATATGGTATCAGTCATCAGTGAACTCACAGCTGGGCCAAGGATGCATTTGTGAAAAATTACACTGCACTGGGAGAAGGGCTTTGATGGATACCTAAGTTGGTAAGGGTACATTAAAGTGCTTTTAAAATGACACCATTGAGGACGGCAATGTAAATTACCTTCTGTGGCACTGCTCAGTGAGAAGTAAGCTGAACAATAGCAAGAATGACACACACCATCTTTGCAGGAGCTGTGCACCTGGGTTACGGTGGGAACATTCTGCAGTCATGCCATATGCAGTACTTTGTGGAATTAACTGAATATTAATTTGAATGCTATGCCCATAATGTGACGGTGACTGTCCTCATCGCTAGGAGGCGTTATGACAGGGAATGTATGAAGGGAGGAAGTGCGGCATGGTGTGTTCACCAAAATTTTCTATAAATCCATTTTTATATTTGACTTTTTTTTAATGCTTGAAAGCTAAGAAGATAATTTGTCTTGGCATTCTTAAAGGTTCTACCTGTGAATCTCAGATATCAGGCAGCCAGGAGAAGGCTGATCCTGTGTGGTGGGCTCCAAGCCTCAGCTGCTTCTGCTACCCAATGCCTGCTTACCTTGTGAATGTGGAGCTGACACTGAGGGATGACCCACACTCCACAGGGAATGACCTTCTATCTGCAAGTGCGGGGAAGGGGGGGCGTGAATTTCTTTCACAGAATTGGTTCAATGAGCCACTAAAATATTGCATTTATAATGTCATAATCAGAAACGGAAGCCTAGAGCCCCGGTCCTTAGATGGTGAGTCATGACTCTGAATGAGGCCATGAAAACTTTGGTGACAATTAAGAGTTTTTCAAACATTTATAAACAAAAAATTCATTCAAAATCAGATGTATAAGGAATGTGAGGCCTTTCTGATATCATGCAACCTATGCTGCACTGGGTGGCTTCGATGCAGCCTCAGCTGGACATGCTTCCCTCAGAAACCCAGGACATGAAAGAGAATCCCACTGGCCCAGCCAGAGACACAGCACTGGCTTGCAGTTCCTACCAGACTCCTGATCTCTGGGTCACTGCCTCCCCTGCCCACCCACCCACACCTACCAGGCTAGCACCTTTCACATTTCTGGAGCCCACACGTGGACTGTGTGAGCCGGGGTGATTCATTTTGTATTCACTCTTCTATTGCTAAACAGAGTAACCGGTTTGTAGAGAGTGTTTTACTCTGTTGCTTTTTCATTATAGTTCCACTACTTGCTCTCAAGGTGTGAAGGTTTAGAAATTTTTGTAGCTAAATCTATTGATGTTTTTTCTTTTTTTTTAAATAATTTATTTATTCTTATTTTATGTACATTGGTGTTTTGCCTACATGTATGTTTGTGTGATGGTGTCAGATCTTGGAGTTACAGACAGTTGTTAGCTGCCATGTGGGTGCTGGGTGATTAAACCCCAGGCCTCTGGAAGAGCAGTCAGTGCTCTTAACCACTGAGCCACCTCTCCAGCCCCCTTGATATTTTTTCTTAATGATTTTCTTTAGTTGCAAAGTAAGCCAACTGTTCAGGCTAGGTGTAGTGGTGCCTGCATGTAATCCCATCATTCAAGGGGCTGAGGCCAGAGGACATTGCCTCTAAGGCCAGCCTGGGCGATACCGTGAATCCCTAGCTGAAGAAAGCAAGGGAACTTTTTTTGTGGAAACAAAAGCAATAAAATCCATTCCCCTCCCCAGATGTACACTATATACATGAAGGGAATTGATATCTAATTTTTCAGAATAATAAATGTTTACAAAACAGCAAAAGGGGAAAATATTTACATTGTTTACAATGGGGAAAGTTCTCTCAAAATAATATTAATAATAACTACAGAATAACCAAGAGGAGTCCCAGTGAGGGCCCAGCATCACTAATGTAGCAGAAACCAGAGGCCTCAAACCAAACCAATGACTCTCTGCAATGAACACTTGCAAGTAAAGATACATGAACAAAAGAGTTTACTGCGTGACTCACTGTGTCACACTACAGCTTCCATGACAAGATTGATTTTTTTTCTCCTCTTAAATTGCATTTAATTTTATTTGGTGGGGGAGGTTTCAAGGGCAAAGGGCAGATGTGAAGGTAAATGAATGGGATGGAGATGCATGATGTGAAAGACATGAAGAATAAATTAAAAAGAAAGTTTAAAATATTAATAATAATAAACAATATTATCAAAAACTCAGATTGAAAAATACTAACAACATTCTTTTTTTTTTTTTTTTTTTTTTTTTGGTTTTTCAAGACAGGGTTTCTCTGTGTAGCCCTGACTATCCTGGAACTCACTCTGTAGACCAGACTGGCCTCAAACCCAGAGATGCACCTACCACTGCCTCCTGAGTGCTGGGATTAAGGTGTGCACCACTACCAGCAACTCGCTATCAGTATTCTTCCTAGAGCAGTGTGAGGGTTTGACTGGAAATGTCCACTTGAGGCTCCTGTAGTAGAACACCTGCATATGGCGGCTGGTGCTATTCTTAGGGATTGTGTCAACCGTGGGAGGCATGACTGACAGCTGTAGGTCACTGCAGGCCTTTGAGGGCTAGACCCTGGCCAACTTAGAGCCCAGTTCTCTGTCTCCTGCCTGCCACTATGATGTGACAGACTGTCTCATGCTCCCACTACCACAGCCAGGGGCCAGTCCAGCTACCCTTCCTTCTGCCCCATGGTAGACTGAGACCGTGAGACAAAATAAATCTTTTCTCTCACAGCTGTTTCTGTCAGGTATTTGTCACAGCACCACCACCATCAGTGAGGAGGAGACGTAAGCAAGTGTGTAGCCAGATCATCCACAGGGCACATTTAACCAGGCAGGCCTGGTCAGTCATGAAAGCGAACCAGAGAAATGCAATTCAAAACAAACTGCATTGGTATTCCCCCATATATTGCAGTGAAAAAAAAAGAAACCTGAGAAAATATTGTGTAAGTGAGAATGTAACAGAACAGGTACTCACAGAATAACACTCTGTGTGGTTAGAGAACAATATGGATGGCCATGCTTCCAGTTTTGGATGGATGGGCTTACTAAGTATAGCGAGCAAATCTAAACAGAACAAAGCAAGCAGCAGATTGAAAGAAGCAGCAGACAGACGGAAAAACATCATCAAACTGGGGGTTTGCAGCGTCCAACAGAGATGACCAGAGTTGGTCTGTATGTCAAATGCTCTGATTGGTCAATAAATAAAACACTGATTGGCCAGTGGCCAGGCAAAAAGTATAGGTGGGACTACAGAGAGAAGAATTGAGAGAACAGGAAGGTGGGAGGAGACACTGCCAGCTGCCACCATGACAAGCAGCATGTGAAGACACCAGTAAGCCACGAGCCATATGGCAAGGTATAGATTTATAGAAATGGATTAATTTAAGATATAAGAACAGTTAGCAAGAAGCCTGCCATGGCCGTACAGTTTGTAAATAATTTAAGTGTCTGTGGGTTTATTTTATAAGTTGGCTGTCAGACTGCTGGGGCTTGGCAGGACCCGGAGAGAAAACTCCAGCTACACAGAGTGGTCCAATAGACAGAGCAAACAAAAGGTGATGTTGTTAAATTGAGGACTCAAAAGGTCCAGCAGAAATTAACAGGGGGAGCCCAGGCAGTCATTTGGGCTTCTAGGTTGAGCTTTCTGTGCAGGCATGAGCTCCCATGGCTGATTGCCTGACTTCCCATTCTCACTGAAGGTGTTTCTGTACCATGGGATAAACAATAATAACATATATTGGAAGTGGTTGACTTTCCAGCTGTTCTCAAGGAACAGCTTACTATTAGCAGCTTACTATTTTTCCCTCTCCCCATTACAAAGCAAAGGGGCCAGCCTGACCCAGGACAGTGGAGGTAGGAGAACATTTGAAACATCTGAAGTGAACTGGGGAGCAACCCTGCTCCCAAGGCCATCTTCTGAGGGACCCCAATCAGCACAGGACAATTTACCGATTGTCTTAGTTGGGGTTTCTGTGATAAAGACACTATGATTAAAAGTAACTTGGGGAGGAAAGGGTTTATTTCATCTTAAAAATCCCAATCCCAATCCATCATGAAGGGAAGTCATGGCAGGAACCTGGATGCAGGAACTGAAGCAAAGCCCACAGAGGAATGCTGCTTCCTGGCTTGCCCTCCATGGATGGCTCAGCCTGATTCTTTCTAAGACTGTCTGCCAGGGGTGGTACTTCACATCCATCATTAATTAAAATAATACCTCACAGACTTGCCTACAGGCTAGTTTGATGGTGGCATTTTCTAAATTAAGATTCCCTGTTCTGGGCTGGAGAGATGGCTTAGTGGTTAAGAGCACTTGTTACTCTTGCTGAGGAACCAGATGCAAACCCAGCACCCACATGGTGGCTCACAACCATCCATAATGCAGTCCCAAGGGATCTGATGCCTCCTTTTGACCTCTGCAGGCACCAGGCACACATATGGTTTACAGACACACAGAGACAAAACATTCACACACATAAAATAAAAACAAAACTGAAAATGAGAGATTCCTTCTTCCCAAATGGGTCTAGGTGTATGCTGTGTTGATAAAACTAACCAGCACTCCAATATAATTCACATGGTCAAATTTGTGGGAATTTAAAGTCAATGTCATATTTTAGAGATATTTGTAATAAGTATTTTGATGCACATGGCCTTTTTGACCCAGCAATTACAGAGTTACTTCTAGTTGCTATTGGAATATTGGTACATTTCATAATAATATTTAAGCAGGATGCCCACTGCAGTACTATTCAGAGTTGAAAAAATGGAAGTAGAGCTTGGGATGTAGCTCAGTTGGTACAGGTCATTCCTATCATGCATAAAGCCAGGAATTAAATCCCCAGCAATGCATAACCTGGGCATGGTGACCCACACCTGCAACTCCAGCACTCAGGAAGTAGAGGATAGAGGATCAGAAGTTGAAGGCTATCCCTCACTACTGTCAATTTCAAGGCCTGCCTTGACTACATTATATTCTTTCTCCCACACCCCCAAAATAATGTAGAATATTCTATGCTGCAGAATGTTCCACCATTGGTAACAAGAATAGGGATCCCATGTGTCCACAAAAGGAAAGGTATGCACAAAAATGAGAGAACTTGTTGCAGAGTTGTGTTTATAATTCTGTTAGATGTTTTTCCTCTGGACAGCTCATTTTCCCCTTACTAGTGAATAAAAAAATTTAAAGCTATGAATTTGCCTCTGCCTTCTGCTTTGGCAGAGACTAGCTTGTTTTGTTTTGGCTCTCTCTCTCCCTCTCCCTCTTCCTCTCCCTCTCTCTTTTCTATCCTGTGAGCTTCCTTGTAACTCTGCTGATTTTTTTTAACTTTTTAAGTTTTTATTAGTATATGTTAACTGTATAAAATATGGGCTTGACTTCAACAGTATTCATTGCCACGACATACCTTCCCCAACACTTCAGTTTCATTTCAATTATTTTGTACATTTTCTGTGTTTCATATTTCATTTTCTTTATATATCATCTGTCTGCATCTCTTTAAATGTTCTGATCAATAAATATGAACATGTTGTTCAAACATGGATCCTGAGTTCTATTTTTTGCTCAAAGCTAATCAGAGAACACCACCTGGCCAGCCCTCTCCTTCTAGGAACATTCTCTACTCCTTTTGCTGAGTGGTTCACAGGGTTGAGAACATCTGCTGGGCCCTAGAGGATGGGCTGCTTTCTGCCCTCTATGTCTTTACCTGAGCGTCATCTCACCCCCCACCCCTGCAGTATTACCTGTTTCTCCCTCACTTGTGCTGTGAACACAAACCACAGAGCAGCATCCGGTGATCCCAGAAACGCTAAGTTCTATTTGTTTCTCACATTCCCTTTTGCTCATTTAGGACACACCCACCCTGATGGGTTGTTGCTATTGTTATTTTCTAATAACTGTTCAAGGATGACAGCATTGGGTGTTTGGCCACCCGCTTTCTTCTTAAGAAACACAGTTCCAAAAGGAAACTCTCCCTCTCAGACTTTCTAGAGCCCCTTGCTGCATAGATGGTCATGTAACCTGAGTTGTCACTTTGTTTCTTATTTCCCAGGAAACTTCTTCTCCTCTCTAGCACTGAAGGTCCCTGTGCCTCCCATTCTAGCAGATCTATTCCCCTGACTACAATCCTGGGGTTCTGGGCATGTCTAAACAGATGGGTGAGTGCTCAAGTACAGTCAGTCCACTGGGACTCCTCCTGAGGGAGGTGCCCAGGTGTCAATGGGATCTCCCAGTATCCCTGAGATGGATGCAGTCATTCTTTCCCAGGCCACACAGAGCCTGGGAGAACAACCCACCCTTCCAGATGCCCCCGGCCTCTGCTCATCTTCACTCCTCCAACAAAGGGTTTCTTTGGAGAATGGTAACCAACGAAAGCAATGGGTTCTCCAGTCCCCCTCCACCTGTCAGAGCTGTGGTGGGCTGCAGTGGGGAAGAGGCAGGAGCATCGAGATATGGAGGATCTGGATACTATGCCTCAAAGCTGTGTGCAAAAAAACATAGGATAGGATGGCATGGTAGTTACAGGGGACACAATGCATGGCCTTTTCCCCCTGTCTACATCAGAGGACATTCTTATCAATCTGGGTGTGAGAACTGCAGAAATGACAACCCATTCTATGAGTGACACTGTGTGAGGACTCTCTCACACATATGGCTGGCAGAAACAAAACCAGAGGAGGAACGAGGCAATAGTCAACTCATGTGCTTACTTTTTGCTTTAAGAGCTGTCCAGCTTCTAGAATCTCCCCTAAAGACATGCCTCCATCAATATGTAAATAGAAACATATAAGGCCACTTATTGCAGTATTAAATAGCAAAACATTCGGAATAGCCTTGGGGCCACACAAAAGAGGGTGGCTGAACGAACTCTACCATATCCATTCAATGGAATGCTAAACAACCATTCTAAGGAGGAAGAAGCTGCCTGGGTATTAAGGATTTTCAAGCTGTATTGTCAAATGAAAGAAGAAAATGCAAGGGATATATATTTTGTGCAAAGAAAGAATAAGATAATAAAACATACTTGTATCTTCCCATTTGTGCAAAAAGCAACAGGGAGGATAAATAGAAACCAATGGGACTGGTGCCTATGGGAGAGGATGGAAGGAGGTTAGAAGATGATGGGGTGTGAATGGGAGGAGCAATCCCTGAGGATAATGTCACAGTTTTAACTCACGGAGTCAGAATAATTAATAAAGGAAGAAAAACATGAAATAGGGTGTAAGCAGACACAGATCAACCTAAATCATTTCAAATCAATAGCAAAATGGTCTGAAGACACGGGAGAGCTGCCAACATGACTTCTGTCCGCTTGTGTTTTCTGGTGCTAGGGACTGAACTTGGGGCCTGGGGACGAGCTAGTCACACATTTTTACCAGTGAGCTGCGGCCCCAGCCTAAGCCAAATATTTAAACAGACACTGCATCTGCACTTTGGCACTTGAGGCCACGACTAAAACAAGCAAAAACAGACTCTCACGTCTAGTGAGTTTCTAAAAGAAAACCGCTGTGTTGGGTACACTCAGAGCTAGATCCTGGTGTATCAGTTTCATTCTCCAATAGATTAGAAGTCATCTTGAAGAGATCTCATTCCCAGGCTGCTGAGGAAAGGGAGAAGATACTTTACCAGAAACAAAGTGTCCAGAGAATGGCGGGCAGACAGCGGGGTGCTACAGGGACACGGGGACACTGGGGGGCGGTGAGGCGCGGGGCACCCAGCTTCAAGGAAGTCCCAGTGGCCAGGTCTAGAATAAACTGAATGATGCAAAAGAAATAGTGATAGCAATAGTCAATGAAATCAACCTAAAGCCATGATTAGATACAGATAAGTTAAAACTCAATGGGGGTGGGGTGGGGATGGCTCTTGCTAACAACTGAAGTCTGTTGAACCGCAGAAGTCGAGGAGGGGAGTTAAAAGTCACACATGAGAAAGCCAGTCACAGAGTAGCCACTTCAGGCAAGAAGAATAAATGGGAGCTAAGGCCAGAAGGCGGAAATTTCATGAGAAAATGATTACGGAACTTCAAAACCTCCTCCTAAGACACTTAATTAGAAACAAGTGAGTCAAAACAACTCGTCGGCAGAGAGGCTGGGCAGACAACACCCTGACCAGGTGGAAACTCACCTGTCAAGCAGTAGGACAGACAGACAGACTGGCTCATGAAAAGGGAGAGAACTCTGGAAAGGATGTCAGCAGGGGGCCGGGTGAAGTCTGAAGGAGGTTTTCAAGAGGTCTCAATACCTCAGAGATAACCCGCCTCCTGCCGTCATTTTCAGGAGGGGGGTGTGACACTGAAGAATTTAGACAAAGTGACACTGTGTCTGCAATTCACCCACAAATGGTCAGAACAGCAGTATTTCTATAGAGCGGGAGAACATAATAAGCAAATGTGCTAAAATATTAACACTTGGGGATCCTGGGTAAAGGCATCTTGTGCTCTTTGCAACTTTTTGATGAGACTAAGATTTCTTCATTTTTCTGAAGTTTTCTTTTGAAAAAAAAACTTCCAGTATCTCTGCATAGGGAAAAATAAGTGTCTTGCAACTAACATTATCATGGCTCCAAACTGACCCTTAAAATTAAATGGGTGCTTCTTACAGAGAAGGTTGTTCTGGGGCCAAAGAGCTACAGAAGCTGTTGCTGTTTGGAGAGATTCTTTGCCAAAAACCTTGCAATAGAGTCTTCTAGAACAGTGACTCTCAACCTCCCTAATGCTGTCACACTTTAATACAGTTCCTTATGTTGTAGTGACCACCAACCATAAAATTATTTTTGCAGATGCATCATAACTGTTATTTTTCTGCTGTTTTGGATTGCAATGTAAATATTTTTACAAAGGGGGTTGCCAAAGGGGTCGTGACCCACAAGTTGAGAACATCTCTTCTAGAGCTTCCAGAGACTGCCCAGCTTTCCCGTTCTGTAAGCCTAGACAGGTCCTTTAGCAACTGACTAGACAAAAGTCTCATGCGTGCAATGGCCTTCTTGTAACAGAACTAAGAGAGAGAAGGCACAGGGTAAGCCAAGCTTCCAGCACACCCCATGGCCCATACCACTCTCCCATTCTCCAGTTCAGAAGCTCATCTTCCTCTCTGCAGAGCGTCTCTCGCGACTGTCCTGGTTGCCATCTTGGCTCACCGTTCTTGCTCATAGGGCCTGTATTCTATGTGTTGTAGAATGTTTGGCATCATCTATACCGGGTGCTGAGATGGACACATCTATCCTGGGGGAGAGCCACTACCATCCACTACCAAGGAGCCACCAACTCGGCAGTTTGACATACAGACACCCAAGTTCATTTCCCTTTGTAAATGTTTCCTATGTACGCAAACCCAGTTTATTGTTCCTTCTCAAGTTAGAAAAATACTAGGTCAGTGTCTGTCAGTACGGAGTGATAGAGCTTGCTTGATTTTTTGCTGGGTCAGGGTGTGGCAGCACAAAGAAATGGAGCCTGCCTGGGTTTTGGGTCTGGCTTGTCTAGCCATTGTCCAGACCCTACTAGTTATCAACAAACAATGATGTACACTTCCCCTTTAATCTGAAAACCAAGTCTAGGAGTGAGTGTTTCATAAAAGCCCGTTGCACAGGGAGTAAACTGAGGCTCTGAGCAATTGAGAGAAAAGCTGAGAGTTGACAAATTACTTGGTTATGGAGCCTGAACTCGCATCTGAGTGTCTGGCTTTCCTCATATTGAATAAGTAGATAAATAAAATTGTGTCTAGCCATCTCCCATGGGTAAAGTCATTCCCCAGGGGCCACTAATATTCCAGATTCTAGGTTGCCTCCCCAAGGAATGGACATCCAGTCCTCATTTGTGTAGGGCTTTCTCAGTGCTGTTATTGAGAGTGTGCCCCAAGAAATCCCTTCATCTCAGGAAAACCAGGAAGGCTGGGCATCCTGTGTATCCATGATATGTCACCAGCAGATCACACAGTCTCTGCAGCTGTCCACACAGTGGCAGACTGATGATGGCCAGAGACATGTTGATGAGTGATGAGCAAACAATATTATCCTGGGGTCATGTTCAAAGAACAGAGTCATCTGAGACAAAGATCTGACCTCATAGAAACCAGCCAGTTTTATAGTCTCTGTTTGCCCGTGCTAGAGAGGATGGCATGCTGGTCAGTTGGAAAAACCAGAAGAGAGCAGAGCCTCTGGCAGATAAAGGATGCCAAGGATTTTGTGCAGGGTTTGATGACCCAGTTTCATTCCTCTCCAATCATGAGTGTAAGCAGTAGCAGCCCTTGGCTGGCCCCTCCATGCGCCCATTGAGCGTGCACTTCCTGTGGATTCATTCAGTCCCTGCTCTCTTCCCACTGGTGACATATCCATCACACAGATGGACAAGCATGATGAGCCTATGCCCAGAGTTTCCCAAGTCCACAGTCAACACTGTGGTTCCTGTGATGTGCCTCTCAGCTGAGACCAGCTTTGCAGGAGAAGAGGCCCCTGCCACCTTTAGTACCTCCCGCTGCTGTTATGCAAGCTTGATCCAGCTCCAAAGATTCAGTTCCTATTCTCAGCCTCCCCAATAAACAAAGTTCCGGGCAATTGATTCATCTACCAATTCCTACCCGCACCCAAGCAGATTCTATGAGGTGGCTAGTGTGGAACCCATGTTGCCAGCTGATGGGCAGCGGATGCTGAGCCTGCCTGTAGAGCAAAGCAAAGACAGATGCTCACCATTCTACCTTGGCAGTTGACACAAGGCTGCCTATGTGCTTCCCCTGTCTCGTGTGGTCCTAAGCCACTGTTTAACCCTTCTAGAAAACAGACAAAAAGCCAACTAGCTATGGTCATTTGCAAAGACAAAAAACACACCTGCCAAGAAGTATTCATAGTATGAAGCCTCATCAGTAATGAAATCCAGTTTTGCTAACCAGAGGATCTTTGGCCTAGCAACTCAGTTTGGCCATTATAATATGAAATTGGCCAATGACAACATGTAAATAAACAAGTATCATGTGTCTCAAAATATTATTAGTTTGACTTTTTTTTTCCTGACAATTTTAAAAGACATTATTAGGTCACAGGCAGCACGCTGGATCTGGGCCACAGTTTGCCAAAGCCTGTTGTGAAGGTTGCCAGCTCAGATTATGAATGAAGAAGTAGAGATCGGGATTCAGAAAGGAGCAGATCTATTGTTCCTACTAGACAAAAGCTTGCAAATTGAACACTTCCTACATGCAAGCTGAGCACAAGGTTAACAGGCCTTCTTCTGCTCACTATGGGGCTGGAGAGGTGGCTCAGCAGTTAAGCACACTTGATGCTCAACCTCATCCAGAAGACCAGAGTTCAGTTCCCATCACCCCATCAGGTGGTTCATAGCCACCTGTAACTCCAGATCCAGGGGATCTGATGCCTTCTTCTACCACCACCCCCCACCATGAGTTACCTGTACTTAAAACACACATAAACAAACTCCTGACATCTAGTCTCATCTGTCAGAGACTGGGCCAGACTTAGAAAAGTGTTGGTGTTGAGTACACTTCATATTCTTTAAATGAAAATGATAGTTACTATTTATGATGCTCGGTGAACCAGGCTATTACATCAGCTGCAATAGTCTGTATGCCAACCCTGTGTCCATTCATAGGGTTCCAACCATTCAACCTCATTTCTTAGTACTTTATAAATAAAAATCCAGTCACTGATCTCCAAGGATGTCCCATTTAGAAGAGGAGATAGGCTGACACTCCTAACTTCGTACATTGGTCACTTTTCCCATTACAAGCACCTGACAAGCACTTAAAAGAGGCGGGGTTTACTTTGGCTCACAGGTAAGGGATAGGGCCCATCACAGTAGGAAGTCCTGGTGACAGGAAGGTGAGGCAGCTGGTCACAGTACATCTATAGCCAAGAAGCAGAGAGATGAATGCTGTTGCTCACTTTCTCTTTTTAATTCACTCTGGGCCTCCAGCTCAGAAGATGGTACCACTTACATTCAGGGGTAAGTCTGCCATTCTCAGTTAAATCTTTCTGGAGACATCCTCATGGGCATGCCTGAACTGTTTTTCTGTGGTAATTCTAAATTTACTCAAGTTAACACAAAAAATGATCATCACACACATCACTACCATGAGGTAGTGATGTCTACAATGCTTTATATATAAAGAAGAAACTAACCCAACCCAAAGTATCAAACACACACAGAGACACACACACACACACACAGAGAGAGAGAGAGAGAGAGAGAGAGAGAGAGAGAGAGAGAGAGAGAGAGAGAGAGAGAAGAGAGGCCCAGGAGCATTGCTTGAAGAACCACTAATGAAGGACAATGTGAAGTGGACATTCCAGAAGAAGGGTCAGCTGAGAAAGCACAGATGCTTGAGATATCATGGCCATGTCTGAAATCCCTCAGAGTGTGACTGGAAAATGGGCAACAGAGATGAGTGTGCAGAGGCAGATGGAGCCACACAAAAGGATTCTAACCATAGCAGGACTTGGCCAAGGTCATGAGGAGCCTCTAGAAGATCTGAGACTGGGCAGAGGCCTGGTTGGGCTTGCCCTGTGGGTGGACAGATTTCTGCTTATGGGAAGGGACAGTAGGACATGAAGGCATGTGACTAAAAGCATGGCAACCAGCTTAGTGATCCACATGGGCAGTGAATGAAGGCTGTTCCACCAAGAGGAATAGAAATGGGCACATCTAGGCTATGCCATCGCTTTGGGTGGCCAGGGACCTTCATAGCCCACTCAAGAGCCTGTCTACAGAGACATAGAGACTCCTGAAAATATCAAATCTGGACAGTTACCTTGGAGACATGGTGGGCTGCTGCCACATTGGTCATTAGCAAGAAAGAAGGCAGAGGAAACCATGGGGAGAGGGACAAAAATGAGAGGGTGACAGCAAGTGAGGCCAAGTGGCCCTCAAGAGCGGGGAGAAGAGTGACAGACGGCAGGGTCAGGGCAGCCAGCCGCCACTCATCTATTAGTACTCCAACTCTCTCCTTTCTCTTATGCCGACTTGAGCAAGTGTGGCTGTTGCCTCCCAAAAGTCTTAATTAGAACAAGCTTTTTAAAAAAACAGTCACACACACACAAAAACACTCCAACAGAAAAATGGACAAAAGACATGATCAAGCAATTCTAGAAAGAATATGCACAGCCAATTAACATGAAAAATGGCTCCTCCTCATTGTAATCCAGGAAATGAAACTTTGGCAAAGATTTGGAAACTCGTAGTAACCAGGGAAACGTCAGTCATCTACTGTGGAAAGGCGATCTGTAACAGTGCAGGCCAGTCTGCAGCAAGTAACAAAGCCCTGAGATCACCATGTCTACGTCCTTACTGCAGCAGACTCACTCCTGTGGTATTGATCCCAAGGAATAATAGGGAATTCTCAACTGATAGCATCTATGAGCCAAACCTGATCTAAGAAAATACAAAGGCTTAAATGTTTGAAAAGAATGTTCACTGCAGGGGTTGCTTGTGGAAGCCAATAATCAGAAATAGCTTAAATGTTAAAAATAAGGAATTGGCTGTATTAGTTCTGAGATCAATAGACCTACAGTGTTGCCACTAAAGCAATGTTTAAAGAAAACATTAAATGACTTGGTCATTTATATTATGTTTTAGGCAAAATAGATACATAGATGATAGATAGATAGATAGATAGATAGATAGATAGATAGATAGGTGATTGACAGGTGATAGATGATAGATAAATGATTGGTAAGTGATAGATGATTAACAGATTATTAACAGATATATATATTTATAAATAGGTGATTGATAGGTGATAGATTATAGATATATGATTGATAAGTCATAGGCAGATTGTTAGATAGGTAGATAGATAGATAGATAGATAGATAGATAGGTAGACAGATAATACAAATAAGATAATACAGATAATAAGATAATAATAATACAGACAGGTAAGTAGATAAATGATAGAAGACATATACATGATATAATGATATATATACTATACATATACTATGTAATACACTATATATTATATATACACTATATACTACGTGTATATTATATGATACATTGTATATACATTATATGGAATGATAATATATACACTATATGAGATAGATGATACAATATGACAGATGATATATACACTATATATATTAGTCTATGCAATGCATGTATTTTGATAGGCAGCATATATTATATTATATCATATCATATCATATCATATTTATTATATATAAATTCAAGAGCCTGTCTACAAAGATATACAAAAGTATGATGTATGTAAGAAAATAGTAGTGCTTACAAATGGATAGTTGTATTACATGCATTTTCCTTGCTTATTCTTTTCCTGTACTGTGTATTTCACAGTCAACATGTGTTACTATTTTAATCAGAGCTACTCTTCCAAGGAAGTAAAGTCAGGGGTGTCAGCCCTGTTCAGCTGCAAGGGCAGGTGAGCGAGGCTGGCTTGGCACCACTTCCACTGTGCCACAATGGGTTCTTTTTTAATTGATTTTATGTGTATTAAGGTTTGAGTGCACGCATGCATGTGTACCATGCATATGCCTGGTGCCTCTGGAGATCAGAAGAGGGCATTGGATCTCCTAGGGCTGGAGTTACAGATGGTTGTGAACCACCATGTGGGTTCTGGGAATCAAACCCAGGTCTTCTGAAGAGTAAGTGCTCTTAACCACTGAGCCCTCTACAGCCCACATACCAGATTCTTGCTCACACCTGGACACCTCTTGGTGACGATCCCTCTCCACCCTCACCTCCCTCTCCTGCTTCCTAACACTCCTTCATTCTTTCCTTCCCTCCCTCAGTCCTGTTTTCTTCTTCTCAGCTGTCATGGGTATGCAACAAAAGCGTCCTTCCTAGGAGAGAGCCACAGGATGTCCTCTCTGTCCTCTGTACTCCACTGACAATGTTCTAGGGATATCTCTTTGCAAAGGAGAAAGGACACCTGCCTCTGCACAGTCCTCACAGTCCTCTGGGGTCTGACTTCATGCATCCCAGCTGTGCTTATAGATGCGGCCTGCAGGCCCTCATAGCTAGACCATGCTGCTTACTCAGGTCCTCTGTGCCTCGATTTCTCCTTCTGTCCTTGCCTCATACAAGCCCCCAATAACTAGTAAACACTCAACAAAAGTATGTCCACTCTTCAGATGTACACATCAATCAGGATTTCTAAAGGGACCAAGTGGAACACTTCCCAAGTTTCTGATTCTGTCATCTGCTCAAGAGTAGCAGCATGCTGTTTAGCAGCATGCACTATTCTGAAGAGCTCAGTGTTGGACTTGCCCAGGCATCCTGTGGGTAGAACCAAAGATCAACAAGGCTTCGAAGCTCTGAGACTGAAGAGCATGAGCAGTCAGCTGATAATCATAGCAGCCATAAATGGGGCAAGATTATCCAAGGGAAACACATGGGAACAGAATGAGGAAGATGGAGGATGCTGGAGGTGCACAATGGTAAAAATGCTTAGGTGAAGCTTAGGATGTGGTTCAATTGGTAGAGTGTCTACCTAGCATGCCCATAGCCCTAGGATCCATCCCCAGTGCCACACAAACCAGGAATGGCAGCACATGCCTGTAATCCCAGCACTTGTGAGGTGCAGGCCGGAGGACCAGGGGTTGAAGGTCATTTTCTGCTACATAGTGAGTTTGAGGCCAGGGTAGAGACTAGATCTCAACAACTGGGGGAGGGAAGGGGAAGGTAAAAGGAGAAAAGAAGAAAGAAAGAGAGAAGGAGAAAGGGAGAAAGGAAGGGAAGGAGGGAGGGAGAGAAGGAAGGGTAAGAAGGAAGGGAAAGTCTTAAATGAAAAAGAAGAAACCTGTGAAGGAATTAGGAGAAAATGGTCCTGGAAGAAAAGGACAAGAGGGTGCCACTCCTGGAGCAAGAGAAAAGATTGATGGGCAGACACCAGACCCTGTATGTGGCCAGCCCAACACACAGTGCCAGTCTATTGGGATTGGGGTCAGGAACCAGAATTCACTCCTCTCAGCAACACAGTCCTCTCCAAGGTGACAGAGCACACAAGCCTCAGGACTGGGCCATCACAGACCTGGGGTTGTGTGGTGTTTGGGGAAGGAGTGGGAGCGTGTTCTGTCTTAAATCTCTCCTATGAGACCTACCTGAGCCATCCTGAAGAGGCCCCTCCCAACCCCTCCATCACTGTCCTCTTCATCTCTGACCCCATCCTATCTCCCTGCTTTTGATAGATCGTCGTCACTTTCTACCATACCCTAAGAGCCTCTACCATGTCCCTGCTCATCTTCCGAGTGTGGGCTGGCTACAAGGAACAAAAGTCTCCATTTTGGTTTGTCCATGAAAACATCCGGCACTGCTCCCCAGTAGGTGTACAATAGATATTTACTGGGGAAAAACGCTGCTTGACTAAGGACAATGTGGGACTCCTAGGAGTTGACTGGAAATGCAACTGACGGCCCCAAGGTCACCCATTTGGAAAATTCCCAAATGCTTTAAGAAATGGCCCTCTCTTCCCCTTAGTAGCAGATTCAAAAGAGTACAGTTAGCTACCTTTCCTTCCATTGGATGCTGCTGCAGCTGCTTCCTCCCACCCCCACACGCACGGGATTTGAAGGACCTGTACTAAGCCTTGGGATGACCCAGGGATGCTGTCCAGATGGCATCCTTGGTCCCTGCCATTTCTCTAACAAAAGGGAAGGAACGAGAAAGGCGGGGTCCATTCCAATCCCTGTCCCCAAAACAGGGTGCAAAGCTGTGGCATGCCTCCTATCACCCTCCACAGCACCCCACTACCGCTCAAGATGGAAAGCAGTGCTCCCATGATTTTTTTTTTCCTCAGGTGGAACACAAAAACTGTTCTTTATCAAGCTATAGCGGGGCGGCCATGTGCTTTTTATAAAACTGATTACAGAGGCCAGATGAAAGAAGCAGAGGGGGTCAGACTGCACTCGAAGCTCCCTCGGTGTTGTGGGCGGGGGTGGGGGGGAGGCTGAGGCTTTGTATTACATTCGTTAAGAGTTCACCACCGCTTGATAAGAATCTTGAGAAAGGGCATGCATGTTGCTAAATTAGCTCTAAAAGGGGCAGCCTAAAGTAAAATAAATCAGAGTTAAACATGAGCTCAAGTTACCTGCCCCAGAATTGCAGGAAGGAGCAGGCTGCTAGGGAATGTTTGAAAAGCACTTGTCTGGCCAGCCACAGTGACGGCCAGGGCAGGAATGGGCCTGAACCCCAGCCCTGATTATAACCAGAAGACCACGTTTTTCTTTCACAAGACATTTCACAAGCCTTCTGTGACGTGTTATAAGTTGTATGCCTCCTTAGAGATTTTCAAACCCTAACTAGCCATTTTCCATCATTGCTAAATTGGTAGCTTGCACGTTCATTCAACACACACCAAAGAAAGGTGGACCTCTACTCCACTCCAGGCATAAGAAAGACATGGGACCCACCTCAAACAACACAAGGAAACACAACAAGACACACACTGTCTAAGAACAGCTTTGGAAATCCTCCGCTTCTACCCTCAAGACACCCACTATCAGCAAACACTTTGGTGCAGACTTTTCACTTTCTCCATACATGAGTACAGGGGGCAAACATTGCCACAAGAATTGAATACCATGCATCCTACAGCAGAGCTATTTTTCCAAGGAGTACTATTTATTTGGTTATATTAAATATTCATCTGTAAGAGTATTCTTTGGGGGATGAGAAGATACACAGTGAGTCCAATGCTTGCTACTGAAGCATGTAGACTGGAGCTTGGATGCCCAGTGCCCAGGTAAAAATCCAGGTGTGGTGAGGCAATGTGGGTCTGTAATCCCCACAATGGAGAGGTGGACACAGGAAGATTCCTATAGTTCACTGACCACCCACTCTCACTGATTAGCAAGCTCCAGGCTCAGTGAAAAACTCTGTCTAAAAAAAAAAAAAAAAAAAAAAAAAAAAAAGATGGAGATCAGTCAAGGCAGACACATATATTGATCTCTCGCCTGCACATGCAAATACATACATGTGTTTACACACCAGCACACCAGCACATACATATGCACACAAACTCACAGGCATATCATACAGACAGACATTCAGACAGACAGACAGACACACACACACACACACACACAGAGGGCACTTTTTTAAAATCTTTATATTGTTGGGTATGGAACCTGGGCCTCCTTCATACTAGCAAGGCCCCTCTCATAAACCAGCCCCACCCACTTGCAAGGGCATTTTAATGGCTGCACATCTCAAATCATCTTCCAGTGTTTTCTTTCATCACTCAGCTAAGAATTGCTTCTTTCCAACCAGGCATGGTGGTACAAGCCTGATGTCTCCCAGCTACTCGAGAGGTTGTGGAAGGACTGCAAATTCAAGTTCTGCCTGGGCTTACAGAGTAAGTTCAAGACCAGCCTGGGCAACTTAGAGAGACTGTGTCTCAGAGTAAGAAGTAAAAGAGGGCTGGGGGTGTCGTTTAATGGTACAACATTTGAGAGGTCCCAGTTCAATTCCCAGCACCTCAAAAAGAAAAAGCATCATTTCTTTGGAAGCTGCAGCCGTGCTGGAGGAAGTCTTTGTGACGCTCTGCAGAGCACACAGAGAGGTGAGACTCTCACCGACTCTTCAGAAAAGGCAGGAAAACCCCCATCTCAGCTTGAAAGAAGGAAAGGGGGAAGACGGCTTCCTCCGTGCAGCTTCGAAGGGTGGGACACTGATGAGCAAACCTGGAGACAGCTGGCAAGATCTTTGATCGGCACTGAGTTTAAGTGAGGAGTGGAGATTCAGAAATAGAAACAACAGAAATTTCCAGGAGATAGGCTCTAGTTCCTTTCTCTACCCTTTCCTCTCCTAGCAGAGACCTCCCACTTGCTAACATTGCCCCTCACAGGGCACCCCATCCGAAAATGTCAAAATCCTCCCCTTTTACCACCCTCTTTTAGCAGATGAGATGCAGTGGCCATCTTCCTGGACACACAGCAGTGACTCGAAAATAACACACAACTTCTGCCGTGAAGAACCGGGCGAACCCAGACAGAGTCACATGAGAAGAAGACTACAGCGTGCTAAAAAGAGCGTAGGAAGGTGACTAACAAGCCCTCAGAGAAAGAAACCGTGATAGGGAGAGGGGGCAGCTCGAGATTCCAGCCGCTGTGTGTGCCTCCGTCAAAACTCCAAGTGCTCGGGAAACTCCAGCTGCAGAAATGTCTCCTACCAACAGAGCTGCTTTCAGAAGACATCTCACCCAGGCTGGTGTAGGGGGTGGGGTGGGGGGGTGGGGGTGTCAGTCAGCAAAGGCCTTTGCATGAAGACGTGAGGACTTAAGATCAATCCCCAGAACCCACTTGAAAAAGCCAGGCATGATGGCCCAGACCTGTAAGTGCAGCATTGGGAAAATAGAGACAGGAGGGTCTCTGAGGCTTCCTTGCCCATCTAGCTGAATTGGAAAGTTCCAGATAAGAGTAAAAGACCCTGTCTAAGAAGAAGGGAGAGGAGGGGGAGGAGGAGGAGGAGGAGAACAGTGTCCTAAGGAATGACATCAGAGGTTGATCTCTGGCTTCCACATGTATGTGCCCCCCCACACACACACACACAATCTCAACGACACAGCTGAGATGAAGGGCCCACTCCCAGCAGTTGGTAACTTGGAGGAAAGGTGACATGTGAGAAGAGCCTTAGCCAATTGGCACAGCAAGCCCCACTGAGGGTCACAGCCCCATAACAGGGGTGTACAGTGGCAGGTGTAAAGCTGAGGTCAGAGCATCAACAAGTCAGCGCCAACGTCCTCTAAGAGCTACAAGGATCCATCAATGGTCTCTTCTACATACTTGTGTAGCTGGAGAGTTTTCGCTCCAGGTCCCACCAAACCCCAGCCTTCCGACAGCCCGGTTATAAAAATAAACACACAGACGCTTATATTGTTTAAACGGTTTGGCCTAATGGCTCAGGCTTCTAGCTATCTAGTTCTTACATCTTAAATTAATCCATTTCTATAAATCTATACCTTGCCACGTGGCTCGTGGCTCACCGGCAGCTTCACATGCTGCTTGTCACGGTGGCGGCTGGCAGTGTCTCCTTCACTCAGCCTTCCACTTCCCAGAATTCTCCTCTCTCCTTGTCCCACCTACTTCCTGCCTGGCCACTGGCCAATCAGTGTTTTATTTATTGACCAATCAGAGCAATTTGACATACAGGCCATCCCACAGCACGCTTGTGTGCTGAGAGGAAACTCAGAACTACTTATCCATTGAGGGAGTCTGAAAACAGCCCAAATCACCATCAGTGAGAATGGGAAAGGAAATTTGGTATTTGCACATGATGGAATACTCTTCAGCCATAAAAAAGAAAGGAGGCTATTCTGACACAAGGTACAACATGGAAGAGCCTGGAAAACACAGCGGTAGTGAAACGAGCTGAAAGGAAAGGGCAAACATTCCATGATTCTGTTCTCTCCCTTCGGTACCTTGAGTACCTCCTTCATGGAAACAGGTAAAACGGTGGCCCAGGGCCAGCAGCAGGGCACATAGACAATCAGTATTTGTGTTTTAGTTTCTTTCCTGTGATAAAAATGTCTGCAAAAAAGCAACTTATGGGAGAGAGGGCTGCTTGGGGCTCACAGTCAGGGGGAGGGAATACCGATGCACACCTCCTAGAACAGTGAGATAGAAACTGGCCACACTACCAACCAGGAACCCTGACGAGAAGGTAGAGCAGCCAGAACTCTCATACATTGCAGGCGGGGCAGGGGAGAAGACGGAGGAAGAGAAGGGGGAAAGAGAAAGAAGGGGGTGGAGGAAGAAAAGGAAGGAGCGAAGGAAGGAAGCTGTGTTCTCCCTGGAAAGGGGCCTATATGCTTCTTATGAGCTCACATACACATAATATGCATGTGTGACCAGACAATCACACCCCTCAGTATTCACTCGTCGAAACAAGAGTTGGTGCTCATACAAAAACCCGTATGCCCGTGTTTAGCAGCTGTACTCATAAACAGCGAGAACTACAAACAACCCTAAATGGGTAACAGACTGTGCCACCTCCCCAGTGGGTGACAACTAGACATAAATGTGGAGAAATTGTGGGGGGCATGAAACCTAGTATGGATCACAAAGGCACCGTTCTGAGGGAAAGAAACTCACTTCAAACATATCACATCCATCTCCTGGTGCAGGTGTCTCTAGGTCTTCAAATATAAAGTTTTAGTGACATCAGTGGTTGTGGGGGCCCAGGGGTGGGGAGGGGGTGACTCCAAGGAATGGCTGGGTAGCAGGAAGCAGGGTCTAGGGTAGAGGGGCTCTTGTGAATCACAGCGGGCATGCTGTAAGAACCTACACTGAGATGTCACAAGAACCTCTAAAGAGACTATGGCTCAGCCAGCAGAGCACCTGCCGTCAAGTCCAATGACTTGAGTCCAGTCTCAGGACCCGTGTGGTAGAAGGAAAGAACAGACTTCCACAACTTGTCCTCTGTCTTCCATGTGCCATGCGACTGGTGTACGTGTGCGTGCACACACACAAGTAAATAAACATAGTTAAAATTTTGATGTCTCAAAAAACCAAAAAAAAAAAAAAAATTTTGAAAGAGCCTATACAATGTGTTAAAACTCAGACAACCAGATACCCACAAAAAGGCAGAACACAATTTTTCTGTGCATTAATTTGAAAACAACTTGTGGGGGGCGGGGAAGCTTCTGTCTATGAAGTGAATGATCCACTCCTGCCTCAAAGGTCATTTTCTGTGGCTTTGATATTCACCAGACTTCAAAATATTCTTATGGCTCTGTCCACAATCATCTAAGACATACGGCTGCTGTTCCGAATTCTGAAGGGCTTTCATGGTTAACAACCATGTCACCAAAACTATGTTATATGTACTGACATTGAATTCCAGGTGTCGTTCTCAGAACTTAGACAACACTGTTAGTCAACTATAGTATGAAATCCTTGGTATCCAATGTATATTTGAAATAGTGGGATGTGCCTGAAGATGTAGCTCAGTTGGTAGAGAGTGCTCATCTAGCATGTACGGGGCCCAGAATTTGATTCTCAGTGCTGTATTAAACCTGGTACAGTGGTCCATGGCTGCAATCCACGTGGGAGGTGGGGGCAGAAGGATCCAGAGTTCAGGCCGACCTCAGCTACTTAGCAAGTCCAAGGCCAGCCTGAGCTACATGAGATTCTGTTTCCAAGGGGGAAAGGGAGAGTAGAAAAGGAAGGGGCTGGTGAGGTGGTGTGCTGGGTCCTTTCCTGTTGCTGTAATAAGATGCACGGCAAAAGGCAACTGAAGGAACAGAGGATTTATTTTCGTTCATAGTTCCAGAGAGACAGAGTCCACTGGGACAGGACTTTACGTGGCATGGGCAGCAGGAGCAGAAAGCTGGCCAATCACATCATCATCCACACAGGAAGCAGAGACAGACCGACAGACAGACACACACAGAAGTGAGGTGAGGTGAGGATACACACTCTGAAAGCTTTACATCCCATGACTTAATTCCTCCAGAAAGGCTCCACCTCCTAAAGATCTCCTAATCTCCCCAAGCAGTACCATCAACTGGGAGCTAGGTAGTCAAATACCCGGGCCTATGGGGAACATTCTCAAACCACCAGCAGTGAAGTGCTCAGCCTTCAAGCACTCTGAAACCTGAATTTGGGTCCACCAACTCATGCAAAAAAAACAAACAACTAAACATGCTAGGGATAACAGCACATACCTGTAATTCCAATGTTTGGGATGCTGGAAGAAGAAAATCCCCAGTCTAGCTAGCTGGTGAGCTCCAGATGGAGAGACCCCATCCCATAAGAACAAGACCTTTGATTATTTGCACTGAGCCTGCATGGGACAGGTCCTTTCAGGTAGGTCAGTCATGGGTGAGGGAGGGGCTCATGGGATCCCAGTCCTCACCACTTAATTACAGGCCACTGATGGACTGTTGGGGAGGGGAAGCCACTGTCTTCGGTTGTGAAATTACTGACGAACCCCCAGACTCTAGGGGCCACCAGGACGGCCCTAGGCGAACCCAGAGGGGCACAGACAGAACCAAAAGGAATGATGCGGGAAAGAGATTGGCAGGGGAGGGGAGGGATGGGAGGGGAGGGAGCAGGATGTATGTAATACACATTACATACTTGTATGAAATTGTCAAAGAGCAGCTTCCATAATAAATAAGAAGAAGGTGGGGAGCAATTGAGGAAGACATCCAGTGTTGACCCCTGGCCTCCACACAGACCTGCACACATGTACACACATGCACTCACAATAAATAATAAAACTGGAAAAGAAAAGAAAACAAAGGTCTTCCTTACATCTGTAATCGAAAAACTCAGAGAGCTAACAGATGCTTGGATGCCACTGAGAACACCCGCTTACCCAGATGCTAGCTGAAACCCGGCCCTTCACCGCGGAAGGAATCCTCCTAGGTGCCTAAATTAGAGTGACAGATAACAGATAGTTGTTCGACTCCTGCTAAAACTTCCACTCACAGACGCAATTTCTTTTCTTCCTTCTTTAAAACTTCAGTGCAGACGCAGCCCAGGAGGCCGTTCTTTCTCATTTCACTGTCTGTTGGCAGTCCTTTCCTGAGCGCTCTGCACAAGCGCACGTTGTATATTCAAGGGCAATTAAGTTGCTAATAGCTCTCTCCAAAGTCGCCTGCTGCAGATGATGATATATTGAGGAGCATCTGATGCCAGAGACGTAACTGGGGAAAGGAGGCTGCGTTTTTGCTTAACTTGTTAATAAAAGAACCCTGCGTGGCTGAAGTGAGGAGCCAAAGTTTCGTACTAAGTGCTTCGCGTTGAACTTGACGTACAATTAAGCGTTGCCATGCCAACTGGCTAACGACGCACCTGGGGAAAGAGACGAGACCAACGTATTTTTTTTCCCACTTAGTCTTTCCAAATATTCTGCCTCTCTTCCTGCAAATTCCGTGTGAAACACTTAGGCGAGATAAGACGCCCTCCTTACACCAGATAGAAATGTTTTAGCTCATTAAATCTCTTCTTCCAGAATACTAATTCTGTGCTTGACTGGTGCTTTATTACAGATAAGAGAATAATTCAAAATTAAAAGACGTGAAATGGAGCTTTTTAAGTTATCACTCAAGCCGTTTGGGGGGGGGGAAATCCTCTTATCTAAAAGGGTTTTTTTTTTTTTTTTTAAGTAATAAAATGGACACAAACATTTGTTCTAAGTTCTGAGAGTACTATTTTACCCCATTTTCTGAACAACACTTAATGTGTAATGTAAATAGCTTTTCAGGTCCTTGAAGCTGCCAATTCTAAGACAAGAAAGTTTCCCAGCTGCCTTTCTCAGTACCTGGCTGAAATCCAGCTGCCTGCCTGGCGCCCCTCAAGACTCAAGGGCTCCCCCTACTGGCCTGAAATCACAGTGCCTTCGTGAACTTACTGAGATAGTTAGCTCCATCTATGGGGTCAATAACGTCTGAACTGTTCAAGGCACGTTTTCCATCCCTTTTAATCTTGGCAATTAGCTATTAGGTAAAATTTAGTGAAAACTTTTGTTCCTAAAAATTTTCAAGGTATTCTGGTGAGGGCAGCTTAATAGGACAACTTTGGGAGCCAATGTTATGCAAGGTTGGCAAAATGTCCCCAAAGCATCCTCATCCCACGACTCCCCTCTCTCCTCCCCAGTGCCTTCTCCCCATCAAGCTTGTCCCTGAAGTCACTGACATCAAAATCCATTGTGCCACAGCAGTTCTCAACCTGTGGGCCAGTATATCATACATATCAGATATTTACATTATGATTCATAACAGTAGCAAAATGTAACAAAATAATTTTATGGTTGAGGGGTCACCACCACATGAGGAACTATATTAAAGGGTCGCAGCATTAGGAAGAACCACTGGGCTAGGAGGATCCAGTAAAACTGACCATTTTAAGCCAGCAGTCAAAATAGAGAACAAAAGGTTTTCTCTTATGATATTTCCAGAATCCACCCTCCACCCCCACATCCACCCAGAGCAGCTGAACCGTTCTGATAGGCGTGGGCGGCTGTGTCCCCCAAGGCCAGCCCGGGTTATGGGGCAGATCGCAAGGGGCCAGTCCTTGGCCTGCAGCGGAAGCTTGCACTGCGGGGTACATTTCCTTTGTCCTCCAACATTATGCAAATAAGCAAATCAAATTAAGTACCTGAGAATTTTTTTTTAATTAAGGGCTTTGATTAGACGCGGATCTGTTGTAGGCAGAGGAAGAAATTTTATTCCAAAACCCTAGACACCCTGGCTTTCCTGCAGGTCTTCAATCAGGGCACATCGCCCAGAATTGTGGGGGTGTTCATCACTTGATTCTCAAGTGGGGAGGCACCTGGGACACAGGGGCAAGAACTGAACTAGGGAAAAGCAGAAGGGGGGGTTAAGAAAAAGAGAGGGGGAGGTCTAGAACTTCTTAAAAATCAACCAACCGCAGCTGCTCAGTTCTCTCACTTTTTTAATTCAACATTTTTTTTTAAAAAAAAAAGAAAAGGAAAGGAAAGGAAAATCTACAGTCCCTACTTATCTAAAAGAGGGTTGCTCAGTGTTGTCAACCAGAACTTGAATGTTTCAAGCTTCTGTAACATCAGACCAGAAAAGAATGTTCCAGCTAGAGGGGCAACTGCTTTGTCAGGAAGTGTTTTGATCTTCTACCAGTTCTGGGGGGTTAGTTCCCACAGGGGAAGGCAGGCAGAAGCCACAAGCCCCAAGGGAGATTTCTGTGGGACACTACAGTCTTCTACACAGAAGCAAACACTTTTTTCTTTGTTTTTTTTTTTTTTTTCATTTGTTTTCAGGAAGAAATGTTTATTGAGTATACTGTCAGAGGACACTGGGCTGAGCCATGACTAGAGTGTCACCAGCAGCCCAAACTTGTTCTGATAGGAGTAGGTGGCTGTGTCCCCCAAGACCAGCTGGGGTTATGGGACAGACAGCAAGGAGGCTATAGTAACAAGTGCCAGCTTTCATCTTAAATGGCAGGTACCTTATACACCATCATATTTGATTTTCATGAAACTATGTGAGAGAGGTACTCTTAAATCACTCCTATTCTACAGATGGAGAAACTGAGGCCCAGGAGGGAAGCAGCTTAGATTCAGTGTTAGACATTATCTGGCATGTGGCAGGTGTGCAATACACACTTGATGAGGCTGGAAGGAGGAGAGAAAGGGAGACTGAGATCATCTTCATGATAATAATTGGGCAACGCAACTGGGTAAACCCAAGGTAAGAGAGTAGAAAAGGATGACGAAAGCTTAGGAACTCGACAGGAGTTGGCCAGACAAGTCATGTGACTAGAGGCAGTCCGTGTTGCTGGACTGACTCTGTGTTTATTTAGGACCACAAATCTTGCTGGAGCAGTGAGTCCTGGGTTAGGGCCAAGCAAGTCTCAACCTTCCTGATAAATTGGAATAATGTTATATCATTTTGCCTACCCATATGTCAAAGATCCAAGACCCATACAGAGCAGAACTGAAGGGGTACCAAGAAAGATGCTGTGTCTACTCTGTTGACAGACAGACAAGACGGCACAATTACTTAAGATGGTAACTTGACAACATGTGACATAGGCTATTAAAATGCTAGGATCTTTGAATAATAAGTAATTTCAAACACATAGCAATGGAATAAAGGCATCCTTTTGAGGTGTTGTTTATAAAGGTAAAAGTTAAAAACAAACTAAATACTCGATAACAGGATCACAGGTAAGTGAATGTAGTAGAAATGTAAGCTCTGGCCAGAGAACAAGGTATGCAGTTTTGTTTATTTGCATGGAAAGACATCACAGGCACACATGGAACAAATAAAACATACAGCCACACAGCGTGAGTCACTGACCTAGATACCCAGAAAGCCTGCGGGTAAACCATGAAATGATACCCAAAGGCTCTTCTGCTGATAAGATTTTCACACTTTTGCATTTCCAAATACTGATATTTTAGTGATCATGTGTTAATTTCATAATCAAATAATCTATGAAGATATTTTAGTTATGTTTCTTTAAACACACACACACACACACACACACACACACAGGGCTGGAGAATTAGCACAGAGGTTAAGAGCACTGACTGCTCTTCCAGAGGTCCTGAGTTCAATTCCCAGCAACCACATGGTGGCTCACAGCTATATGTAATGAGATCTGGTGCCCTCTTCTGGACTGCAGTCATATATGCAGGCAGAACCCTGTATGTATGATAAATAAATAAATCTTTAAACACACACACACACAGTGTGTGAGAATAACCACATGCTGCCTGTGAGATGAATGTGGTGCAGCCTGTGGTGTACCAGAAAGAAAGTTTTTAATCAAAGAAAATTATATAATTATTGGAAAGATGAAATCATAAAAAATTAAAAATGAGATAAAATGCATGCTAAGATAAATCAACAATAAAAGCACAATCCACTCAGTTGGGGCAGGGCGCTCACCTTGAATGGACAAAACCCTTCGTTCCATCCCCAGCATGGCATAAACTGGGTATGGTGGCGCACACTTGTGAGCCCAGCACTCAGGAGGTAGAGGCAAGAGGATCAGAAGTTCAAGGTCAGCCTATGCTATACATTAACTTTGAAGCTAGCCTGAGCTACATGAGACCCTGTCTGAAACAGAACAACACAAGGGGATGTCACTATAGACTAAGTATAAATGAAAATATGAATTAAAATTATGAGAATCACTAAAAAAAGCATATCAGGTCATACCATCCTCATTCAACATTGAGGGCATATTGTCACGTGACAGGAAGTGAAGCCATCTCATCACTCTGTGCCCAGGAGTTCAAGATGTCAACATAAATCCCTGAGCTTGCAAAAGAAAATACGAGTGTTTTTAAACATTTGTAAATCTTGGAAAAGACAATATCTTTTTCACCATTATGCCATAATCAAAACAGTGAAGGAAGGGATGAGTAGAAGAGATTTTTCTGTCAGATTAGGAAATTTTCTGTTAGTTTTTAAACTTTGTTTCTTACATTTTTCTCCCTTTTAGATAGGGTCTCATTATATACAGTCCTGGCCAACCTAAAACTCACTAGGTAGACCAGGCAGGTCTTGAACTCACAAGTTATGCCTGCCTCTGCCTCCTAGTGCTAAGATTAAGGGTGTGCACCACCACACCTGGTCAAATACAAGGAAACTTAGACAGAACAACAGGCTTTAGACAAAGATAAAAAGACAATAATAGACAAATTATAACATCCTGGAAAAATTTAAAACCCAAAAGGCTCATACATGTCAATAACAAGAGATCTGAGTCAAAAAGAAAAGTTCAGGTGGTCAATGAGCAAATGAAAAGGCAAAATGAAATTGAATGTGTGAATAAACAGACCCTTTGGGGCTCTTCTATTAGACTTCAGACCAATGCCACTCAGGTCCCAAGCCAGCTTCACCCGTTGTGAAATGTCACTGTCTACACTCCAGAGGCCTCTGTCTCCTCTAGAAAGCAGAGGACAGGACAGAACTTACGCCAGGATCACGGATCAAAGTATTAGCTTCCTACCATGGCTGTGACAAGTCACCATCAACTTAGTAGCTCACACACAGATTTATTCATTTGTAGTTCTAGATGTCAGAAGTTCAAAATCATTCTTACTAGGTTCAAATTGAGCCATTGTTATAGCCATGTTCCCTCTGGAGGCTCCAGGGAGAATCTGTCACATCTTTTATAGCTTCTAGAGGTGACTGCATCTCTCCACCTATCCTGCCATCTTTCAAGCCAGCAACACAGTGTCCATAGTCCCATCTCGCTGCTTATATGTAAGAGGGTGATTTTTTTTTTTTTTTGGTATTTTCACCCTAAGTTACAGAAGTTGAAAGTTTGTAGATTCCTGGTGTCTCTCCAGCTGGAAAGGCAGGGGTGGTGTGTGGTGGTTGAATGAGAATGGCCAGCACAGACTCATATGTCTTAATGCTTGGTTCCCCGGTTGGTAGAACTGTTTGGGAAGGATTAGAAGGTGTGGCCTTGTTGGAGGAGGTGTATCACGGGAGGGGGGAGTAGACTTGGAGATTTCAAAAGCCCATGTCATTTCCATTTAGCTCTCTCTGTCTTCTGTCTGTGTCTTACGTTGTCAGTCCTCAGCTATTGGTCCAGTACCATACCTGCTTGCCTGCCACCATACTCCCTGCCACGATGGTCATAGACTCAGTCTTGGAAGCCCCAAATAAACTCCTCCTTCTATAAGTTGCTTTGTTAATGATGTCTTATCTCAGCAATAGAAAAGTAACTAAGGCAGGGTAGCACCTAAAACAGAATCTGTCCTCTCCCAAGCCAAGGAAGCTTTTCTTCTGTACAATAGGTTTGGAAAGAACATAAGAGTGAGGACTTTTCCATCTTTCAGGGACCTTGACAATTGCATTGGTCCAACCAGATGATCCAAGATTACTTTCTTGAGATCCTTAACTTACTTCTGCAAACTGTAACAGGTCACAGTCTGGGGACATTAGGATGTGGCCATCTTTGGGAGAGTGTTGTTCTATGGTGCCACCTGAGCTAAATGTCTTGATACAGAAAAGGTTCCAGACAGAGCTGGGAAAATGTCAGGCATTCCAAAAGTTAGCTGTTTTGTGAATTATTAGTGATCAAAGACTGAGGTTGGGGCTGATAATGTGGGGAGTGGGTGGAATCTCAGGCCTGATGGCAGAGAAGAACAACGGGAGTACTTAACACCAACACAGCCTTTGGGGAGGCTCCGCATCTACCAACCATGCCTGTGGGAGTTGGATGTGCAGGCCTAGTCCAACATGCCTGGCCATTCCCTAGAGTCCTGTTTATGTTAGCAACAGCTGTTCACGAATACATTGTGGAAGAAAGGGCACTTATCCCTTATGTCAGTTAGAGATTGGCGTAGGAGTTGTTATACAGTGTGCTAGTTAAAGACATCAGAACCAGAAGCATCAGCTTGCATCTATAAGCCCAGAACTGGACCTGGACCTGGACGGCAGAGACAGACACATCTTGGGCTCACTAGCTAGCCAGTCTAGACAACCAGTGAGCTTCAAGTTCAGTCAGATCTGTCTCAAAAGTAAGAAGGGGAAGAAACAGAGGAAGACACCTGACATTAACCTCTGGCCTACACACAAGCCCACAAAAATACCAAAAAAAGTAACAAATCATCATAATTCATCTGTGACAACTATATATATATGTGCTACCATGTGTGTTGGAGGGCTTTCTGTGTAGAAAACATATGGAAGGCTATACACAAAGAATCACCAGTGTGTTCTGCTGAGTAAGAAGATGTCAGGTGATCCTGACTCTTGTGTTCTTTTGAATATTCCAAACCTATTGTACAGAAAGAAGGCAAGCTTCCTTGGCTTGGGAGAGGGCAGGGTTTTTTTTGTTGTTGTTGTTTTTTTGTTTTTGTTTTTTTTTTTTGTTTTTGTTTTTTTTTTTTTTTTTGGTGTTACATTGCCTTAGTTACTTTTCTATTGCTGAGATAAGACATCATTACCAAAGCAACTTACAGAAGGAAGAGTTTATTTGGGGCTTCCAAGACTGACTCTATGACCATCATGGCAGGGAGTATGGTGGCAGGCAAGCAGGTATGGTACTGGACCAATAGCTGAGGACTGACAACGTAAGACACAGACAGAAGACAGAGAGCTAAGTGGAAATGACATGGGCTTGAAATCTCCAAATCTACTCCCTTCCTCCTGTGACACACCTCCTCCAACAAGGCCACACCAAACAGTTCTACCAACCAGGGAACCAAGAATTTAAATATATGAGCCTGTGGGGGGTGATTCTCATTCAAACCACCACACACCACCCCTGCCTTTCCAGCTGGAGAGACACCAGGAATCCATGAACTTTCAACTTCTGTAACTTATGGTGAATACATCAAATACTTCACCCTCTCAAACCTACAGAGTTAGATGCCTGGACATGATGAGAAAGTCAAGAGAAAGTATAAAATGAAAATGTAAAATAAAGGCACCTTCTAGAATATATTTCTCCAGGAATCTGACCACAGATAATTTCTGGCTTCCTATGAACAGAAAACACAGTAGCCAGCATTCTATTCTTCTGATCCAACCTCCTAAAGAAGCTAACAGAGTACCCTGCATCTCTATCTATGTTTCCAGGGCAGCACTCAAGGCTGTTGGTGAGAGGTTAACCCCGTGGGCAAACTCTGGGAAACTGTGGACTAGACACCTTAATATTTCCCCATTGACAGGGCACGAGAGCTCTGCATCTACACACCAGTCCCTAAAATCCAGGATCACGATGGGCTGGGTGTTCATTCCTTTACACTTTGGGTGTGCTGTGCCTCCTACAGCCAAGAGGGCTTCCACTAGCAGCAGAGACACTGGGGTAGGAAGAGCCCTGAGGTGTAAAAGGGCAAGGGCTAGATGTGGGAGTAAGGCATACCAAAGTGTCGAAGGGATGCAGCTGAGGCACCAATAGACAGAAGCTAGGAAGTTCACAGAGTTGTAGGGATGTGAGCGTGTGTGTGTGTGTGTGTGTGTGTGTGTGTGTGTGTGTGTGTGTGTGTGTGAGCATGTGTGTGTGTGTGTGTGTGTGTGTGAGCATGTGTGTGTGTGTGTGTGTGTGTGTGTGTGTGTGTGTGTGTGTGTGTGTGATGCCAGTCCAGGTAGACTGAGAACTCCACAAGAACAGGAGCCTTGTCTAACCTCCTCTCTGATGCATCTCCAGTGCCCAGCATGGGGTTGGCACCCAGTGAGCAATCAGAGTATTCGTTCCATGAAAGAACATGATTCTGAGCATTCAGCATTCTAATCTCTCAGTCAGCATTTAAGTAGCACATGAAACCAAGCACACAATACAGAAGAATTTCATGAAATTGTTGATTCCAGTTTTAGAAATTATTATGCAATTTGATTACAACTTTATTACCTTGTATTATTCGAGCTAAATTATATCACCTGTGACCCACTTAAACCTCTCATTAGTGACGCCTTGTAACTCATGGTGCAGTTTGGTCCAAACATAGCAAACTCAAGTTATAGAATTTAAAAGTAGTTGAAACTGGCAAGTAAAGTGTTTTCTACCAAAGATTCTAGTATAGATAGCAGGGTTTAGCAAAAAATGACCTGCCGATCATGCCTAATCCTTAAGCCACAGACAGTCTTCCGTCTTTTTTTTTTTTTATTAAGTGTGTATGAATGTTTTGCATGCATTTATGTCTGTGCACCTTGTGTATGTGTGCCTGGTGCCCACAGCAATCAGAAGATGGCATTGGATCCCTTGGAACTGGAGTTACAGGCCATTGTGAGCCACCACGTGGGTGCTAGAAACCAAACCTGGACCCTCTGGAAAAGCAACCAGTACTCCTAACCACTAAGCCATCTCTCCAGCCTCGAACTTACTTCTATAAAGGGCTAGAGAAAGTAAGACGAGTTTTTATTCTACATAAAAAGTATTTGCTTCGAATGTCAGTGTCAGTAACTAAAGTCTGATTGGAACCCAGCCACTGTGACATGGGCATGATTTGTGGACAATACTTTCAGACCTAAACAGCAGAGCTAAGCAGTTGAAACAGAAGGCTTAAGACGCAGACGTGTACTAATGTGTCCTCTGGCCCTTGGCAGACATTCACCAGGCAGCCAGGAACCCAACAGAACGGGGAACACACCTGCTAGGTACACCATTACACGCTGGGGACTCGAGCCCAGTGCCTCCTCAGACTCTCACCACCCCTACCAGCACCACCCTAAGAACATCCTAGCCTCCAAGTCACTTCCACTCCCCCTGCATCGAGCCTGCATCTCCAAGCATTTTGCTGGTCAGGAAGACATGTCCTCGTTACTGCGCACTCATTCTATCACGTGTCTCTGGATCTAGGTTCAATGTATTCTCTTCTCCCCACACAACACAATACAGAAAAACAGCACCAAACCTGCCTGGCCACACACAGAGTTCTTATGAGATCCGTGTCCCATGAATATTGCTTGATCTAATAATTTTTCCTGTTTTAATACCATCAATTTCCCTCTTGATCAGTGCTACTCATCAGGAAGTAACTTCAGGTAATTAACATTTTTACATTTTTAATTATGAAATCTTTCCTGAGCTGGCGGGGTGTCAGAGATTAGAAGCATGAGGCATCAATGATGCTTGCCATCTAAGGTCTCCTCCAGACCTGGGAAATCAGTGTGGGTGTGAATCCAGGTCACTGGCTGGGCCATCCTCGTCCACAAGGGGATTGGACACTGGCACTCAATATTGCGCCCAGCAGAGGTTGTGTTTGGTAGCCAACTACTCTAAAGCTTTGATCTCAAAGTCTTGGGACCTTTGTATGGGGACACCAGTATTGAGTTTTTAAGGACACTAGACCGTCTGGCTCCAGACACCTCCAAGCAGGGCAGGGGGCCATTGCAGATGCGTGACAGCTGGTCTCTTATCTTCACCCTCCAAACACTCAACTCATGATGTCTTTCTTCAGCTCTGCTTTGTCCTTCCTCACGGCCCTCTTTTTCTCCCCATTCTATTAAAAATTCCATGCACATGTGGAAAAAAACTCTTGCTTCTTCCCCAGGTCATCCATTGCTTGGGAAGAATCACGGTCTCCCAAAAATGGCACAAGAGGCCAGAAAATGACAAGTAGAGCAAACAACAAGAAAAGTGGGAAGGCCTTGTGCATTTGCAGCCGCTGAGCAGGCTCTCTGGTAGCTCTTAGCACAGTCTTCACACAGCCTCATTCAAGCCCGCTTGGGGGGCTGAAGCTGTGGAAACCACCTCATCCTTTCCCACAGCATCCTTGACTGGACCCCGCCGTGCCACCAGGGTGCTTTCTGACTTTAGAGAGAGCCCAAGTCTTGTTCAAGATCTTGTGCGGGAGGGATGGCCAGGGTCACCCCTGTAATGCCTTCCTCTTCCTCTGCTTGATCTTAACCAAAGGGCAGAGAAGTGATGCCTGCTCTCCCTAAAGAGGCAAGCCGTGCACCCCACAGGTGGGAGGGAGGCCTTCCAGCAGCAGACCCCCCATCACCATTTCCTTCTGCCTGTCAATTTCCTGGCCACCTTTGCCCAGGACACACTCATCCTTTTCTACCTTTGCCCCAGGACACGCTCATCCTTTTTTACCTTTGCTCCTACAATTTTATTGGTCCCTCCAGGAGATGTGAAGATATCTACTGCTCTGACCCCACTTTCTTGGAGTCACCTATCTATGTTGCCATAACAACCAGTGAGTCACAGTTCCTGATTAAGAGAAACAGACAATAAAATGAGAAGTCTGTTGAAAAGACAAAAATAGTTTCTTGAAGTCTGCCTGAAATGGGGTGGGGGGAGGGTCTCTTCCTGTTTAATGTCAAAAGGTTTCAGAATGAGCCAGGGAGAGAGCTAGACTGCAACAGGCCAGTAGGTCAATATACTGACTTGATTTCTGGTGAGAAAAAAAAAAATTAGGTTTAGCTCTGTCTGGTTGAAATTGACTCCTCTACTCAAGAATGGAACTATCCTATCCCATGTAGACGTGGAACTGCTTGGTAAGAACTGAGTCACAGGGCCATGTGTGTGATTAGAACATAAGAGGACTTGCTTCTGAGCAGACTCCTGGGCATCCAGTCACTTCCCCATAGAGTCGTGGATAGACGCACTGAATAGAGGGGAGCTTGAGAACAGCAGGCATCACAAACACACTTCACTGTGTATTCCTAAAATCCTCTTTTTTTTAAAGGGTGAGTTTCTTGGTTTGGGAATCAAAACACTTAAGAGTCACAAGGAAAGGGCTGGGTATGTAGAATGCCTGCCTACCCTGCACAAAGCCCTGAGTTCCAGAGCCACATGAACCTGCTGGCACACGCCTGTGATCCTAGCACTAGGCCGGTAGAGGCTGAAGGAACAGTTCGTTCCTGGCTATATAAGGGAGTTCCAGACCACCCTGAACTACATGAGGCTCTGATGTGTGTATGTGTGTGTGTGTGTGTGTGTACACGTGTGTGTGTGTGTGTGTGTGTACACGTGCGTGTGTGTGTGTGTATGTGTGTGTGTGTGTGTGTGTGTGTGTGTGTGAGAGAGAGAGAGAGAGAGAGAGAGAGAGAGAGAGAGAGAGAGAGAGAGAGAATATCACCAGAAAGCACCCAGGCTGTCCTAGGACAGAGAGGTCAGGCAGCCACTTCTCTTAATGGACAATACTGCCCTTCAGACACTTTTGCAGTTATGCGCCTATGCTCTCGCTTTTTAAAGTCCAAAACTCACCCACAGTTCATTAAAGTCGTGTGACTACCTACCCCCACCCCTCCAGTGTGCTTCTGAACTCCTCTTGCTGGAAGAGAGAAGAAAACTACTATTGGTTATATACAGACCTCACACCTCTGCCACTGATCCATACCCTAGCTCCGCAAGTTTCCCAGGCTGGGCTGGAGTTCCCTCTACAGTCCAAACCGGCCTTGAACTTCCGCTCCTTCTGGAGTCTGGGATTTACGGGCCTGGCCATCATGCCCAGTTTTGCAAGTTTGTTTCTAACTCAGATTAAATTGCCAGACTAACAGATGCGTCTGATTAAAAGCCCCTAAGCAACACTTTCCTGCTCTGTTTCTTCCGTTTTCAGAGATACACACACACACACACACACACACACACACACACACACACACACACACCATCCTGCATACATTAAGGACCAGGTGAAGCCAATGCCCAGCTCTTCTCTAGTTAGGGACTCCAGGGTATAAACAGGTGGCCTCCTCCCTGCTTTACCCCTTGGAGAAATCACCTTTTCTTTGGAGAAAAAGCACACAAAGACCTTTAAGAGCCCAGAAAACACTTAGGTGGTGGTGGCTCTGCCTTCTTTAGTAGGTCACCTGGCCATGTTTCATACTGCCTGCCCTCAGATTCAAGCAAACAAGAACTAAGTCTGACTGCTGTGGCTTGATTCCATTGATGATAAAGTCATTGTTTTGGTTTGGTTTTCTTCTACACAACTGCTAAGTTTCAAGCTGAGGAAAACACACTCAGTTAAGGTAAACAAAGCGGGTTGAACAATACCTTCCTTCCCAAAAAGTAACATTTAATCCCCTCTTCTCAAAAGACGAGACTTGCATAGATGTCTAAGCCTCGCATTCAATTCCGTTCAACTACTGGTGTGAAATTTTAATCAAAAAACTAGAGAGCTCATTCAAAAAAGAAATTAGTGAAAAAACTTTGGTCGTCTCTCATCAGTGAAAACTGATTTAGTTATGCAAATTACTGCTATGAATATTAAAACCACTGATGAAAGGTTTTTAATGAAGGGATCTTTTGTTTTGGAAATGCGAGGGTATATGCTTTAATTTCTTGCTAATTTACTGTTCTTTGATAATGTTCACATTTTCCCTAAAGTGGCTTTGCTGATGGGTTTAATACTGTGAATAGAACTCCAGACCAACAATACTGGTTTTGACAAGCTCTCCCCTGTGTAACTACACATCGTGATTTGCGGCCCCTTATGCACAATTCTATTAGGGTGGATTTTGTCTACAGGGCTTTCCCTGAAATGAATTCTCATTTTAATGTTAGCCTCCTGCAGTTTTTAATTTTTAATCTGTAATATGAAATTGCAAATTTTACAAACATCATTTGAAAAAGCCACTAGGACAGAACCGAATGCCAAAGTTTACATATTGCCTAATTAGACTGTTATGAGAGGCAGCTTATCAATGTCACGCCAAAGATCATCAAAAAATCCAATTACTAATTTGAAAAACACATATATTTATAGGTTCATTTGGTTTCATTTGCATCCGGTTGGCTCAATAATTGTTTTAAAATTGTATTAAGGCTAATAATTTGGGTTTAGCTGGGAACGCACCTCAACTGACAAGGTGGCACCATGCCCTGCTGCCCACAGTGAGTGGCAAGGGCCACCAAAGCACCGAGAGAGCTATCTCCTGATGTGGAGAGTTCCACTCTCCAGGTATTCTCTAGAGCTGTCTTTTTGAAAAGGAAACGCTCTCGGAGCCTTCAGGAGGAGGCCAGTTTCCCATGGGTCAAGCCAGACACTGCAGATAATTAAGAATAAGTGCAGAAGGAAAGCCAGTAGCCAAGAAGAGGTACAGAGGGACCCCAGGGGCAGCACAGACAACCTACAGTCAGGGCAGGTGGCCTGAGCCATTGCAGAGCAAAGTGGTTTCCTTCAAACTTTGCTGTTGTGGATCACGTCTGCACACACAAGAGCCAAGTGGGCAGTGGCAGGGACCTCCTGGCCCCTGGCCTGGCTTCAGTGTAAATCCATTTGGAAAGAGCCCCACCCACCTCAACCAACCTTCCCACGTGAGGGAATCCCCATTAGAGGGCGTCCTGGAGCCCTTCTGTCCCAACTGTAGATATTTAGGATTTATCTTGAAAAAAAAAACTCTTTAGGGTTTTTTTTTTTTTAAAAAATCACACCTAAATGTTAGCAAGATAGTCTAGTTTCCTCTCTGTTGCCTTGATAAGGCACTTGATTAGACAAAAACAACACAGGAAAGAGTTTATTTAGCTTACAGGTCAGTCCTTCATGCAATGTCAGGACAGAAACTCACGTAGTCACCCTAAGGAGAAACCATGGAGGAACCCTGCTTGCCGCCTCGATTGCAGGATCATGCTTAGTTATCTTTCTTATACAACTCAAGACCACTTGCCCAAGGAATGGTACTGCCCACAGTGGAGCTGGACCACCTACAGCTACTAACTGTCAAGATGATACTCTGAAGACATACCCACAGGCCTATCTGATCTAGGAGATCCCTCAGTTGAGATTTCCTTCTCAGGTGACATTAGGGTATGTCCAGTTGGCAACTAACACTGATACAGGAGTTCTTTAATGTCATTTAGTAGGCAACTGAAGTTCAATTTTCCAGTGGTTCATTCGTGGTCCCAAATGACTTCTTTAGCATTGGAGTCAAAGGCAAGAATGTTTTGTGTTTTATTGGCTGATAATGTTGAAGTCTCTTGGACTTTCTAGGTGTCCTCTCACTCCCTCTACCTTCCTCTTCCTCTTCTTCTACTAGACTTGGCCCCTCTCCCCCCAGTCTTCTATTCCTGTCTCCATTGTCATTTTTCAATGTGTTTGTTGTGTGGATCAGCTTTTTGGCAACTTGACACAAACTAGGGTCATTGATAAAATGGCCCCATCAGATTGGGCTTTAGGCAAAGATATAGGGCATTTTCTTGATTAAATGTTTGTGTGGGAAGGCCCAGCCCACTATGAGCAGTGTCACCCCTGGGCTGGTGGTCCTAGGCTCTATAAGAAAGCAGACTGAGCAAGCCATGAGAGCAAGCCAGTAAGCAGCATTCTTCTACGGCCTCTGCTGCTTCAGTCTCTACCTCCAGGTTCCTGCTGTGGGCTCCTGTACTAGCTTCCCTCCATAACGGACTGAAACCCAGAAGCTGTGATAAACTCTTTCCTCCTCCCAGGTTGCTTTTGATCATGGTGTTTATCACAGCAATTGAAAGTCAGCTGGGACAATTATCTATTAAAGCAGCACATCTCTATCCTGTAACATTTCCCTCAGTCTGGATCCTGCTGTGTTCCATGGGGTCCTTAACTTGTTCCTCTGTCCCTATATTTCCTAGGAGTTACACATTGAAGCTGGAACATTTATCAGACTCAGGTTGTTTGGTTTTTGTTGTTTGTGTTTAGTAAGACTTTTAGAGAGAGAGAGAGAGAGAGAGAGAGAGAGAGAGAGAGAGAGAGAGAGAGGAGGGAATCACAGTAAGAGTAACAGAGTAGAATTGTATTACCTTGTTTCTCATTCCAAATGGATATCTGATTTAAACACCACAAACAACTCAAAGGAGGGGAAGTATAATAAGAAGCATCCTCACACTTATTTTGCTGTCAACATATGGTAGAATCTGGGAGCTGGAGAAATGGCTGAGCAGTTGAAAGTACTTGCTGCTCTGGCAAAGGGCCCAAGTTTATATGCCAGCACCCACAGTCAGGCAGCTCGCAACCACCTGCAACTTCAGTCCCAGGGGCTCTGATTGTTGTAGAGTATTGTTTTATGGTGTGTCACTTTTGCTTATGTTGCATTTGTTTAACTCTGTGAAACTGTGTTACTGTGCCTGTCTGAAACACTTGAAGGTCTAATAGAGAACTGAATGGCCAATAGTAAGGCAGGAGAAAGGATAGGTGGGGCTAGCAGGCAGAAAGACTATACAGGATAAATCTGGGAGGAGAAAAAAGCAGTCCAAGAAGGAGGAGGACTCCAGGGGCCAGCCACCCAGCTACCCAGCCACCCAGCAAGCCACTGAGTAAGAGTAAGATTTACAGAAGTAAGAGAATGGAAAAGGTGGACAAAGAGAGGCAAAAGGTAGACAGGCTAATTTAAAGTTAAGAAAATCTGGTTAGATACAAGCTAAGCTAAGGCCGGCCATTTATAAGTAATAATAAGACTCCATGTACGATTTATTTGGGAGCTGAGTGGCAGGGCCCCCCAAAAGAGCAAAAACAAACAACAACATCTGATGGCCTCTTCTGACCTCTTAGGGCCTTACACTCACATGTACATATCCCCACACAGGCACACAAGCATGGGCATATTTAAAAGTAAAAAGCAGAGGCTGGAGAGTTGGCTCAGTGAGGACTTGCTGCTCTTCCAGAGGACCAGCTTGGTTCACAGAACTTATATTAGGTGCTCATAAACTGCCTATAACTCCAGATCTAGGGAAACAACACCCTTTTCTGGTCTTCAAGGGCATTGCACTCACATGCACATGCCCCATGCAGAGACATGAATATAAACATAAATAAAAATGAAATATTTTAAAAGAAAAAAATGATTAAAATGGGTATTTTCTGCTTGTATAAATCCCAACACCTCCTTAAATATTAGCTGTCAGTTTCCTGGACTCCTGGGCTTTGAATGGCAGCAGAGCCTCTACACAAGAATTCCTTCAGCCCCACGTACACATTGGCATGAGATATCCTTGACTTTTTTAAAAGGATTCATTTTTATTTAATGTGCGTTGATGTTTTGCATGTGTGTCTATATGAGGGAGTCAGATACCCTGGGACTGGAGTTACAGACAGTTGTGAGCTGCCATGTGGGTGCTAGGAATTGAACCCCGATCTTCTGGAAGAACAGCCAGTGCTCTTAACTGTTGAGCCATCTCTCCAGCTCCAAGATGCCCTTGACTTTGATTCCATGCTTCCCCATTGAATTTCCTGGCCCCACAATTTCATTCATAGGTCCTCCATGTCCAGCTTCAGAGCCCAGTAATTTATGGGATCACAAAAAGCATGGTCAGTATGAGGATTCTAAGCAGAGACCAAAGGAAGCCGTGGTTTTAGGGGAGGTGGATAGGAAGCCCTGTGGATGGGGTGTCTTCTGCAGGCTGTGTGCACATGGTTGGTGTGACTCTCAGGTCTCCCCTAAGAAAACACTTAGCCCTTTCACAGATTGGACAATCTAGTTCTATGAGACTGTCAAACACAGACAGCTTCATAACCCACAGCAGATCCCAAACTCCAACATGATGGACCTCATGCCAAAACCCTTTCCTGTTGGGGGACGGGGTGTCTAACCACCTCTTCTCCCTCCCCAGTTGCATATATACTAGGCTAGCCTTGAGCTCACTATCCAGCTGAGAATCACTTGAATTTTTGACCTTCCTGCCTCTACCTCCTGATTGTTGGGATCATGGCATGCACCACCTGTGGCACTTGTATATGGTCCTAAGGCTAGGACACAGGGCTTGTACATGTTGAACAAATACTGGACCAACTGAGCTCTACCCCAGCCCCAGACTGATACTGTAAGTAAAGGGGCACCAGAAGCCTTCACACACATACCCCTTCCTGGGGAAATCAGGCCCATCAAAGAGGCTACAAAATAGAAGACGTGTCAATTTCTCTGGGGATTTTGTAAAAGAACAACCAGGGAATAGATGCAGGCCAAAGTTAAAATACTGGAACTCCAATGTCAATCGTGTTTGCTGAGAAGATACCCAGCTCCCTATGGAGCTGAAAACATGGGGTGGGGAATTCTAATGAACCCATCACTGGAGTAGATACTTATTCTGTTTATGGATTTGCCTTTTCTGCCAAAACCACCAAGGTTACAGAACACCTTAACCACCACCACAGCATTTCACACAATATTACTTCTGATCAAGGCACTCACTTCACAGCTGGAGAATTCTAACAGTGGGCACACAGTCATGGAACCCATTGGTCTTGCCATGATCCCCCACCATCCTGAAGTCGCTGGCCAGATAGAAATAGGGAATGGCCTTTTGAAGACACATCTATAGCACAGGTGGCAGCAGCCTGGAGGGCTGGGACAGGGTTCTCCAAAAGGCAGTGCATGCTCTGAATCAGTGTCCAATATATGGTTCAGTTTCTCCTATAGCTAGGATCCATGGGTCCAGGAACCAAGGGCTGGAAAGGGGGATTGTTTCACTACCAACTCTAGTGACCCACTGGGAAATTTTTTGCTTCCTGTTCCTGTAATCTTAAGTTCCTCTTGCCTAGAAGTTTTAGTTCCAGAGGAAGAATCTGTCCTGTTCGGAGTCACAGCAAACTTCCCATTGAAGCTACTTTGGGCTTCTGGTGCCCTTAAGCCAACAGGCTAAGAAAGGAGGAACAGTGTTGGGAGGGGTGATTGATCCAGATTACCATAGGGAAATTGGATTGCCTCTCGACAATGGAGGTAAAACAGATTATGTCTGGAGTGCAGGAGATCCCTTAGGGTGTCTCCTGTGCTATCATGTCCTGTGATTAAAGTCAGTGTGAAACTACAGCAGCCTAATCCAGGCAGCATGGTAAAAGGCGCAGACCCTTCAGGAATGAAGGTGTGGGTCGCTCCTCTGAGAAAAGAGCCAGGACCTGCTGAGGGGCTTTGTGAGGGTGGAGGAAATACAGAATGGGGAGTAGAGGAAGGCAGTTTTAAATACCAGCTGAGTCCATGTGACCAGCTGTAGAAATGAGGTTTATAATTGACACAAGCGTTTCTGTCAAATTTTGTTAAGAATGTGTGTATGCAGATATTTATGTTCTTTCCTCAATTTCTTTATCACATAATCTTACATTAATTTTTTTAGAAAAACTTATGTGTCCTCAGACAACCCACCTCACATCTGACTTCTCTCACGCAGCCTGCGAAGTTTAGTCTTTCGCCACAGACACGGGGTGCTGTGTGCACTTGTAATGCCGGCTGTCAGGAGTCCCACCTGATGCCCTGCCTGTCTCCTCTCAGGTCCCAGCATGGTGCCCGTGAACATTAAACACTGGCTGAAGTGACTGTCCCTGTGAGGGGTAGTGGCTCCACTGGTGTGAGAGAATGACTGTTTACATTATCTATATTTGTTTGAGGGTCCAGTCAGTGAATCTGCACACATCTGTAGCCATATTCAGTTTTATAAAGAAAAGGCCAAGAAGTGCTGAGACATGTATTTTGAGATCTTTTTTAAAATCAACCGTAATCAAAACCTTACATTATTCTAGGCTCTTCTTTCTTCCTCTCTTTTTACAATGGGTCCTCTAGATATTTTTTTGGTTCAGGTATGAAGTACTTCGCCAAATGCCTCTAGTCAGTGGATCCAATCACTGAGAAATCATGAAATCATGAGGCTTCTAAGCTAAACGGAGATGCATCCACTGATGAAGTCATAATTGGAGGCACTTTGGGAGGAGGAGGAAACCAGATGTGGAACCTAGTTAGATGAAGTGGGTCCCTGGGAGCCAGTCTTCGGGGCTAGGTCTTGTTCCTGACCCTTCCTCCTTCCCTCCCTCCCTCTCCTCTCCTTCCCTCCCTCCTTCTCTCCTTCCAGCTGCCATCAGGTGAACAGCTCTGTCCCTCCACATCTTTCTGTCATGATGCTCCATCTTTCCATGGGCCCATAGTACATAGAACATAGAACATACACTGACGCCCTGAAACCACGAGCCATAATAAATCCTTCCTCCTTGGTTGTTTCTCTGGAGTGGTTGTTACAGTGATGGACCACTGACAAGCACTGGGGCTCTGCCATTGGTGGGAGGGGGAATATGGGTTAGGACCATCTGCCCCTTTCCCTCCTAGTGCTTTCTCGGGTATCCTCCTTTCTGATCCATTTTCTGGCTGACAGCCATTATTTTTCTCCCCAGTTTGGGGGCCATATCCAGCAAGCCAATCTGGCTGCCCTTGAGGAGTAACAGAGCATGCTCACATAAGTGCAGCACCTGGAGCCCAGAGATGTATCTCATGTGCGTTAGGTGAGAGACGCATGGAATTCAGGAGGAGCAGACACACAAAAGTCATTTTAAGAGGCTGAAACTGGTGGCTGGGTCACAACATGTGAAGTGGAAGACAGACCAAGGACTGTAAAGAAGAAATACCAACAAATATTTGTGAGGAAGCCCCTGGAATTGTCTAGACTTGCAACTGTGTGGGTTGTAAGAAAGACAGGATGTGAGAGAAAGGCATGTATGGAAGACTGGGAGGGATGAAGACATAGCCAGGCTTGGCAGCCTGTCAACAGGCTGCTAGGAAGCACCTTCCACAGAGTGCTTCGGTCTTCTCTGAATCAGAAAAATGGACAGTTCAGGGGAGGGTGACACCTTACACGGCCACAGAGGAGGGTGGGCGAACAATCAGCCTGAGCTTGAAGCTAATGGACTCTGTGGGCATAAACCCAGGGAGTCTGGGCAGTAGGAAACTGCACAGGCCCCAAGGGGTCACCTCCACAGCCACCTCTGCCCACGCTTCTAGGAGTTCAGCAGCGCAGGTGTATAAGGAAAGGACTCACGGGGCCAGCTTTGTGTGCACTTTGACTTAAGGACGAGCAAGGAAGCCAGGCATGGTTAAAGATAGGGGACAAGTTCAGAGACAATGTTACCAGCACCAGTGCACCCCCCCCCCAATTTCTCACTGCTTGTTTGGAATGATTCTAGAACATTCAGTGTGGCGATCAACTGGAAACACAGGGAGCAGCATTCTTGCTCACTTCTTGAGAAAGCAGTCTGTGGACCCATCACAGTTCGGAACATACAGGACCATAGATTTCCCCCATGGTGCTGAGAAAGAGGCAATGGATGAATATCAGCCGCTGTGATGGCTGGGGAGGGAGCTAAGCAAGAGGGTTAGGGGAAGAGAGGCCTGAGAGATGCTTGTCCCACAAGGGGGTAGCCTGGCTTTGTTGTCTTGAGTGCTCTCTAGGTATGGATCTCTGTGCAGTGTCCCTAAGCATGATGGCTATAAAGACACCCACTCAGGACCCCTCCCCTGAAAATCCGTGGGTATAACAGGTGGACAGCCCTAGCGAGACATCACCTCTCCCATGTCTCAGCCCTGCCTCCCGAAGGCTGCTCAGGTCAATTATGCCTCCCTCCTAGAGAGATCCTTCTGTATGAGACCAGCAAGATATTCACCTTGATTTACTGTTTGGCACTGAAGCTAATAACTTTTGTTTTTAATAATGATGGTTTGCTGAGCTTGGAAAAGCCCAAGCTGTGATTTAGCTGCTGTTAAGAAGGGGAAAATGCACAAGTAAACAGCCCTCCATCAGTTGCCTAAGAACCATTTATAAAAAGCCCTTTCTGTGTTTGCAGAGGAAAGTGTCTTGGTATATGTGTCATAATAATGGAGAGAAAATGCCAATATGGCCATTTAACTTCTGACACCTCCTGTCTAGGGGTTCTAGTCTGAAATGAATAGGGCCTTCAGGCTACGGGAGAGATTCTTGGGGTTCTAATCCTGGAAAGTAGACTCTGGCTTCCATATTGCTCAGCCCCCTTGGCTTGTAGTCAAGCTACCACTCACCTAGAAGACTCTTCAAAGATGTAACATGATGCTTTAGTCAGGATCGTACCCATTCTGACACTGGAGAGTTAGGAAGCAGAATGTGGCAACCAAGGAAAGCTGAGTCAGATCGGTGTGACTCCTGACAGCTGGCATGCCCCTTTGGGGCGAAGCATCCTTGAAGCTGCAGTTCCCACTGTATCAGGAACGAAGCACCAGAGGATTCTCCCACACATGTACACCGAACAAGGGGTCTGACACATATGTTTACTAGGTGTTACTCTGTACAGAGGATAATGCATAATGCTCCCCCCAGAAGCCATAGGTTGCCAAATAAAAAGCTCACTGCAAGATGTGGAATATCTCCCCTCAAGTTAGTTAGGGGTGTCCCAGAGACACGAATACAATTGTCCAAAACTATATAGACTGTTGCCATTCTATTAGTTGCTCACCATAACTCACTGGAGAGACCCTATTACTGAGTATATCACATACTGGCCATAAGATATGGGGAAATAAAGCTGGTACTGACCAAAAAAAGCTTTCTCTCCGCTGGCTAGTCTCTGTGGTACCATTGTGCCATGCAGCCTGGTGGGTGAGAAAAGACACCTCAACTGCGCGGATGGTCACAGAGACATGGGTGCCCGCCCAAGAATTAAGAATGTGAACAATCAATCCCTGAAGTTTAAAGTCAAAAAGCAGGAGACTGAATGCTGAAAGAGGCATATCTGAGTAGTCGAGGCAATGCAGGGTGTATGTGTGTGTGCATTCCAATTAGAAACTCAGAGAGAAACGACAAGCCAGATCTCACTGAAACTAAATTTTCTAAAGAAAACACTGTCAAGAGAAAGAGAAGCCCCAAGTAGGAAGAAAATATTGTCAAAATGCCTGTCTGATCAAAGACTGGCATGTGAAATATACAAAGGCTTCATAAATCTCAACACTGTCAAAAGGAATGACCTGAATAGAAACAGAGGAGGAGTGGATTGGAGTGGGGGCATGGAGAGAAGGTGCGGGGAGGGAACGGGAGAAGAGGAGGGCGGGTAAACTGCGGTTGGGATGTAAAATTAATTAATTAAAAAGGAAAATGAATGAACACATCTGGGCAGAATGCCTGGACCGACTCTGTTCTAGCTCACCTCTCTGTTAAATACCTATATCTTCTCTATAAAATACCAGCTGAGACCAACTTAGGGAGAAAAGGGTTTGTTTCACTTACAGGCTACAGCCCATCATGGAAGGAAACCAGGACAAGAACTCGAGGCAGGAACCAAAGCAGAAGCCATGAGGAGTACCACTTGCTGACTGGCTTCCTCTGGCTTGCTCAGCCTCCTTTTTTCTACAGCCCAGACCCACCTACCTGCCTAGAGCTGACACCACCTACCCTGAGTTGGACCCTCCTCTATCACCCAGCAATCAAGAAAATGACTGGCTTGTCCACAGGCCCATCCTATCCAGATCAAGCGATCCTTTAATAGACATTCCCTCTTCCGGGCATGTCAAGTTGAGGACAAGGCTAATCGGGGAAAACACCTCACTCAAGATTTACATATGGGAGGAAATAACGATGAAGAGATGTTTAGGAGGGTCTAATAGCACAAGTCTGAAATCCCAGCTACTCCTGTGATGTTGAGACAGGAGGGGCTCAAGTTCAAGGCCACCCTAAGGAACTTAGTGAGACCCTATCACAAAAAATAAAATAAAATAAAAAGATGGCTGAAGATGAATCTCAGTGTGAAAGCATTTGTCTAGTATGCAGAAGTACTGAGAAACACACACACACACTGTTCAACATTATATGTCCTATGTAATTGAAAACTAGAACAACTATGAACTACTATATACATTTACAAGCTAGCTAAAATCCAAAACACGAACAATCCCAAATGCCAGTAGGGATATAGAAAACAGGGAGTTTAACTCACGGCTCTCGAGAATGCAGAATGGTGCCACTGCTTGAAGTCCGTGGGGTAGTTTCCTACAAAACTGAACATCACTATATGGATAATCCAGCACCCAAATTTCTTAAGTGAGATGAAAACACATACAAATAAATGAATAAAACACAAAAAATGCTCATATCACTGGTGTGCGGTGCACCTGTAACCCCAGTCCCTAGGGATGAGGGTACCCTGAGGCTTGCTGGCAGTCTAGCCAATCCATGAACTCCAGGTTCAGTAGTAGACTCTGTTTCAAAATCAAGGTGGAGAGCCACTGAGAAAGACACCCATCATCAACCTTTGACCTACACACATGTGTACATGTACACACATTACAACATGTATAGACATATACTACACAGACACACACACACACACAGACACACACACACACACACACACACACACACACAAATCTTACAGCCACTATATTCTTTATTTTGTTTTTTGAGACAGGGCTTCCTATAGCTTAGGCCTGCCTCCAACTCCCTATGTAGCTGAGGATAACTTTGAATTCTGAATTCTCACTCTGCCACCTCCTAGGTACTAGAATTAGAGGCTGAACCGCTATACCCAGAAAGCCACTTTACTTACAATTACCAAAACTTTGAAGCAACCAAGATGTCCTTCCATAGATAAGTGGAAACAGACTTCCATTCCATGTCAGCGGGAAGAAAGCATGGACAACGGTGCCCCACAAATACAGAAAGGTAAGCCAGGTGTTTATTGCTAAGTGACCGAAGCCACGCTGAAAGGGTTGCGTGCTGTATAATTCCACCCAAATGGCATTCTGGGAAAGACACAGTTCTAGAGATAGTAAAAATAAGCAGTGATTGGCAGTGATTCTAGGGGTGCAGTGAAGATGGGAGGGGGCTGGATAGGTAGAGCATGGGGGACAAAAGGTGTGGTACTAAAAGGGCAAGGCCACATTGTCTCGCACTTATCAGATCCGTAGAGTGGACAGCACCAACAGTGAACCAAAGGGCAGCCGTTGATGACAAAGAGAGGGAGGGAGCTAGCTAGCGGAAATCCCACATCCACCACGGAACCTGAGCAGTGTCAGGCACTACTGGGAAGAGCCACAAATAATTCATCAGGAAGGGAGGCCGTGTAAAACTTCCCTTCGGCAGCCCCTGCTGCGTCTTCATCGTTCCAGCTCAGACAAGCCCTGCCGGTCAGATTCCAGTTGTAGCAAATGGAATAAAATCTCCAGCTGCCAGAGAGGGCCTGGGAGGAAGCTGAGGTCTCATCCCAAGTGCAGGAGCCCACCACACAGAGAGGTTATTCTAATTACCACCAGCTTCCCTCACACACCTTCCCCAAATCCACCTGCGGTCAAACCAAGAGCTCGCTGTAGAGATGTGGAATTGCTGAGAGCCCAAGGCTCCTCCGGACAGCTGCTTGATTACTCCAGAGTTAAGAACGCCAACTGATGGCCCGGGAAAGCCGCAGGAAGTCAGGACCGCACTCAGTGGTGAGGATATGGAGGGAGGGGCTCCTCTGATGGTGCTCCTGTTCTGGCAGGTGTACTTGGGAAGGGTCCTTAACACTTGGGGACCCTTAGGCTGACATCCTGCCAGAGCTTGCCAGTGCCCTCTAGAAACTTGGACTGGAATACAGCGAGTCTCGAAGCCCAGTCACATGACAGCTGCCTGCCTTTCTCGTGAGGACGTGTTCGCATGGGTCTGCATGGTAGGGTTTCGTGGTCGTGCTGGACCCCCAGCACAGCTGCGCTCCACTGCCAGAGCATCTATCTGATCACTGTCAATGGCATCAACTGAAGTCCTGAAGTCAGGCATGCTTGCCTTCCTCCCGTAGAAATCCATGCACTGTTTGGATTCCGGTAAATTGTCACTAATGCTTGGCCAGTCCTGAATCCTGAATAAAGAAACCAAAGAAGAGATGAGTTCGGTGCCTCAGAAACATGTGTGACACCTCAAAACTCACTCTAGCTATTATAGGAGTATTTTTTAACAAAATTAAGAAAGAGAAAGGAAGGAAGGAAGGAAGGAAGGAAGGAAGGAAGGAAGGAAGGAAGGAAGGAAGGAAGGAAGGGAAGGAAGGAAGGAAAAGCTAAGAAGCTGTAAAGAATATGAAAGAAGAGACAAGTAGAAGAACATTCTAGAGGCTGGAGACAGATGAAGAAGCAATAAATGACTAGACAAGTGGGCTTCATCTGGAGTGGTGATCATCCAGGAAGCTGGGGGATCCTGAGGTGTGAAAGGGAGGGTAGACTCAAAGTGGAGGGTGGGTGTTGGAAGCCTGTAGAAAGGCAATAAGAGTCCTTGGATCCTTTTACTCTCTGGTTACCAGGAGACTGTCCCGCTAGACTCTAGGGGAAGGCAGAAATTGATGGAGGGCCCTAGGCTCTCTAAAGACGATTCTTCACAGACAGGAGACAGGCTCATCCTCCTTGGGGAATCCAGCTACTGAGAGGAAGGAAAGACCCACAGATATTTAGCCACACAAGGGCCACCCACCTCTGTGCTAAGTCCCCGATCCACAACCCCAACCCCAGGTTCTAAGACATGCTAGCATTGTCTCCACGTTTAAAGATTAGTAGTCATGAGTCCCTGGACAGCTAAGAAATGTAAATAACAAGACATAGAGGAGGACAAATGATCATGAACAGCCCTGGGGAAGCTGAGACCATAAAGGAGAGAATAAACAATGAAATTGTCATTAATACCCTCGGGAGACAAGAGAGGAAAGAAAGGGGGTTATTGGAAATGGAAGTTCTAACAGAGGTGGAAAAATCAACAAATTATCAAAAAAAAAATCAGAGCTCACCGAGCAGATGAAAAAGAAATAATAGGAAGAGAAAATGGGTAGGAAGATTAGAGAATGGCTTTACTAGCTCAGATGTCTCCATGATAAAAACTTTCCAGAAAGAATAATTAAGAACAAGAGAAAGAAAGCGGCTGAAAAAAGCATTTTAGAAAAGATGCCAGAACACGTGACTCCAGACTGAAGAGCCTGAGAGTAGCCCAAACACCAATGAGGAGAGCGGGCATGGGAGTAGGCACAGTGCTGAGGACAAGCAGAGGTGCCAAGAGGTATCTGGGTACATAAATGATGTCCTAAAGCAGTGGTTCTCAACCTGCGGGTTGTGACCTCCTTTGGGGTCCCATATCAGATATTCACATTGTGATTCATAACAGTAGCAGAGTTACAGGTATGAAGTAGCAATGAAATAATTTTCTGGTTAGGGGACTGTACTAAAGGGCTGCAGCATTAGGAAGGCTGAGAACCACTGCTCTAGGAAGACTTCCTCACAGAGCTTTCATGAAGACAGGATGACAGTTATTGTGTGGTCTGTCCTGGATAAATGCCGGTCCTTTGTCTTATATCTGTACATTTTTGACAATTTCCAGGGTAGAGCCTGGGCTAGGAAGGTGCTGGACTCAACTCTAGAGGCCTCACAAGGATTGCTGGGAAAGAGTGACAATCCTCAGGCCCCCGGGAATCCCTTGCCCCAACTTAACTCAGTCCAAGGCCTTCATTACAAATTCCCCAGTATTTTACCATCAAAGGTCCCAGCGTTGCTCCCTCCATGGATACAACCACACTGGGAAATGCATGTTGACGGTTACTGGTTGCTTTTAAGATAAAGGAGATGCCAGGAGGTGGCTCAGAAAAGTGGAACCCTTGCCTCACATGCCCCATGACCTGAGTTCAACCCCCAGAATCCACCTGAAGGTGAAAGGAGAGAGCCGACTCCACAGAGCTGACCTCCACACGCACACCATGACTCAACTCATAGACCTCCACTCCTACATCTAAAGGGGATCAGCCATCTGGGAGGGAGGAAGCTGTGGGCAGGAGCTGTTTTCCTTTGGAAGTTCTGTTCCAGGTGCTTATTGTTGTGGACATTTAGGCAGGACCACTGAATCTGAAATATTTGTTTAAAAAAAAAAAAAAGAAGCTTTACCTCTTCCAAGAAATAAAATTGTGCTAGCTAAGCTTCCATGGCTGGTTTTCTGTGCTGGCCTGGAATGTTTTACTGGATAACAGTACACACATGGGAATGGGCACACATCCCAAGAACTCAGCTCTGTGGGTTTCCACGCAGGGAACACACCCTGGCCCCAGGCCCTAGGATGCAGAGAACTCACTTCCCAGACACCTTCAAGTGAGACTAACACATTCCAGGAGGCTCACAGCATGTTTCTTGGTATCTGGTTGCTTTTTTCTCCATACCACATTGGTGAGATCTGGTTACTGTAATAGTATTTTCTCTTTGGAACCACCAGCCTGCAAATAATGACACAGAGACTTATTATATTAATTATAAAAGCTTGGCCTTAGCTTAGGTTTTTTTCCCAACTAGCTCTTATAACTTAAATTAACCTGTTTCCATTAATCTATATTCTGCCATGTGACTTGGTTACCTCTCCTCTGTACCGTATGTATGTCCAACTTCTTTAGTATTTCACTGGCCTCTCCCCTCTCCCCACCTCTCTTCTTCCCAAAGTCCTCTCTCTCCCGGGAAGTCCCACCTATTCTCTCCTTCCTGACTATTGGCCATTCAGTTCTTTATTAAAACAATCAGAGGGCTCCATAGGCAAAGATGCATCTTTACATTGTAAGTAAATATTCTGCAATATTTCCCCTTTTTGTCTAAATAAAAAGGAAGTAGTTTAACTCTAAGTAACTACACAAACACACACACACACACACACACACACACACACACACACTCAAAATAAGAACACTTATCAGGTAATAATTACATTCACAATGTCCAGTCCATTTGTATTTGGTAATTTTGGAGAAAATAATCTATTATCTACTGCCCCGCCTGCAGGGCTACAACAGGTTCTTGACCACCCTAAGGAGGGAATGTAGGGACAGGAGATACAAAGGAAAACACACCAAGTCTAGATTCTGATCAAGGTGCAACTTTATTTCCTTTCACAAGGGTTTATATAGTTCCTGCAGGGTGGGGGGAGCAAGAAGCTGTCATCTGCATAAGGTGGGGCAAGCTAACAGGATGTTTGTATAGGATGTTTACAGGGTGAGAGGGTCAAGGGCTCTGACTCAATGTCCTGTTGCTAGGCAACCTGACTGTAAGCTGATCTAGTGCCCTGTCTTATCGGGGGTCTGTATTTTTCCACTAACTAGAGATTCTGTCCTTGTCCCTGACATCTCCCCCTTCTTAGTAATAAATCTAAGGGCCAACATAAACCAGGTGCGAATGGTCTAAAAGGAGGGCTCTGAAAGAGCCTTTGCATGGAGGATTACAGAGGTCCTATCCCTCTAAAGGTTGTGAAAAAAAGGTCCAAGAGGGAATGTCTCTCCAGACTCAAGCACCACGGGCGTCCCCATAGTGTGGGAATCAATGGACCGTGCAGTTTTTTTGAGGGAGTGGAAATGGGTAAGCACAAGGCTGCTACTGCACAACTGCTATGCAACAGGGCATATAATCCAGGCTCTCGGGATTTGGGGGTACCATGGTGCCCAGCCTGTGTAGTCCCAGCTGCACCCCAATCATGCCTTAAGTGAGCCCTTTTCCCCACACACAGGTGCAGCCTCCCCCGAGTGAAGGGGGTCTGTGTGGGGCATCTCTAGTCAGGGAAAATTTCAACCCTGGCGTCCTGCATATCAAAGCAGTGGTAATGAACCTGGATCTGCCTGGCCAGCAGGTCTGTTATTGAGTGAGCCAGGAAAGTGCCCAAAGGCAAGGACCAGGAGCAGGCCTACAAACAGGTCCTAGGAGGGAGGAAAGAAGGATCGTTAGCCAAGGGGAGTTTGGAAAACTAATTGTAGAACCACCCAAGCTCTTGTTTTCCTTTTCTTTTTCTCTTTTTCTAGTCCTTTTCTAACCTTTACTATACTATCTCTGACTACCCCGGTGTGGTCTGTAAAGAAGCAACATTCCTCTTTGAGCACAGTACAAAGGCCACCCTGTTGTAAAAAGAGGAGATCCAGGCCTCTCCTGTTCTGTAAAACTATCTCAGCTAGGGAGGACAGGGATAACTCAAGGGCAGAAATTCCCTGTTCAAATTGGGCAATATCCTCATCTGTGGACAGGTGAAGCTCAGAGTAATGTTGGTTGAACAGGACCAGAGAGGCAATTTCTGTGCCTGTTCCCATTGCTCCAACCCCCAGAAGGACTGCTAAGGTGATGGCAGTAACAGGCTCCCATCAAGGCAGTCATCTCAGTGTGGCTTCTCTTCCTAGAGATCTAGTAATTGATCTGAGGAATAATAGGTTAGTCTAGGTGGAAGGGACCTAAGTGCCCTGAGTGGCATCGCTGGTGCTACCCTGTTTGTTGTGCTACCTGCCAGCCACAGGTTGTGTCAAGCTGGCCCAACATGGCTATGACCACCTGTGACACCAAGGCCAGCAAGTCCAACAAGCCTTTCTGACACTTTGGATGAAAATTCAGCACTGCCCTTAGAAACATGACCTCTGCTGTCAGACTGGATTTGTGACAAGCAGTGTCCCTGCTCAGCCCAGAACGTGATTGACTATGGGACTTGTATACTGTGTGAAAGGTCTCAAACACAGTTTGCTGTAAAGTTCCCGCTGTCCCCCCCACAGGAACTCTGAGCAGAGTGATAACAGAGCTAAAGGGCTGGTGGGGGTTGCTGTAGGTGAGGACAATAGCCTGGATTGTTTGCCGGAGGGACAGTATTTAAAACAGAAGAAGTTTCCTCAGGAGAGGGGCTATCTCTCCTGAGCAGATCAGGTATATTTACAGCTGTAACCAGGCCTTCCGGCAACCATCTGGGAGCAGAATGTATCTCTTTTATGGCACCATTAACAAGATTTAGTCTTTTTGTGATGATCAGCAATGGTGTTAATGCTAAATGTTCTCCTACCTCACATCATGAGGATCAGAAGGCTGTTGGCCCCCCCAGACTCCCCCTCCCCCTGCCGGCCCCTGTGACTCTCTCACCATGAATGAAGGAGCCGGCAGGCACCAAGGTGGAAAGACTCCCCTCCCCCCAGTGCCATTAAGACCTGACCCTCCACAACAGCAAGCATCCGGCCGCCAGCACCCCAGTCCTGGGAACCACCTCCAAGGCCGGCTCCATCACCCCACCCCCATAAAGACAAACCATCGCCAACATCTCTTACATTTTGAGATACTCTACCATCACCCCCTCCAGACTGGCCTTACTCTGTTGGAGCAGAAACATGATCTCAGAGACGGCCCTGTCCTGCACACCAGAGACAAAATGTCCCCTGTCCCCTCTAGCCACCCAGAGGACTCATGGTTGCCTCGGCAAATCCCAAAAGCACTAGTAGCTACCCCAAGCCCTAGTTCCTGACAGGCAGGGTTTGTGTTTTCAAAGGCCAAGTGTTTAACGAAGGTACTTTTGTTTTTGTCCGGCCCGAACAGCCTGGAGGGAATTTTGCCTGTGCTGCATTTGTATCATAGGGGGAGTTGCCAAGAAGTTTCTTTAGCATCCAAGTTTTTGAGGACGGCTGTTCAAGTGAATTAGTGGAGTGGAAAAGGAACAAAGAAATCTGCAACTGGTTGTGATCAATCAATTGAGATAACTCACTACCTTCGGACCAGCCCTCTAGGAAAGCCTCCTCGGCAGGATCTAGAGGAAAGTTAGAGGCAAAATTGTTAAGAGAGGGATAAAGATGGGCAGAGGTGGACTCCTGAGGATTCCTAGGTTTAAAAGTCATGAGCATCCCCTCTTCCATAGAGCGCAGGTTGTGATCCGAGGGACAGACCGAAGGCGTTCGAGAAAGTACTGGGGGGGGAGATCTTAGGGCAGGTAAAGGAGGAGTGAAAGGCTTCTTTGAAGATTTTTTTTTCTATATTAATAACCTCTTGCATGTCAGGGGAATGTTTATAAACCCTAAGAATGTCATTAATTTAAAAAAAAAAAAAAGGCTTTAAGGTCTTTTTTGTTTACCCTAGTTCCTTGTATCTTGAGGGGCTCATTTAGGCCAGAAATGAATAAATCTTGTGACGATGTTGCCTGTCCCATTGCTTGTCACTTTCTTACCTGCGTCATCTCCACTCTCCTCTGGGATTGTGTCCTGAACCGGGCGATTTCAGGGGGATCCAACAACTTCACCAAGGCCTTGGTCTTCCTCCGGGAGACAACGTTCCGAATCTTCAAGGGGTGGTTTCATCCACGTTGGGCACCAGTTGCCCCACCTGCAGGGCTACAATGGGTTCTCGACCACCCTAAGGAGGGAATGTAGGGACAGGAGATACAAAGGAAAACACACCAAGTCTAGATTCTGATCAAGGTGCAACTTTATTTCCTTTCACAAGGGTTTATATAGTTCCTGCAGGGTGGGGGGAGCAAGAAGCTGTCATCTGCATAAGGTGGGGCAAGCTAACAGGATGTTTGTATAGGATGTTTACAGGGTGAGAGGGTCAAGGGCTCTGACTCAATGTCCTGTTGCTAGGCAACCTGACTGTAAGCTGATCTAGTTCCCTGTCTTATCGGGGAGGGGGGGTCTGTATTTTCCACTAACTAGAGATTCTGTCCTTGTCCCTGATAATCTACTCTATCTTGATGAATCTAACATTTTATACCTAAACCATTTTTTATCATATCTTGTATTACCAGCCTAAAAATATCTTTTTAGACCTTAAAACATTTTCTTAGACAAACAACTTAAGCTTTTATGTCCCTCAATCTTATATACTTTACATCTTCTTTGTGAGCTTTTTTGAAAATTTGGTAACAAGAAAAACTATAGCTATAATTATCTAATCTTCAACCCCCATCAGAGACCCAAAAAGATAAAATTTTGAGTGAGTAAATAGGAAGTACAGAGCAAACAACTTCCAAAACCATAGAAATGACAGAAACAGCTGGCTGCCTGGACAGTCACCCAAGGTTCCTATGCAATGTTGGAACATCCATTTTTGGCCTGCAGAACTAGAATATTGGACAGACTTTTTTGCAAAGCAGGAATTTTGAAGGACTGTCCTACCTTGTCTTGGAAGTCACCTCCTTTTGTGTCCTGCTTGTCCAATTTGGACAGCATACTGTCAGCAGTCAAGGCAAGGACAGTTTCTTGCCCAGTGACTAACTTTGCCACAATGAAAGCAAACTTCATGTGGACGTTCCTCAATGCTCATTTGTTGTAGAATATTGTTTTCACTAGACAAAGATGTGTTACATTTGTTTATGCTGCATAATATTACTTTAACTGTGTAAAGTGTGCTACTTTGTTTATGCTGCATTTGTTTAATTGTGTAAAGATGTGTTGCATTTGTTTCACCTTGCCTGCCTAAGGCACCTGATTGATCTAACAAAGAGCTGAATGGCCAATAGCTAGGAAGAAGAGGAATAGGTGAGACTTGCAGGGAGGAAGAATAAATAGAAGTCTAGGCTTGAAAGAAGAGAAGAAGAAGAGGAGGAGGAGGAGGAGGAGAGAAGGAGGGAGATGCCTGGGGCAAGAAGCTAGGCAGACACCAGACAGACAGACATACAGAAGCAGTGAAAGTAAGATATACAGAAGTAAGAAAGGTAATAATCCCTGAGGCAAAAGGTAAATAAAGAGAAACAGGTTAATTTAAGTTAAAGGAGCTAGCCAGAAACATGCCTAAGCTAGGCTGAGCATTCAAAACTAATAAGTCTCTGTGTCATGATTTGGGAGCTGGTTGGTGACCCAAAAGAAAAGGCCCGGTGCACCCATCATCTTTTTTTTTTTTAAAGTAAACTGGTGCTTCTGGGAGCAGATGTGTTTCAGTGTCATGAAAAGCCTTATCATATTAAAACATCTTAAATACCATATTCTGTAGGTCTCTGAAGTGTTTGAGACCATCTGTCTATCTGAAATATATCTCTGCTTAACCTTAAAAGCATACCTAACTTGACTACAAGTTTGATTGTTATAAATGACTAACCTACATTTCTTAATTATCCTAAGTAGTTTATAATAATAGCTTTCAAGAACTAGAAATTTGCATTACATTGTTAAATGAGCTGCATAGGTACAATACCTTAAATAAGAGTAGAAGCATATATAGTATGACAAAAAAAAACCTTAAATTTGTATCAACATATAAAAGCCATACCAATGTAAAATATTTAAGACTAATAGTTGCTTTTTTAGTTTAAAAGTAGATTTAATAATCTACCCTTTTATCCTATCCTTCCTATATCCTCCTATTTCTTTTCAGAAGACCCCTGAATCTAATCTCCTTTGCTTAGTTTCCTCCCTGACCATGACCAATAACAACTTGCAACCAAGCCCCCTAAACAATAATAAACATCTATAACCTATCAAATGACCAAAAACTACCCACCCTACCTCTTGGGAACATGGATGTCATGTTCTCTAGATTGCTTCCTACTGTTTGGGAGCAACAGTATCTTTAGGGGACCCTGAGAAAACTGGGAAAAATATTTAAGTCCTGTGAGAACTAGCTGTATTCTTTTTTGTTTAGTATGTGTGTAATGGGAAACTGTAGAGCTTATCTGAAGTCCTGGCTGGGATAGTCTGTGAGGCTGGACCATCTCAGCAAGCATCTTTGAAGTTATTTTGGATGCAGAATTTTGAGGGAACTGCAACAGAGGCATTCTGAGAGACTGGATCACCTGGGCTACTTGTCTTCATTGGTGTCTGGTCCTTTTTTCTGAAAACACACAAACTTTTAAAGGTAACATATATATCTGCACTAACACAAGTATGGAATGTGTGGTGTGCACAAGTCAAAGATGATTTTCTGTTCTATGTTTTAGCAGGTAAAAAGGCATCTGTCAACTTTACAAGTCCGTTTAGGCTGCACAATCGAACTGTAATATAAATCTCTATCCATGTCATATGAAAGGATGGCATGTAATAATAAGTCATAAGGACTCTGTAGCCAATAAGATTTGTCATCTTTCATCCAGTCTCAGAACTATTCCCATGTCAAGGGATCAGTTTATACATCACTGGTCTTGTAGTTTTTCTTAGTTTCTTCCTTCATGTCTGTAGCCAGGATTTTCAGGTTTTCCCTGGTCAAATTTTGTCTTTATTAATTTTGAAGAAATCCAAAGCTTTTTGTTTCCTATGGAAACAAAGGCATAATCTCTCGCCAAACACAACATATTTTCTGACTTCCATTTGACAGTTAAGACATCCTTAAAACATATAGACTGTGGAACAGGGACAGAGTGGGAGGGTAGGAAGGGAGATACCATGATAGATGAGGATATCATGGGAATAGGAAGAGGCAGAATGCTGGGGAGGCTCTCAGGAATCCACAAGGATGACCTCACCTTGGACTGCTGCAGTGGTCCAGAGAGTGCCTGGACTGGTCTACTCTGGTGACCGGTCTAGCAAATAACCTGTCATCATAGAGCCTTTGTCCAGTGACTGATGGAGGCAGATGAAGAGATCCATGGCCAGGCACCAGGCTGAGTTCTGAGAATCCAATTGATGAGAGAGAGGAGGGATTCTACAAGCAGGGGACATCGAGATCATGATGGGAGGACGTGCAGAGATGACGGGCCACACTAGTGGAAGCCCATGAACTGTGGACTGGTGGCTGTGGAGCCCCCATGGTACTGGACTAGGCCCTCTGGATATGGAAGGTGGTTGTTTGGCTCGAACTGTTTGGGGGGCACCAGGCAGGGGGATCGGGAGCTGTCCCTGGTGCACCGGCAGGCTTCTGGGAGTCCAGTGCCTGTGGTGTGACACCTTGCACAGCCTTGGTGCAGTGGGAAGGGGCTTGGACCTGCCTAGGCTCAGTGTGCTGGGCTCTGCTGACTCCCCATGGGAGACCTTGATTTGAGGGATATGGGGATTCAGGGTGGCTTGGGAGAGAAGGCTGGGGGGTGGGAGGAGGGAGGAGGTGGGATCTGTGGGTGGTATGTGGAGTGAGTAGAAATTTCTTAACAAAGAAAAATGAAAAAAAAACATATAGGCTGATTTAATTCAGCAGTATTTTCCACAATCCAATATCTCTCAGCAGTTGCCTTGTTTTGTTTTGTTTTGTTTTGTTTTGTTATTCATTAACATTTAAAAAATTCAGAGTCAACAAAGCACTATATAGGATTCAGATGCCCTGCATATTTCCCATCCTTATGTAGCTTATTCTTTTTATATTACTTTACTTTCTTTGAAGACTTTACTTATTATTTTTTAAACTATTTATTTATTTTTCTATGACTGTCTATCTCCATTTTCTTTTCTTTCTTCAGCATCTACGTACATTTTTAATCATACTGTATCTGTTCAGAGGTTTTCTTGGTCTAGACCTGACTTTCTGCATGCCTGCAGCCATGCACTTGCAGCTTTCTCTGACCACGGGAGACAAATCTTAAACTGCTAGTCTACCATCACAGAGTGGCGTTGGTGGCTGGCTCCACCCTGAAGGGTTCTGTGAGAGCCTAGCCTCCTGCTGATGGGTACCAGCCCCAGAGCTGCATTTACCTGCCCCAGCTCTAGGAAGTTGCTGAGCCCACTTTCTGGAGTCAACACCAGAGTGCTTGTGGAAGAGGCCCAGGCAGTGACTGCAGTGGCTGGCTGGTGTGACTTCTCCGTCCCTACTGTCATGCCACATGTTGGAGCACCAAATGTAATAGTATTTTCTCATTAGAACCACCAGCCTGCAAATAATGACACAGGAACTTATTATTAATTATGAAAGCTTGGCCTTAGCTTAGGCTTTTTCCCAACTAGCTCTTATAACTTAAACTAACTTATTTCTATTAGTCTACATTCTATGCATCTCAGTTACCTCTCCTCTGTACCGTATGTATGTCCAACTTCCTTAGTGTCTCATTGGCCTCTCCCCTCTCTCCTCCTCTATTCTTCTCAGAGTCCTTCCTCTCTCACTGGAGGTCCCATCTATTCTCTCCTGCCTATCTGTTGGCCATTCACCTCTTTATTAAACCAACCAGAAAGATCCTTAGGCAGAGACACCTCTTTACAGTGTAAAGAAATATTCCACAGCAGGTTACAATTTACTCATTCTGTATGGCATCCCTCTGTCTGCTGTTGACAGATATATGAAGAGTTTCTTGCAGGAGGCTGCAAAGATACTTGCTGATGTGGTTTGAATCATGACTGGGTCTCAAAGGCCCATGTGTTTAGTGACTTGGTCCCCACCCTTTGGTGCTATGGAAAAGTGAGGGAACATTTAAGAGGTGGAGTCAAAATGGAGAATTTTAGGTCATTGATGATACAGCTTAGAAAGACATCATATGGACTAGAGAGATGACTCTGGATAAGATGCTTGCTACCAAGCCTAAGAACCTGAGTTTGATCCTGAGGAACCACACAGTGGGTGGAGAGAACCAATTCCTCCTCTGACTTCCACACGTACACAGATGCATGTGTGTGCATACACACACACACACACACACACACACACACACACACACACCATGATTTATTTTTTTTTTTGAAGAAAAAGAAAAGTACTGTGAGTACCATTCCCTGCCCCATCACTCCTTGTCTTTCTTTTTTATTCCAGGCCATAAGATGAACATCTCTGCTCATCCATGTCTACCACCATGATATGCTACACAGGCCCAAACCAATGAGGTCAGTTAGTTATGGAATGAAATAGAAAACCATGAGTTAGTATATCCCTTATTCTTGGTAAGTTGATTATCTCAGGTCTTTGTTATGGCCGTGAAAATCTAGCACCCTGCCTTCAATATCGTTTATTTTAAAAACTGATCAGAAAGGATTTTGAGGTAGGAAAATGAGGGAATTGAGGATGGTTGTACGTGATAACTGGGAATGCCTTTGTGCCAACCTTTAGAAGCAATGTGTTTTGGGGGTGGAGGGGGGACCACAGCCTACCAGGAGAACTGAAGGAGGTGAAGTTTTAAAACTTCTTTCAAAGACCTCAGAGCGGGGAGCTGGAGAAACAGCTCGGTGTGTAAAGGAGGTTGCACCAAGCTCGACCAAGTGGGTTAGATGGCAGGAACTTATAGCATAGAAGAGAATTGACTCTGGAAAGTTGTCCCCTGACCTCACAGCACACCATGGCATGGAAGCTCACAAACACACACAATAAGAAATGTTTTCTTAACAGCCCTCACACTGTCTAGCGCACACTGTATATTCTTTTTCATTAAAATATGCCTGATAAGCCGGGCGGTGGTGGCGCACACCTTTAGTCCCAGCACTCAGGAGGCAGAGGCAGGCGGATCTTTGTGAGTTCGAGGCCAGCCTGGTCTCCAAAGTGAATTCCAGGAAAGGCGCAAAGCTACACAGAGAAACCCTGTCTTGAAAAACCAAAAAAAAAAAAAAATGCCTGATGAAGATGAATTGTCTAAAACCCTGTGCAAGTTGAAGGCATCCCATGCAGCTTTGCAGAGCCATTCTCTTCCTGATGAAAGTCATATGAGTCAGTCCCTGGGAGGCTGGATGGTTCGACTTGTGTGCAGAACACAAGACTATCCTCCATGGCTAAGTGAACTTGGGCAATGTCAGATCCAATAACCTCTTTCCTTACTGCATGCCTTCCTGGAGACTGCATAATTGTAGGTAGCATGTGGCAACTCTGGGCAGGAGATACAGTGTTTCCCGAAGTCACTGGGCTAAGGGGGAGCATCCCTGCAGATGCTGCGATGTCAGATGCACTTTGAGAAAAGGTGTCTACCTGTATTCATTCTTTTTCTTTCTTTCTTCCTTTCTTTCTTTCTTTCTTTCTTTTTTTCTTTCTTTCCTTCCTTCCTTCCTCCCTCCCTCCCTCCCTCCCTCCCTCCGAGACAGGGTTTCTCTGTGTAATTTTGGTGCCTGTCCTGGATCTCGCTCTGCAGACCAGGCTGGCCTCAAACTCACAGAGATTCACCAGGTTCTGCCTCCTGAGTGCTGGGATTAAAGGCATGCACCACCGCTGCCTGGCCCTTCTACCTGTATTCATGAAACAAGCTTCCCATGCACACTCAACACATTTACACCAACACAAACACAAACTTAAGGTCATTCATAAAACTGAGTACCTTCTGAAAATGGCAAGAAGGAAAAGACAAACTAGGGCTTATTAGGGACCTAATAGGTCCTAGGACTCAGAGAGACACTATAGTATTTTACTGGAGTTGCTACAGGAAGACACAGAAGCTGGGTAACTTGACCACAGAACATGATGTCCTCTGTTTTGTGGAGGCTGAAGCTTAAGAGCCGGATAAGACAGTGCTGTTGGCTTTTCCTGAGGCCTGTAGGCAGCTTTCTCAGAGTGTTTTCACTCTGTTCCTGTCTATTCTAACCTATCTTTCTCCCTCGACCCACCCCATGTGTGTGTCTGTGTGTGTGTGTGTGTGTGTGTGTGTGTGTGTGTGTGTGTGCGTGCGCGCGCACATGTGCAGGTATGTGTGTGAGAGTGTGCATGTGCATATGTGTTTGTATATGTGCGTGTGTCTGTGTGTGGGCACTTGTAGGTGTGGGTGCTTATGCACTTGTTCGCACAAGCATGTGGAGGGCAGAGGTCAACATCATGTGTCTTCCTCAATCACTCTCCACTTTTTTCTTTTTCTTTTTTCTTCTTCTCCCCCCCGCCTTTTTGAGATGAAGGAGTATCTCATTGAACTTGGACTTCACCAGTTCAACGCAGCTGGCCCTCTTGTGGTCTCCAGGGACTCCCCTGTCTCCACCTCCCCAGCACTGGGATTACAAGTATATGCCACCACACCCAGGTTTTTTATGTGGGTGCTAGGGATCCAAACTCAGGATCTCATGTTTGCCTGGCAAGTATTTTACTGGCTAACTCATCTCTAGTCCCAAGAAGAGAAATCTAATCTATTTAAAATAATTAAGCCAACTGTTACAGCCTTATTTCTTCAAAGATTCAAACACGAAAACAGTCACATTCTAAAGTATTGGGAGTTAGGATTCCAACATCCAAGGGACACAAACCCATCCATAATAACCATTTTATCTCATGCCGTCTCCAAACCCTCAAAGTTGGATGCTTTTCTTTTGTTATCCATCAATTCTTTGTTCCCTGGCCCCAGGGATATGAACATCCTACACGCTTCGGTCTCTTCTAAGTGTGGTGTTTGTACTAAACCAGCCCACATCCTCCTATACACCTTAAATCACCCTGTATTTCATACAATGCCTGCTAATATGCAAATTCCATGTAAATCATTGCTGTGCTATTTATTTGGGGCATAATGACAATAAAAATCTGTACATGTTCCTTCCAGACAGGATTTATTTTCAAACACCTTTGACATGCACCACGGACTCGGAGTCCATCTGTGCCGTCACTGCTGTAGCTCTGAGCAGATGGGCACTGCTCTTGTGAGAGGTGGAAAAGAGCATGTACCTGGTTTGTGTCCCTCCAGACCCTGTCCTCAGCCTCCAAAGCTGGATAGTGGAGGTGTATCTCTTTGCTCAATGATGATTTATGGATGCTATATGCTCTGGAATAATTCTCTTGTAAACTGTAAAGATTTGTCACTACAGTTGGTTTAATAAGACACTGATTGCCCAGTAGCCAGGCAGGAAGTCTAGGTGGGTCAACCCAACTAAGAATACTGGGAAGAGGAAGAGTAGAGTCAAGGGTCACCAACCAGATACAGAGGAAGCAAGATAAGAATGCTGTACTGAGAAAAAGGTACCAAGCCACATGGCTAAACATGGATAAGAATTATGGGTTAATTTAAGTGTATGTGCTAGTTGGTAATAAGCCTGAGCTACCAGCCACACATTCATAAGTAATATTAAGCCTCCGAGTCAATTATTTGGGAAGTGGCTGCTGGGTATTTGGGAATAGGCAGGCAGGAGAGAAACATTCTGCCTACAACTATGTATAATATTTTTAAAAATCTGAGTGTGGAGGCTGATCCAAACAGGTTGGGCCACACAACCAATTTGACCTATGGGGGATCCAGAGAGCATCTCTGGGGGCAGTGAAATTGAAGAAAGACTTGCAGGTCACCTGCTCTTCTGCAAAAAATGTTGTATGATGTGGGCCAAACCTCTTCACTCTCTGAAGTTTGGTGTGGTGATATTTTGTTTGTGCTCTAACAAATAAAGCTTGCCTGGAGATCAGAGTGCAGAGCTAGCCACTAGAGGCCAGGTAGTGGTGGCCTACTCCTTTAATCCCAGCACTTGGGAGAAGAAAACAGGAAGTGATTTGGCTGGGCAGAGAGAAGAAGTGATAAGGCAGGGTGGAGACAGGAGCTCGGCCCTTTTCGGTATGAGGATTCCTAGAAGTAAGAAGTCTCTCTAGTGGCTGCTGTTCTGCTTTTCTGATCTTTCAGCTTTCACCCTGATATCTGACTCTGGGTTTTTACTGTTAAGACCAATTAGAATTCACACTACAGAACCAGGGATGATGCCTGAGGCCGCTGTGAGAGGTGATGAGCAAGGACCCTAGTCCCTGCAGGGCAGGGCAAGGCATTGTGTCAATGAGGCTGGGCAGCTGCAGGAGACTTCATCTGTCCTGCTGGATGCTCATGCACAGTCCTTGGTTGGCACCTGGATTGCAGATTACCACTTCTGGTCTACCAGAGACTCTCTGCTCAGGTCACTGAGGTGTCTTATGCCAGCCGTCCTGGCGCTTCTGCCTCCATCACCATGTGATCCAGTAATCTACCAATAGTTAGGAGTCAAGACATCTGTAGGAGAAAGGAAGACAGGCAGACAGGCAGACAGACAAACAACAGGAGGGAGGGAAAGAGGGAAGAAGGAAAAGAAGGGACCCAAGAAGAAAGAAAGGCCTTCAACTACAAACTAAACACCCTTACGGGGAGAAGAAAAGCCTCCTAGATCTAGCATAACTTTGATATTGGAGGTCTCCATCAGCAGACACACAGTTGGTCCATATCTCAGTGCTGAAATAGCTGAATGATTATAGAAGTAGTTTTAGGTTCTCTCGATTTTTATACCCTCCTTTGTGAAATAAAATCATAACCAGGCAAGTGACCCACCTAAACACTTGGGCTCCAATTAAGAAGGCCTCCACACTCAGGAGAAAAGGCCCTGTCCCGCACTACCGCTGTGAGAGAGCTGGCACCAATGGCTTGGGCCCAGAAGAGCTGGTTCTGCCCCTCGCCTGAGGGGGGTGGTCCCAGAGACCCTGACCAACCAGCTCAGCTACCACCCAGACCCACATCCTAGGCCTTGGGTTAGCCCACCTTAACATCTACTCCACCTGTGACCTGCTGGGATTCGTGAAGGGACTGGCCCGGCTGAACAATAACCACAGGATTTCCATGGCTGGGGCAACAGGATATCCAAGAGGAGTTTTGGTGAGGGTCCAGTGATGATGGTGTTGCCAGAGGCCTTGAATCAGACCAATGACTCATTTCAGTGAACTTTTTTCGAGTGGGGCTGATTGGACAAAAGGGTATACTGCAGTGATACACCGCAGCTCCCAATGCCACTAGGAGGAATGAAGAGGTGTTGGAAAAATGGGAGGAGCGAGGTGGGTTTTGTTTGTTTTGTTTTTAATTAATTTGGGGGAGGGGCCATGCTGAAGAGGTGAGGAGTGGGTGTGGAGGGACTGGGAGATGAGTGGGATTGGGGTGCATGATGTGAAATTCCCAAAGAATCAATAAAGAATTATGTTTTAAAACAAAGATAGAGAGGAAAAAGCTTCCAAGTTAGAAGAACGTCTCCTGCAACGATTGGCCCTCTAGATGGCAGCAACACTCAGAATCTGCTAAAGCTTGCCCCAGGCCGCTGCTTTCTAAAGCCTGAGTGTTTCCCACGCAGGGGGTGTGCCCGTGGACACCTGGAGTTCTTAACTTTAGTGCGCAGCCTGCCACCCTTAGCCACGGAACATCTCAAACACCACGCTGCTAATTGTGCAGCCAGGCCATGCTTCCAAACTGATCTAATGTTGCTGGCTGACATTTTCTAAAGCGATTACTACTAAAGGTGAGAAAGTTAATCAAAGCCAGTCCCTCGCTGTCGCTATTATACTGACTGAGGTGCAAAGTTTGAGGGCACTTGTCTCCTAATATGTGAGACAGAACCAAACTCCGCTTTCTTCAGGACTTTTCAACCTACGGTGGTTTATGTTCTCAAAATCCTATTCCAGCCGCCCTGAGGCTGGGTTTGGTTTTGTCGCTGATCCCAAGGAGAGCAGAGGAGCGGACAGGACCTTAGGGCCTGCACTTCTCTCCTTAGCACAGGTCTCTCAGCGTATCACTGAGCAGTGCAGTGTCCAGGCACTAACGCTAGGTGGAAACCTGAATCTGCCTGCCTCCTGCTGTCGCTTAGGTGGTGCCTCGCTGGAAGACCTGTCTTTAGCGCGAGTCCCACCCCCCACCCCCCACACACACACACATACACCATATACACCCCTACAGGAGGGGCGGGGCTGGATTCTGCATCTGCGCAGATCCCCAAGCGCCTGCACCTTAGGTCCCGCGTTGCACCGTATGGTGCAATGGCCCTAGGTGGCCGCCAGGTGACGCTGTGGTCCCAGCCATTGTGTTCCTAGGCCCTTCCGCCACCGCAATGGGTGGAGCCTGACCCTTGTAAAGGGAGACTGACTTTTGGCTTATCCAGGAGCTTCCAGAAAGTTGGGCTTTTGTTTGTTTTGTCCACCACTTTAGAGTTTAATTCAAATTCCTTTGATTTTATTTTTTTTACAAGCTATAGGGAGTCCCCTGACGCTGAGTTGGTCTGGCCGGGGCACCTGAGACTAAGGGAAATGCAGGAGCCATGTCCAGGCCTTGTCCTGAGTTAAAATTTAAACACCGCGGAATACAGGAAGCCAGAAACAGGAATTACCTGATGAGAAAGGAGGTGAGATTCCATGCCCTGGAGAATAACGGATACCTCAGGGAGTCTATGGGGCTCTCCCTGCCTACTCACCGCCAAGCCAGAGGACCCCTCTCTAGAGAAGCTTAGCTGCTATTGTTTAGTTTTTGTTTGGTTGTGGGGGTTGGGGTTTTGTTGGGGGCATTCTGTTTCATAAGACAGGGTGTGGCGCGGGCGGTGGTGGTGCACGCCTTTAATCCCAGCACTCGGGAGGCAGAGCCAGGCGGATCTCTGTGAGTTCGAGGCCAGCCTGGGCTACCAAGTGAGTTCCAGGAAAGGCTCAAAGCTACACAGAGAAACCCTGTCTCCGAAAACCAAAAAAAAAAAAAAAAGAGAGAGAGAGAGAGAGACAGGGCATGGCTACATAGCCCAGGCAGGCCTTCAATCTAGAGGCTCCTTCTGCCTTAGCCCCCAGGATTACAGATGTGCATTATCACACCCAGTTTCTGATATTAAGAGATAGCACATTTAATTTTAAAGGCTTTTTTTTTTCCTCCTGAGAAAGCTCAAAGTTGACAGTAACAAAATGAGCCCCATCTCTTACTGTACCCCCAACCCCAGGACGCATCAACAGGCATCATTCATGTCCGCTCTTGTTATGTTGAAGTCAGCCCCAGATAACATCTCTCTGCTTTCACAAGTACTGCAGTGGGAGTCTGGCATGATGGAGCAAGCCTGCAAAACCAGCACCCTGGAGGATGATGAAAGAGGACCTGGGTTTGAGGCCAGTGTGGGCTACAGAGCGAGACTCTGTTTCAAAATAAGCCAACAGAAAGACCGCAGGGGGGCGTCCCCAGGAGATAAAGATCCCCGCAAATACTAATACCATTGCTGAGCTAACTGTAGGGCCTCACAACGACATACTTTTTGGGTACCATCAGATATTCCATCAGCATCCAAATTTCTCAAACTGCTTTACAAACACAAAGGCACCATTAGCAATCGATGTTTTGTGTTGTTTTTTTTTTCCCCAATCATACCCAAATAAGGACCATGAATTGAATTTGCTGGATTCAAATATTGTTTGAATTAGGGTTAAGTTTTCACACAGTGAAAGGAACAGACATGATTTGTTTAGTTCTAATACTTTTGATAAACAGAGACCTTCTTGTATGATAAGCACACCAACCAAAAATATATAGCGGTCTCTGTCACTGTTGAAGATTCCCTTCTCCGTCAATCAACCCGCCATCAACCCGGCCAGAAGGAACCACTGATCTGATGCCAGCTGCCATACAGCACGTTTATTCTGGAAATGCATGTGAGTGGAACCAAACAGGCTTCTCAGTTCCTGCCTTCATTACTGAGGTTCAGCCAATATTTATCAATATTTCAGTCTTTCCCATTTTCCTTTCATGTTTCATCATCTGAATGTACCACAGTTGGCATCAATGTATCCTGTTAGGAAATACCTCTGTTGATAGATATCGGGATTGCTCCCAAGCTTTGGAACGCCAGTCTTGTCGTGGCAATAAACTTTCCTTCCTCGCTGGTAAATGTCCAGTAGACAAACTGCTGCCTTAAAAATGATGTCTATTTAACTTTATAGAAGCCTCCTAGAAGCTGTGCAGTGTGGCTGTGCCCTCTAGACTCCCACCAGCAGGGCCTGAGGCCTTCCCTTGCTGTGTGCATGTCCCCCCAGAACCTGCTGTGTCTCCTTTTAATCTCACCTTTATTTAGACCACGTGTTTTCCTTGCATGTAGAAATCTCAGCGGACAAGATCTGCTTTCAGAGGCCCTTCTCTGTAGTCTTCTTGAAAAGTCTTTCTGGGGACTTGGGACTTTCAGCTTTGGCTAAGAATCCATGGCCCCCCTCATGGGGATCTCTGTCTGTCTGCATCCTCAACACCACTTTCCTCCTTTATTGTACCAGGCTCTACCTCCCAGCACAGGGACCTCGCCGCCCTCCTCTGACTCTCCCTTCCTTGTTTCCGGGTGGAAAGGGGGGTGCAAGCAGGGCACATGGAGCTGACAGCTCTCAAAGTTGTCTGTAACATGTCTAAAAGACCGGCCTTGGGCACTGGTCCAATTTCAGATGTCCTTGTCAGTGGGAGAATAAGTCCGACCTCGGCTACTCTAAGTCTTCCTGATTCACTTCTTTTTTTTTAAATTTCAAAAGTATCTTTAATTTTATCCACATACACATACAGATTCAGTTTTTCACAGATGCGAGGGTGTGCTCACATACATATCACATATTCCCCCGACCTGTTTTTACTTAGTTTCCTAAAGCCTGGAATATTTCTCTCTGTATTTTCTATGAATGCATATAATGCTATGACAATAGGTAAAGATCCTTTCCAGTTACTGCTTGCTTTATAAAAAGTAGACTATGAAGCTGGGCAGCGGTGGCCCACGCCTTTAATCCCAGACTGTTTTACACTGGAGTCTTTGTGAGCTGTGACAATGTGCAGCATGTATCCGACACCGACGGGTCTGGAGATGAGAGGTCTCATTGTGTGAAGTGCCCTGTGTTCTGTCTGTTCTTCCTTCCCTGCGGCCAAGCACCGGGGTCTCCATAGCTTTGCCTTGCCAACGTATGGTTGGTTCAGTCTGTAACCTTTCTGACTGCTTGATAGCTGTTCTCTCTATCGCTGCACGCTGTTCTACTGTATTCTTTATCCTGATGATTTGAATGATCGGGTCCCCTCACCTGCCTTTGGCTTCCTCACACTGTGTTGAAAGAATCACACTCCCACACAGCCAAGGATGACCTGGAGTTCTGATCGCCAGTGTGGATTCACAGGTGTGTAGTACCGAGACCAATTTTCTTTTCATTGTCTTGACAATAGTATTGGAGTGATAACAATTTTTTTTTTTAATTTTGGTGAAGTCCAGTTTATCTCTTTTTCTTTAATACTATAGAAGCATCCGCATTCCAGATTTTTCCAATGGCATCCCAGGAGAGTCAGGAGGCTTCCAGGCATCCCAGATCCACTTCAGGTTTGCTTTTTTTGTGTGAGATAAGGATCTCCCTGTGCAGCTCAGGCTAGCCCACATCTCAGGATCCTGCTGCCTAAGCCTCCAGGGGGCTGGAGATAAGGCACAGACCCCGGTCCAGCTGTACTTTAGGCCTTTTCCCCACACCACCCAGAGGCAGAGGTGGCTGTTCTTTTGGGCTGCAGGTCCCAGGTGGAGACTCAGTGAGATACAAACCGAGTTTGGTTCATGTGATTGCTTTGGGGGACCTCATACCAATTTGCACATTGGCTTCTCTAGTTTGCACTCCCACCAGCAGTGTGTGTGTGTGTGTGTGTGTGTGTGTGTGTGTGTGTGTGTGTTTCCTCTTTCCCCAAATCCTTGTCAGGCATTTGTCTTGTTTTCTTGAGGACAGTCATTCTAACAAGTGTGGAATAGAATCTCATTCCACGTGGTTTTAAGTTGCATTTTTCATATCGCTAAGGATAAATTTTTTTTTTATATATTAGCAGTTTGTATACCTTCTTTTAAGAACTATTTATTTGACCCATCTGCTCACTTATTGATTGGATGAATTATTTGTGGAAACCAACGTTCTATCCCTTTAGTTTTTACATTAGGTCTTTCTACTCCACAATTCTTAGGTTTTGTCTTCTGATGGCATCCCAAGGTTCTTGAGGCCGTGGTCATGCTTAGTTTTTATTTCCTTCACTGTTGCCTGAACACCCTGTCCTTCCCTGCTTGTGTTGGGGGTCTGCTCACTTGCCGAATAGGACAAGGACGCTCCTCCCCTGGTTCCCTCTGTCTATCTGTCCTTATCCTATCTTTTCCTGAGCCCTTGTGTTCGTGGCTGTCTCTCTTCCTCCAGGCACGCAGAATCCCTCCTGTACTGTTTCATGGACAGTTCCCCTGCATGATACAGAGGTGTCCAGTGTGCGTCTCCTCCTTCCTTTCCTCTCCTGTGCCTTTCTTTCTTCTTCCCTCCCCTGCTTCCTTCTCTCCCCAATCTTCACTCACGGACACTTTGTACTGCATGACCCAGTTTCTTGATCACAGGCAACACTAAGTGTTCTGCTACATTAAATGCTGTTTTTCATTTACAGAGTTTCTTTCCTGTTTAAGATCTCCTGCTCAGTCTCTCTTCCCTATTGCTGAGTCCTGTGTGTCGCTGACTTCCTTTTCTCTCCTGAATGGATGTCCTTACTGTGTTCATGTTCATGTGTTTGTATGTCTCCTCCGTGGGGTTACTGGTCATTTTAGAGGGTACAGGCTGTTTCTGATGGAGCATTTTGACCCGTTCACTGTTTGGAGATTTGCGAGTTGACTTACAATTGTCTGTAACAGCAGTTCTCAACCCGTGGGTCACGGCCCCTCTGGCAAACCTCTGTCTCCAAAATATTTACATTACAATTCATAACAGTAGCAAAATTACAGTTACGGGGTAGCATCAAAATAATTGTATGGTTGGGGGTCACCACAAGTGGAACTGTATTAGTGTTGTAGCATTAGGACGCTTGAGAACCACTGCTCTATAACCATGTTTTTGCTTTTCTTTTTCACATTTCCGTGCTGTGATTTGTGCAGCTGTGGGTTTGACTACTCTTCCTTTTTCATTTGGGGACCTTGTTAGTTGTGTTATGACCTTGTTATGTGACAGACATTTCCTGGGGAGTCACAACACACATACACACACACACACACACACACACACACACACACACACACACACACACGTCTACTCACCCCAGAAAGGGAAGGAGGTCCTAACAGACCAAAATACAGATTCTGCCAAAGTCCAACTTGGTAAACCAATGAGTTTTATTGGGGTTACTCACAGGAATATAGGGGAGGGGCCACTTACAGGAGTAGAAATGACTCAAAGGCAGCTGCATCACCAGAGCCCACCCCAGCATGGGTGACAGCTCACAGAGCTGGGAACCTGAGCACACTGCACAGCCTGCAGTACACAGGTAGCTCGGCGGCCCTGAGCTCCTTCCGGGCAGTGGCTGGTCTGCTTCTTCTGAGCTTGCCTGAGAGTCTTCTTTGCAGCTTGGCTCCTTTGAGAGTGACTCCTCAGTTATCTTTACTGGTTTTTACTCTTGAGGAAGGAGGAGCCTAGTGAACCTGGTCAGTTTCAGGGACTTCCTAAAGCTATATTGAGTTTACTTGTCTATCTGAAGTAGCTTCCCTACAGGGTGGAGTGTTTCGATCACAGAGGAAACTGCTGTACAATGGAAGCCTATTCTTGCCTGGTAATCCCAAGCACCTCTCCCAAAGGAGAAAGAAAAGTGCATTAGGTTGGGGCCTCTGCTTCTTCTCACTCTGCCAGAGAGCCACAGCAGAGCCTGGTGACATTCTCCCTGCTGTTTTCTCTGTCCTTTTTGTAGGGTAAAAGGTTCAAGCCACTTCCGGGTTTGAAAACACACTAAACCCATCAATCTCTAAGCTTGAAAACCCACCAATCCCTAAGCTTGAAAACTCACCAATCCCTAAACTTGAAAACTCACCAATCCCTAAGCTTGAAAACTCACCAATCCCTAAGCTTGAAAACCCACCAATCCCTAAGCTTGAAAACTCACCAATGCCTAAGCTTGAAAACCCACCAATTCCTGGGTTTACCTCAATATCCCACCAATCTCCACCCTAGAAGTCTCCAGCCTGGAAAACTCCTACCCCAAGAAACCCTATATAAGCTGTCTCCTGCTCAGTTTCCTGCTGCTTCTCACCTAAGCAAAGGCAGCCACCCTCCTGCATCTTTCCCAGTAAATCCCTTGTGTGAGATTTTGTTGTGCAGTGTGACTTTATGGTATTCCTTGGCTCCTGACTGCCAGGACACCTTTCCCTTCAGAGCTGCAACACGTGTGTAGAGGAAACCCCTCCCCTCAGAGCTGCCACACTGGCAATGTCCAGCTGTCCTGTCACCTCTGTGTGATGTCCACTGCCCTTTAACTCTCTGAAATAGTCTCCTCTTTGTTATCCTGACTTTTCTCATTCTCGTGTCGCGTGGAAGAAACCCTGACGTACCGTCCCAGGTAAAGCCACACAGGCTGCATTGCTCCTGTGCAAACACATCTGTCGGTTTCCTTGCATGACCCAGCGTGGACTGATGAGCTCTTCCTCTGTAATTTCTTTCCTCCTCCTCCTCCTCCTGTTCCTCCTCCTTCCCTTCTTCTACCTTCTCCTCCTCCTCTTTCTTCTCCTCCTCCTCTTTCTCCTCCTCCTCTTTCTTCTTCTTTTTCTTCTTCTCCTCCTCCTCCTCCTCCTCTTCCTCCTCCTCCTCCCCCTCCTCCTCCTCCTCCTCCTTCTTCTTCCTCATCCCCCTCCTTTCATCTCTCCCTGCCTCCCTCCCCCCACCCCTTCCCTCCTTTCCTCCTTTCCTCCTTTCACTGTAGGAAAGGACTCAAATATATTTGATTGCTTCAAATACAGCAATTTAAATTTTTCTCAAAGATGAAATGAATTTTTCCCACAGGTGGATAGAGCAAGTGGCTTTATTTGGGCTTCCAGGCCTTACCCACGAGCCTGGCAGTTTTACCCTTGCCTTTTGGTGTAATCAAGTATTCTAGAGTTACCCTGCACACCTGCTGCCCCAGGTCTAGAACTGCCGTTTCTAGGGAGATCTGGGGCCTCTTAGTGAAAACCAGTGTGCCAAGCTATAAGCTAGAGGGTGAGGACACTCCCAACCACTTGGTAAATTCAAGGTCTCTTCAGGGAATCTGCTATATTTATCAGCTTTCCTTCACTACAAAAGACATGAAGAAAAGTGTTGCGCACAACTTTGGAGGCCAAGGGCATGGGGCATGCACCTGCTCAAGTCTGACAGTGTCTCAGGTGTGACAGCCAGAGAGTATTTTTTAGAATATACTCATAAGATCCAGTTAGAACCAAGAACAGGAGACCTGCTTGCAGCCTTTACAGCTATGGTAGAGAGCCTCCTCAGCTCCGATGACCTAAGGACTACACTCTGGACCCCACCTCTTAGAGATGTCACCACTTCCCAACACCCTGTCCCCCAGGAAATAAATTCCCAACACAAGAACTTTGGGCATCAGAGAATACCCTACTGAAAGAGACTATACACCACATGTTCATACTGACGTCTCCAGTTAGAAATTTGCTTCATATATAATAGTCCGGCGCCGCGGTTGTCTGTTCAGTAGCTGATAGCTTTGGAGAGCGCCTTCTTGCCTTCTGCCCCACATCTGAACAACTGATTAGAAAGTTTGCTGCTTGGCGCTCTGGAGCCAGCAGGAGCTTCAAGCCACACCCTGCACCAGCGGCTGTTACAGGCGCCACGCTGGGCCATTCCCCACCCACTTTCCAGGCTATGCAGACCTGCCTGGGGCTTTCCTTATTGTTGGAAACCAATGTCAAAGAAGAAGCAACTGAAGTGGGGCAGGGGTTCTTTTAGTCCACCACTTGGAATTTGTTTAAAGAGCTGGCAAGTTTCCAAACCGTACGGGCACCTTCCCCAGGCAGCCAACAAAGTGGCTTTCACTATTGACTTGTAAATCTCTAGGAACCCTACAGAACAGAGATGTAGTTCTTAGACACACGGCAAAGAGATCACTAGGCAATAACACAAAAATCCAGAAGATGAAACATTTAAACATGTAAGGAGAAGTTTTCAAAATTTAATCTTAATTTGAACAATTCAAGTAAAAAAACCCATGCAGAACCCAGGAAACAGCAAACATTTCATGCTCTCCAGTCTACTTACAAAGCAGCCCAGGGTGGGGACCTTTTCTGTTTTCCTGCTGGGCTCACAGAACACATCACTTCCTTAAATTTTATGCTGATATCCCTTTTCTTAAGGCTGAAGAAAGAGGCCCTGGTCCCATGACATTCACATCACCCTATGTCCCTATGATAACATAGAGGTTCACAATAATGATAGCTATATTGCTGCCAATAGAATTGTTGAAAACTGCCTAATTTTTTCAGGGTATTGTAGCCTCAGGAAATACCAGTTTACTAATGGATGTGCCATTCAATATTACACTTTGAATTACTTTCAGGTCAAGCTGCTGCATTTTACACTATTTTCTTTCAATTCTTACTTTCAGGATTTTCTTTTCTTTCTTTATTTAGTGTAAATAATATATGTTAAATAGAAATAATCTTTATTTAATGTAATTTGTTTTATTTTATTGCATTCATTTAATATCTTGATATGTTTTGTAAGCATTTGTGTGGTTTGCAAGTCAAATCTGCATGCACAACACATGAATATAACACACACACACACACACACATGTGCACACACGCATGCACAAACACCAGCAAAATAACATCAATTCAAGGAAAATTACCATTTCCTAACAAGACATTTCCTGTATTTCAGGGATAAGACATTGGTTAGGATGATAATGAAAGATTTTTACCAATGTCAACAATAAACCTGGAATCCCACGTCCTTTATATGATGACAGAAAATCAGTTTGGATCATATCCAAAGTTGTTGTCAAAGTAAAAGAGACCATAATCTAGAAAAGTGTCTGAGCTATTTGTTAGAGTATTGATCACGACTGCTGAGATCTGTTTTCAGGAATGCAAATATCCAAACTCACCCTCAAGGAGCTTTCTCTTTATTTTGTCAGAATCCAATTCTTTAAAAAGTCTGATGTCTCCTTTCCAGAGGAGTGGCTGTGATGTACCTCCTTACAGACCCCTGTGGAGGGGCAGTGCATGAGATCTCCTTACACACCCCTGTGGAGGGGCAGTACATAAGCTGCTCCTTACACACCCCTGTGGAGGGGCAGTACATGGGCTGCTCCTTACACACCCCTGTGGAGGGGCAGTGCATGGGCTGCTCCTTACACACCCCTGTGGAGGGGCAGTGCATGAGATCTCCTTACACACCCCTGTGGAGGGGCAGTGCATGGGCTGCTCCTTACACACCCCTGTGGAGGGGCAGTACATAAGCTGCTCCTTACACACCCCTGTGGAGGGGCAGTACATGGGCTGCTCCTTACACACCCCTGTGGAGGGGCAGTGCATGAGATCTCCTTACACACCCCTGTGGAGGGGCAGTACATAGGCTGCTCCTTACACACCCCTGTGGAGGGGCAGTGCATGGGCTGCTCCTTACACACCCCTGTGGAGGGGCAGTACATAAGCTGCTCCTTACACACCCCTGTGGAGGGGCAGTGCATGGGCTGCTCCTTACACACCCCTGTGGAGGGGCAGTGCATGGGCTGCTCCTTACACACCCCTGTGGAGGGGCAGTGCATGAACTGCTCTCTACTAGTGACTTTCCTTCTTGTTGGAAACCAATACCAAAGAAACACCTTAAGTGGGGCAGGGGTTCTTTTGGTCTACCATTGGGAATTTGTTTAAAGAGCTGGCAAGTTTTCAAACCGTGCACGCATCTTCCTGAGGCAGCCAACAAAGTGGCTTTCACTAATCTTCAGATTTACTGACGTGTAAATCTCTAGGAACTCTACAGAACAGGGATGTAGTTCTTAGACACACGGCAAAGAGATCACTAGGCAATAACACAAAAATCGGAAAGATGAAACATTTAAACATGTAAGGGGAAGTTTTCAAACTTAATCTTAATTTGAACAATTCAAATCGAAATGATACTCCTTTTTGGCTAAACTAATTAGCAGGGAATTTTAAATGCTAATGAAGAAAAGATCGGGTATAAAGCAGATATTCTCAGGCATTGAACTTGGTGGACAGACTGTGACAGCCTCCTGGGAAGACATCAGTTTGGTGATTGAAGTACGTGCTGCTTGATGAAAGACGAGATTTTGGAAGCTCTAAGATCTGCATATCAAAACAAGGTTGTGTCTCAACATGTTCGTCAAAGCACTTATTAGAATAATAAAATATTAGGAAAATCCCACCAGTATTCAAATAGGAGGAAACAGAATTATCATAACATTTACTTATAATAAGATGTTTATGATACTAGATGAAAAATAAGCAATTTTATTTATTTCTTTATATAGATTTGGTTTTATTTATTGCACATATGAAGAGTGTGTATGCATGTTTGCATGTATTGGGGTGTAGTGGATAGCTGTTCTGATTATGACCTTGAAGCACCGCCCTTAGAGAGGCAGCAGGTAACTGTTACACCTGCCTATGACCTTGAAGTACATGTCCCTGGAGTGTGGCCTCTCAGGACCTTTAACACATGGGATGCACATACGTGGCCCTCTCTTCACTCCCTCGTGGTTTGGATGCAGAGACGGACCAGGCAGATCTTGGACCAGGAAGATCAGGGTGGACCTAGCTCGGTTTTTCAGGCTGTAGTGAGTTTTATCTTCGAATAAATTCCTTTGCTTATTATATGGACTTCATAGATTTCAAGCAATATAGGGGCACACCCATGCTCCATGTATATGCACATGGGTATGGGGGCCTGAAGATGACATTGAACCACAACCCTAACCCAAACTCCCTTCTGGAGATTTCTCTGACTGCTTGGTGCAGAGGTGGGCCATCAGGTGTGAGAGCTCAGTTGCTTTTCTCCCTAGGGAAGAAAGAGGAGCAGAGTGTGTCAGCTCTGAGCTGCAGAGAGCCTGGCACCAGTCAGCAGGAAGAAGGTAGGGGCTGAGCACCGGAAATGGACTGAGGGGACCAGATGACAAGGGAACAGGAAGCCCCAGGATCATGTGCGCGTGTGTGTGTGTGTGTGTGGGGGGGGGGTGTCTGGCCTCAAAGCCTGGCAGGACTCTGAGTCTGAGTCTTCTGATAGCAATCAGGAGCTCTGAAGGAAGGAGGTCTGGAGGGTAGAGGGTCAGGTGACCTAGTTCAGTCTTGGAGGAATCCAAGCTGAGCCCCAGAAGTCATTAGGGATTGCATCTTGTCCTTTTCAGTGCTGAGACATGAATGGAGACATGAATTTGAGAGAAGCAAGGCATGTGGTCCCATCTGTGCTTTGGGAAAGTTGCCCTAATTTCACACCCAGCCTCCGCTTCCCAAAAGCTATATACAAAGGGGCCAGGGTGGGGATGGAGATATGGCATTAGTGAGAGGAGCCCTGTAAACCTGGTAAAGACCTGTGGAGTACTATGAAAGGGAGGCCTGGAGTCGGAGGCTGGATCCCTGCTAGAGGGCCTGGATCCTGGAGCAGCAAGGAGTTTGGGCCAAGAAGAAAGCAATGGGTCGGCCAGGGCCAGGGGAGGGGAGGAACAGGATGACAGGGCACTGAAGCGTCAGCCTCTCTGAAGGCCCTGAGCTTGCTGTAGATGGACCCAGTCCTCCCTTGGCCCAGCAGGCTGATACCTCGACTTGCTCCCTCTGTCTTACTTTCACAGTAAAATCTTTTGTCTCCATTGGGAAGGGAAAGCTGAAGGAGGCCCAGTGACAGTGATGGGGAGATGGGGATGAGGTGGGGCTTCACGTGGCCTCTTGATTGGTTCAGGTGTCAGTAGTGTTGAGAAGACAGCCCAGCACTACAGTCAGCAGCCCCAGTAGTTCTCTGTGCCCCCAGGACCCTCCTTCCTTGATTATGTTGCTGAAAAGCTAGAGCTGAAGATTAGGGAGAGCATATGCTTTAAAGTAAAGAATGAGGAAGAGAGAATGCGGTGTTTTTACAATGCTTAGGTGTCTTTACAATGGCTTTTTATATGGTCCTGTGGTTGGAGGTTTGAATAATTGACATGCCCCCCCCCCCCCGCCCATGGACTCATATTTGAATGCTCAGTCCCCAGTTGGTGGAACTGTTTGGGAAGGATTAGGAGGTATGGCCTTGTTGGAGGAGGTGTGCCACTGGGGGTCGGGGGGCTTTGAGTTTAAATTGTCCACATCATCCTGAGTTAGCTCTCTCTCTTTCTCTGCCTTGCACTTGTGGATCAGGTGCAAGCTCTCAGCTAGTTTTTCAGGGTCATGCCTTTGTGTTTGCCTGCTACCATGCTCCCCATTGTGGTAATCCTGGACTCTAATCCTCTGGAATGGTAAGCCCCAAGTTAAATGCTTGTTTTTGTTTTTTAATAAGTTGCCTTGATCATGGTGTTTTGTCACAATAATAGAAAAGTAACTAAGACACTGTGGCTTTTAAAGTTACATTCCCCAAGGCTATAATTTACAACAAAGTGTAAAGCTTGAAATTTAAGTATGTTTTAAGAAGCAATTAAAAAATACATGATCTGAGAGTTGGAGAGATGGCACAGTGGTTAAGAGGTCTCACTCATCTTTCAGAGAACCTGAGTTCAGGTCCCAGTAGCTACTGCAGGTGGCTCATAACTGTCTGCAACTCTAGCTTCACATGATCCAATGCTCTCTTCTGACCTCCACAGGCACCTGAACTAATATCCCATAAGATGATCCAGCCTCACAGACTACTCTAGCCAGGACTTGAGACAAGCCCTGCACTTTCCCATTATGCAGAGGCTGGACAACGAATGACCCAGCTACCTCTCCCAGGACTTGACAATTCACCTAAATTATTCCTTTCAGGATCCCCTAAAGATGCCATCACCCCCAAATGTCAGGAAGTAAGTTTAAGAACCTGATGCCCACATTTCCAAGAGGTGGGGTGGGTTGTTTTTGGTTTTTCAATGGGTTATGGATATTTGTCATAATTTAGGGTCGTTGGTTACAAATTGTTATTGGTAATGGTCAGGAAAAAAGCTGAACAAAGGAGTTTAGATTCAGGGTTCTTGTTTTGAAGAAGAAAAAAGAGAAAAAGGGAATATAGAAATGATAGGATAAAGGGTAGATTATTGAATCTACTCTGAAAATATAAAGGGGGGTATAGAAACAGGATAAAAAGTAGATTATTGAATCTACTTTTTAAAAGCAACTACTAGTTTTAAATATTTTATGTTGATATGGATCTTTGTGTACTGATAAAAATTTGAGATTATTTTTGTTAGAACATACTGTATATACATTTCTAATCTTGTTCTAATATTGTTATTAATACAATAATAGTATTGTACCTATACACCTCATTTGACAATGCAAATTGCTAGTCCTTGAAAGTTATTATTACAAACTAATTAGGATATAAATAAATTCAAGTTACTAGTTAGTCATTACAATCAAACTTGTAGTCATATTAGGTATGATTTCAAGATCAAACAGACATACTTTAGATAGACAGGTTGTCTTCAAACACTTCAGAGATCTATAGCATATGGCATTTAAGATGCTTAATAACATAAGTTCTTTTTTTTTTAATGACAATGAGAGATGTCTGCTCCTGACAACACTGATCTACTTCAAAGAAGATGATGGGCATCAAAGAAACTCCATATGAAGTTTACTTTCTTTGTGGCAAAAGTTACCCCCTGGGCAAGAAAGTGCCCTTGCCTCCACTGCTGACAGTATGCTGTCCAAAATGGACAATTAGAACACAAAATAAAGGACTGCCAAATTTTGCCAAAACAAGGTAGGTAGGACAGCCCTTCAGAAAATTCTGCTTCACAGATAAGTCTGTCAGATATGCTAGGCCTGTAAGCTGAAGATGGATGACCCAACGTTGCAAAGGAAACTTGGGTGACTGTCCAGGTAGCCAGCTGTCTCTGTCATATCTCACATTTTTTTGGAAGTTGCTTGCTTGCACTTCCTGCTTACTCAGGTAATGTTATTTCCTTCTTATCACTGATGGAATTGAAGACTAGATAGTTATAGTTTTCCCTGTTACCAGACTCAGAAAAGAAACTCACTAAAGAGGTGTAAAGTATATAAACTTGAGAGACATCAAAAGATAGTTTTCGGTTGGTAATACAAGTTAGGGTAGAAAGTAAATTAGGTACAACACTTTGGACTCACCAAAATAGGATAAATAATGGAGTATTTTTTCTGAATTTGTCAAATGTTAATGGACTAGACATTATTGATGTAATTGTTGCCTATATATTGTATATAGTTATTGTACTTACTAGTTTTTTATATTGGTTATAATCTTTTTTTATTTTAGACAAAAAAGGAAAAATGTGGTGGTATTTTGTGTATGCTCTAACAAATAAAGCTTGCCTGAAGATCAAAGGGTAAAGCCAGCCACTAGTTAACCATAGAGGCCAGGCAGTGGTGGCACACACCTTTTATCCCAGAACTTAGGATCTCATGCCTTTGCTCCCAGTACTTAGAAGGCACATGCCTTTAATCCCAGCACTAGGGAGGAGGAAACAGGAAGTGATATGGCTGGGTGGAGAAAGGAATAAAAGGCAAGAGGAGACAGGAGCTCAACTCTTTCAGGCTGAGGAGTGTCGAGGTAAGAGGTAGTGGCTGTGGCTTGCTCTTTTGTCTCTCTGATCTTTCAACATTTACCTCTGTATCTGACTCCAGGTTTTTTATTATTAAGATCAATTAGAATTTGTGCTATATAGTCTCTCTCTCTCACTCACTCACACATAAATAGTCATACACATAATTCACAATAATGTAGCAATTATATGTATATGCATATGAGCTGGGATTTTTTTATTTTGTTTTTTGTCTTAATGAATTGCCTTTAGTAAATGAAATTGTGAGATGCCCTTAGTAGGTGCATTTCTTAGATTTGGGGAGGAGAAAGTAATGCCTAAGAGCTTGGACCCTCACAGCCCTAATAAGGAAGGCTCAGCCACCCATTCTCAATAGGTTAATTGAAGAGGCAGGTAACAGTGAAGAGCAGAACAAGAAGATTTATTCAATGCGGCTCCATTGTAGAAGAGGAACAAGAGGCCCAGTGATGCCCTAAATATAAATATAAACATAAACATAAACATAAATATAAATATAAATATAAACCTGACCAGAGGCTTAGGTTTAGAGGCCAAGAGGTATGCATAACTAATCAGTCTGGGTCAGAGAGGTCACTCACTGGTTCCCCATGGTGAACTTTGGTGGAATCATACTTCAGGCTTGTTCTTGGGACTTGATGAGAAGAGGGCAGACATTGTTTATATCTCCCCGGGTGTGTAATTTTCACAGTAACCTACTGGGAGAACACTGGTCCAGATCCAGAAACAGGAGGAGGGAACATGAAAACAGGGGACACCAAAGGCATGGTTATTCTACATTCACCTACTGGCACCTGGCCTCAGGAAACCCCAGGATCCCTATTTTAGGATTTACTAGTGTAGTCTTGCACAGGTTATTTTAATTGTCATGTTTTTTCCCTAACAGCAAAGCATGGCAAACTTAACTGTGCTGCAGTAGCAACGCTAAGTAAATGATGGTTTCCTTAAGACAGTGTCACCGCCTCAGCGTTCACTAAGCAGAAAACGAGACTGTAGGATGAATGTAATGATCTCCCCCGTGTTTGAAGCAATAGAATGGTTGATATTGATAAGGCAGGGGAAACAACCTCTGCTTATATTTGAGGTGATGCAGAAACTGCAGAGGAAGAGTTCTAATTTTAAAAATGTAAAGCTCTTAGCTCTAAGCAAGACACGGTGTTGCCCGTGTTTAATTTCTGGAGAGGAAACCTATACACTAAAAAAGTGGTTTTTTTACTGATCTCCCTGCTTGTGTTTCCGGGCGCAGAAAAGCTGAGCCGCACAGTCCCGCCCACCGGAGGCGGGTCCCCGCCCACCAGCCCCGCCCCGCCCCGCCCCGCCCGCCTTCCTGACCACGTCTAAGGCGGGACTCCAGCCTCGCGGGCGAACCTCGCATCTTGGCCCCGCCTTCCTATCCGGCTCCGCCCCACTCGCCCTTCCGCCGCCTGGCCTCCACCTCCGGCTCCGCCCCCTCCTAGGTCTCCCTTCCCATTGGTCTCTCGCTGCGCCGTCTGGTCCAATCGCAGCACTTAGCGCCAGAATTTGAACCGCCGTTTTCGTTTGAATCGGGCGGGCGCGGCGGGCAGCCTTGGCGCGGAACTGCCTTGGGAGGCACTCTGCGACGCGGGCGGCGGGCGGCGGGCGGCGGGCGGCGGGCGGCGGCGGCGGGCGTCTGGGACGCGGGCGGCGGGTGTGCGGGTCGGGGCGGAGCAAAGGACGCGGGTGGCCGTGGTCCGATCGCCGCGGCCGAGGAGCCGACGGCTCTGACGCGGACTGGACCGGGTGAGCCGCGGCCAAGGCGGACCAGCGCTGACTGGCGAGGGGGCACGGCGAGCCTCACCGGGAGGCCACTCCGCCCTCGGCCGCAGTCACTGACGGCCAGGCGGACCATGGCGTCCTCGGCTCGCCTGGTCACCATCAAGCGGAGCGGCGACGACGGCGCGCACTTCCCGCTGAGCCTCAGCTCCTGCCTGTTCGGAAGGTGAGCGCGGGCGCGCGCGCGCGGAGGGACCGGGGTGACCCCGGGGCCGTGGCCCTGCCGCCCTTTGCGCTTGGCGGGGCTGCCCCTGTAAGACGTTCGGAAGTCATGCTCCGGTACTGGGAGCCTCCCGGATGGAACCGGGATTTTACACTTGGTGGGCGCCAAGCTGACTTCAGTGTCACGCCGCTCCTGCACTGTGGCTCTGAGGCAGCCGGCTGTGGCTCCAGATGTTCTGGAAACATGAAGATAGGAGAGCCCTGTCGGGGTGCCCTAGGAGAATTCCCCCCTTCTTTTCCTCCGTGGGTCGGATAATAACCCTCCTCCCTGAGGCCTTCCAGGCGGTTGCTTGGCATTGCCGCTTTTGCCCAGTTAGACCCTTGTGGCCCTTTCTGCCGATTTTAAAATGTTACCCGAGAAGGTGCTTTTAAAGAAAGCTCGTCTTTCCTAACACCATGCAGGTTGGTGACTGGTTTTTAGATTTTTTGTTTGTCTGTTTCCCAATAGACTAAGCTCGAAGGCAAGGGCTGCCTTGTTAATGATTACATTCCCCCAGCGTCCCATATGGTGCCTGATACTTAAGACCTCAGTCAGTGTGTGACCTAGGGTGAGCGTCCAGCAGGAAGAGGGAGATGTGGATTTGGGGGTCAGTCGAGGATGGTAGTTCTCAGGGAGACATTTGGCAAAGTCTGGTGACATCTTATCATGTCACCCTGGGAGAGGTGTCTGTAGCAAGTATCACTGAGTGAGCAGAGAGACGTGGTGTGTTTGACAGTGAACAGGGCGTTGCGGAATTCTCTGGTCCAGAATGTCTGTGGCACTTAGGTTAAGAAGTATGGACGGTAGTGGTCTTTTCTGCCCAGTAAAACGGGGTTCTAAGATAGAGTCTCTGTCTGGTGTGATTCCCAAAGCCTACATTTTCTTGAGAGTAAGGATCCTGTCACTTTCCGTAGCTTTTTGTTGTTGTTCAAAAGAAAAAAATATTCTCTTGTCACAAATGTCATTCATTTTCATTATTCTGCGATATTAATTAAATATACTTTTTGCAAGTTTCAAAAAAGTTGAAAACAATTCATGTTTGGTTGTGTGGTATTTTTAGGAAGTGATATGCTTCAACAGCTGAGCAGCAATTTTCACCCTGTGGTTGCGACCCCCACCCAAAAGACGATCAGAAAACACGGATATTTACATTACGATTCATAACAGTAGCAAAATTAGTTATGAAGTAGCAGCAAAAATAGTTTTATGGTGGGGGGGGTTCACCACAACATGAGGAACTGTATTAAAGTGTCACAAGATTAGGAAGGTTGAGAACCACTGCTGTAGAGGTTCACAGGGAAACAGACAGTATGTATTTTCAGGCCTTTAAAGTTCAGAACGAATGCTATCGGTGAAACTCCTGGTTTGTTGATGGGTTCGGAACTGTCCTTGCTCTGCTGTGCTACCACAATGCTCGCTTTCTAGACAGCGTTTCTATTCTAAACTAGATACTGTTTTTCATTGCCTGGTGGAGGAGTGTAATGTGAGGATATTTGAATCTGTCAACATGCTGTGGTTTTGAAATAATAGTGAAAAACTCATTGGATATACTGTGTGCCGCATACGCAAGTGGCACATACAACTCTAACTGAATGGCATCATGGGTGTTGGTATAGACCTGTGTGTGAAGAAACTGAGGCACTGATTACCTACAGCACATTTTATGCTACTACCTTTCTGTCCTTAAATACTTATATTGTTGTAAACACATTAATTATAAAGTTCTCCTAAACTGGTAATAAAGTACTCCATTATTTGTGTCTTTTTTTTTTTTTTTTTTTTTTCTTTTGGTTGTTTGAGATAGGGTTTCTATGTGTAGCCCAGGCTGTCCTGGAACTAGCTCTGTAGACTAGGCTGGCCTTGAACTCACAGAGATCCTCCTGTGAGAGTCTTCCCAGTGCTTTAATCTCCCTAGAGATTAAATGTGTGCACCACCATTGTCTGGCTATAGTATAGCTATTTATATGAAAGGTAATTGATTATGTGTTGTAGTGCTTTTTAATATAATTATTCTGAAGTACTAGAAGTTTTAATAATTTATGGCTTCTTAGGCAGTACTGTGTTATTGTGTCATTACACTTAGAGTCTAAGCGTATTACTCAAATTGTTTGTTTAAATTTGAGGTTTTTTTTTAAGTTGCACACCCCCATAAAAACCCTTACCATTTTTTTTTATTATTAAGGAGTATTGAATGTGACATTCGTATCCAACTGCCTGTAGTGTCCAAAAAACATTGCAAAATTGAAGTCAATGGGCAAGAGGTAAGTGGGTTTGGGAAATCAACTTTTAAAGCTTTTGAATTTGATTTTAAGCAAATCCTTAGTATTTTCCTCTCCTCTCCACTCGCAGGCAATATTGTATAATTTCAGTTCCACAAATCCAACGCAAGTGAATGGGGCTACTATAGATGAGCCTGTGCAACTGAAACATGGAGATATAATAACAATCATTGACCGATCTTTTAGGTAGGCCAAAACTAATTCTAAATACTGTGCTCTTTTTAACCATGAACTAGTACCACAGTTCAACTTTGATCCTTTGGTGTTGATGAGTGTTGGAAGGGGTGAGTGTGTGTGTGCGTGCTTGCATGCATGCGTGCGTGCGTGCGTGCGTGTGTATGTGTACAGATGCTTGCACCTGTGCCTATGGAGAATAAAGGACAACCTCAGGTGTGGTCCTCAGGATATGGGTCACCCTTTTTTTTGAACTGGCCTGTGATTCACCAAGTAGGCCAGACTGGCTAGACAGCCAAGCCCAAGGGCCCTCCTGTCTTTGCTTTCCCGGGGTTGATGGTACATCTTCAAATTCCCAGCCTTTAAAGAATAGTTATGTCAAACTGAGGCAATTGGGCTGGGTCCTAACCCATGACTGGTGTCTTTATAATAAGAAAAGATTAGCACACAGAGATCCCAGGGGAGCAAGTGCACAGAGGGGAAGCACAGAGGTGAAGAGGCAGAAAGAGGGCTGCTGTTCAAGGAGGCCCAGAGGAAGCCATTCCTGCAGACACCTTGGACTTGGACTTCCAGGCAGAACCGTGAGCAGCACATTTCTCTCATTTAAGGCACGCTGTGTTGTAATTGTGGCAGTCCTAGCAGACTAACACACTACCACCAAGTCACAAGGGACATTTCTACAAGTTTCTTTTGTGCTGTCTTTAATCACTACTTCTTTCTCTTACTAAGCCACCATGGTGGCTGTAAGAGAAGAGTATCTTTGGGGTCTTGTTACCTGTTGGTGGGCCTCTAAACACTATAGTTAGCATAAAACTCTGTTTGTGCCTGACTGATGCTCTTGTGTGTGTGTGATTTATAGCATGTTGGGTACCTTTGGCTTATTTCTTCTCACAGTATAGGTATTTCATTAACATTCACAATATACATAGTAATATGTAAGAGTATTCACAGTTTATTTGTTCTTGATGGGCATTTGAGTGATTTCCACTTGAAATTTGTCAAGGCTTTCTTTGTGATCAAATGTCCCCCCATTTCCTGTATTTGAAGATGGTATTCTGCAACTACTGAATGCACTGGTCTGACTGTAGATCTGTTTAATTCTCTATTATTAGTAATCATTTTAATATTTCCCTGCTTAATAGTTTGAGATATATTAAAATCACCCACTGAAGACTTGTTTATTTTTCTTTAATTTCTTATTTATTTATTTATTTATTTATTTATTTATTTATTTATTTTGGTTTTTCGGGACACGGTTTCTCTGTGTAGTTTTGCGCCTTTTCCTGGAGCTCACTTGGTAGCCCAGGCTGGCCTTGAACTCACAGAGATCCGCCTGTCTCTGCCTCCCAAGTGCTGGGATTAAAGGCGTGCACCACCACCGCCCGACTTTGTTAAATTTCTTTAACACTTTCTGTTTTTTATTTTTTGATGTTACACCGGGCATATGGTTGTGGACTCCTTCTGGACATAATTCTAAATTATGCACAGAATTCTTTGTCATTTTAAATATCTCCTATTTTTAGTCACATCTTTTGCCTTAGTGATTCTTTGGGTGATAAATATTAAATACACTCAATTCCTTTTGATTAGTGCTCACATAGCACAACTTTTCTACTCCCTTAATTTCAACTCTTTATAATTCTTATAGCTTTTGTTGTCTCTGGGAACCTGCTGTTGAGTGACTTGTCTATAAATAGACTATTTTCTTTTGGGGGGTGCGGTTTGAGACAGGGTTTTTCTATGTAGCTTTGCACCTTTCCTGGAACTCGCTCAGTAACCCAGCCTGACCTTGAACTCAAAGAGATCTGCCTGCCTCTGCCTCCCGAGTGCTGGGACCAAGGGCGTGTGCCACCACTGCCTGGCTAAATAGACTATTTTCTTAGACCCAATATCTTGATGGATTTACCCTTAAGTCCTTATAAAGTATCCTTTGTCTCTATGAACAATTTGAAGGGACATTTTTATTGACTAGACTCTTTAAAAGAGGCTTGGTTCAACACTGTGACAGCTTGGAGGAAGGTTCCAGATGTTAGCTGTCTTTAGATCTTACATAGACAGCATCTAAATTCAAATTAGGCTACTTCACTGAGGTACCAACGTTTCACTGTACACAGTAAAGGATTTCAGCTGTGAATTGATCACCAAGATCTGTCATGATTCTAGTGTCATCTTCCTAAGATGTGCCTTTCCTCCAGAGAGACTGAAAAACTAGGGATCATAATTCTAGAACATAGTTTTGTAGTTAGATTTCCGTTTAAGTTTTTAGTATAAAAACTTTTTCCTAACCAAAACAATTTCTTTGTGTAAGGTAATAAATATTATGAACAAAGTCTTAAGTTTGTTTCAGGGTTTATATCTATAACCTATGAACCTGGAGGTTCAAATCCTACACCTGATTCTCTGTGTACTGTAGGTATGAAAATGGAAATCATGAGGATGGAAGCAGCTCAACTGGATTTCCAGGAAAATCACCTGGACAGGTGAGGGGAACTACTCAGGTTTGACTGGTTCTTTATCGTGACAGGAACTCATTTATATGTTTTAACAAGTGATTTGTCACTTTTAAATTGGTGGCCAAGAATGGCTTTCTGATTATAGCAGAAATATATAAGTAACAAAATAAGGAAATAAGTTGACCATGAACATAGTAAAAATAACTAAAACCCTATTTCTTTTTGCTATTCAAAAACAGAGTGCTAACTTGGTCTTACACTCTACTAGACTGTGTTGTGATCTTACAAGGTTAGAATAGTCTGAATACATTGAAATTGAATGAAAAAAATATAAAAAAGGAAGAATATGACTGCTCCTAGGTATGGTGGAGGAGGAGGTTTATTGTAGATTTGAGAGCATAGGCAGAGACAGAGACATCTGGGACAGTCCAGAGTGAACATGGCCCAGAGCAGGGCCATATGAGGAGAAGTGGGGTCAAGGGAGAAGAGTCTCCTACCAAAGAGGGGTGACTTGGGCCAAGAGACTGGTATAGCTAAAATGGTTGAGTTATATAAGGGCCAGAGGAACTTGAGGGCATTTGAGCCCGTGAGCTAGAGAAGTTTAGGTTAGTGGATGGAGTATGCCAGCCAAGAGGACCCTGTAACAGGTAGAGAGTAAGGAATGCTGGGAGAACCTGGTGGCCATCAGTTAGCTATTTGTCCCAGGTTTGAGACCTAACAGAAGTAAAAGAGACATCTCATGAGTCATTTTGTCTCCTACTCATTGTGGCTGTCCATCTCTGTGTGTCTAAAATAATTATATTGTGAAAACTGAGTGCTGAAAAAGCTTCCTAGTTTAGAAGAAAATGAGTCTAGTGCTTGTCATGTGAAGGAATTCTGTCACTTGAGAATATCAGCAAGATAACTGCCATTGCTATCATTTACTAAAGCACAATTGTGGACACATGATTAGAGGCTTAGCGGGACTCAGTAACAGGGTAAATCTTGAGAATCTTTGTTTCTCCTTTTAGAATGCTAGTCAAACAGCTACCATGAATTAGCTGCAGTTCCTTGGATTAGGAGCCTTAGAGTTTGCCTGCATTTAGCAACAGACACTTTTCTCCAAGATCTCTGTCATGTTAAATACTGCTTCTTCCTTTGAAGAGCCCAATACTCATCAACCCATGGTGGAAGCTATTTTTTTTTTTTTTTTTTTTTTTTGGTTTTTCGAGACAGGGTTTCTCTGTGTAGCTTTGCGCCTTTCCTGGAACTCACTTGGTAGCCCAGGCTGGCCTCGAACTCACAAAGATCCACCTGCCTCTGCCTCCCGAGTGCTGGGATTAAAGGCGTGCGCCACCACCGCCCGGCCCGGTGGAAGCTATTTTTGAGGTATCCCACCACACACCAGCCACCTTTCAACTTGTTAATAAGTGTAAGAAAATAAAATTATTGGTAATTGTAGATCTATGGGATAGACAAGTACCACTCAATGGTTGATGAACTGTTTGTCTGTTTACTAGTCTGTTGAGTGTTAAAATTCAATACATATAATGTCATAGTAATGTATTAGGAATTTCATGTCTGTTTAATATAATCATTAAAATTACAGGATTTGGAAGATAGCTCTGTGTAAAATGCTTTTTCTGGAAACATATACCTGAGGTTTGATAACCTAGAACCTTTGTAAAAAAAATCTGAATGTCTACCACGTACCTGTAATCCCCATCACTGAGAAAGCAGAGATAGGATTCCTGGTGTTGGGTGGCCAGCTAGTCCAGCTAAATTCTAGGTTTAGTTTGTACCCTGTCCCAAGAAATAAGGTAGTGAGCAGTTGAGAAAAACACCCAATATCAACTCTGTTCATAGCATACACAAACATATTCTTCACCTCCAAAACTATTTCATACTGCAGAATGTATAGGAACTGTCTATTGGTTTAGGAAGAGGATTGGATTTGCTATTCAGGCTCTGAAGTTGTAATACCCATGGATGTGCTGCTCTTCTGTGTGCCTTAACTTCCTGACTCTTGATACACAACAGATACCTGCTAGGGATAAGAGCACAGATACCAGTGGAACTGCAATTTAGCACATCTTGAGTGCATTTCTGGTGAAACTTACAGTGTCTATAGTTTTATGCCTGTGGTGACTTAGCAGATGGGGGATCTTAATTTTAATTTTGTTTCCTCTTTCATGTGATTTTGTAAGATAAAGAAGTTCTAGAAAATGTACTGGGGGGCTGGTAGGGGAGAAGTGGCTTACAGGTTAAGAGTTTTCTCTGCTCTTCCAGAGGACCCAAGTTTAGTGTCTGGCCTCCACACTGGGCAACTCACAACCACCTGTAACTCCAGCTATTATAGGGTCCAATATTCTGTTCTGGCCCCCACTGGTACCCACACAAATGTGCCTAGACATACACACATACACATAAATATAAAAATAAACCTTTAAAAAAAAAAAGCTCTTAAGTCAGCTAGGAAGTGCTTAGGTCATGGCCACTAACTTTCAAGTCACTTGGATCTGTTTCTCAAGTCTCTAAATGTCGTAAAGAAGAAGCATTTTAGCAAAGAATATAATTAATGAAAAGAATATGTTCATTGTTTCACAATGACCACACTAAGAAAGGCACTTAAATTTCTCTTCTTATTTTCCCAATTTGTAGGAACCAGCACGGCGAGCTTCGAGAACTAGCTTCTCTGTTGACCCTGGTTGGTATTGGTTGGGTTCTGTTCTGGGACTGTCAGCATAAGACTACTATGACAGTGGCAAGGGTGGGATCATGGGTACACAGGCATGAGATTCCTGGTCTCCCAAGCCCTTAAGAGCCTGGTGCCATTTAACATGTCAAACTAGAGCAGAGAGCTGGGTAACTTCTTCCCTAGTGCTTCTGTTTTAGTGTCCATTTAATCTTGAGTTGTCTGGTGGGATATGTTAACATCACTGGTTATTCAAAGCTAATGTATTTACCTGGATGGAAACAGCATTATAAGACAAGTGTAAGGAATTAAGTAATTTGTGGACTAAATGAAAAGCTAGGTTATAAGGCAATTTAAAATAAGGTACTGGATTCCAAAAACGTTAGTCATTGAGAAAATGTTGAACTTCTGTTTCTTATTTCATATTTATTGCCAAGATGGGAAAGGTCAAGATGCCAAACCTTCGAAAACCACTGCTCCAAGAAGATCTTTGGTACAAGCCAAGAGGCTCCCTGGAGACATTTCGGTCTCAGATGGCTCAAAGGACAGTGTTACCCAAGATCTATCCAATAACCGTTCTTCAGGGCATGTAGAACAGCACAGTGGCAGAAGCATAGGAGAGCCCACATCAGGTGGTCTTTTTAAGAAGTCCGGGGCTACAGGGAGTAGTTACAGGGAACTGAAGTCTTCTCCTGCACAGAGCCTTAGCAACAGCAAGAAAAATGACTCTCCCTTTGAGAAACTTTATCAGTCGATGAAGGAAGAGTTGGATATAAAATCACAGAAACAGTCTCGTAGAAAGTCAGAACCACAACCTGAATGTACAGCAGGCAAAGATACATGGGAAACAAAGTTATTGGTATCATGCAAGTCAAGACCAAAATCCAGTGGAAGCACACCTGGGACTGCAGCCTCTTCACCCAAAGGAGACAAGATCGGGGCTGTGACACCGAACAATGGTGTGCGGCCTGTTGAGACTTCCGCAGAGGCTCCGAGCTCCAGCTTTCCTCTCTCTGAGACAGCTAAGATGAAGACCCCTGTGCGAAATTCACAGCTGCTTAAGAATGAAGACTTGCATGTTACTGGCAGAAGAGAGTCTGTGAATCTGGGTGAAAGTGAAGGTGCCAAGGCAGGTCATAGGATAGTCACTCCTAGGAAGCTGGGAACTAGAAACCAAACTTCAGTGAAAGTTGAAGATGCTGCCAGCCCTGCTGATACACCAGAGAATCTCTCTTCCAAAAAGAGGAGGAATATTCCTGCAAAGGTAGAAGGGCTGTCTGCTGAAACACAAAACCGGTTCTCTTCAACTCAGCACCTTGCTCCAAGTGAAAAGAGAACTCCAAAGGAGTCCTTCAGCAAGCCTGAGAAATTGGCCACTGCAGCTGAGCAGATTTGCTCTGGGCTACCTGGTCTTAGTTCTGTTGATATCAGCAACTTTGGTGACTCCATTAGTAAGTTGTTTAACTGTAGATTTACTTTCCCTAATAGGTTAATATTTATCCTATGTATTATGAGCTAACAAGGTGTTCATTCAGTGTATGGGTACAGAAGACTTTGCCTTTTATAAGGAGTAATAATTAAGTAGGTGTAGCTAGTTTAGGAGGGAACCACATCACAGGACTGACTTCAGGAAAAAAGTGTTTATACTCTTTTCTCATTCTCTTATAAGCACTTTATTGTAGACACTGGAATGGACTCAGGTTTCTACACCAGCAAAGTTCTATGTGCTTCCAAGGCATTAGCGTTTTGTTTTTAAATTTTTATTACATTTACTTATTTGTATATATGGGGGAGTGTTGTTGTTGTTGGTTTTTTTTTTTGGCTCTTGGGAGGCCTACCACCCAGCTCCCAAATAAATCACACACAGAGGCTTATACTTAATTATGAATGCCTGGCCTTAGCTTGACTTAGTTTCTAGCCAGCTTTCCTTATCTTAAATTATCCTGTCTACCTTTTGCCTGTTCTCTAACGTTGGTAAATCTCACTTTTACTCCCTGGCTTGCTATGTAGCTGGGTGGCTGGCCCCTGGAGTCCTCTTCCTCTTCTGGCTCCTAGATCTTAGCTCTCTCCTCCCAGTTTTCTTCTTCTGTATATACTCTCTGCCTGCCAGCCCCACTTATCTTTTCTCCTGCCTTGCTATTGCCCAGTTCTGTATTAAACCATCAGGTGTTTTACACAGGCACAATAACACAGCTTCACAATATAGCTGGAAGTTTTCCTGTGTCCCGCCCAGTCCTGCAGCCACTCAGACCCAAATAAACAGAGGCTTATATCAATTATGAATCACATGTTTATGGTCTGTGGCTCAATTTTCTTTCTAGCTAGCTCTTATAACTAAACTTAGCCCATTTCTAATAATCTATGTTACCACATGTTCCATGGCTTTACCTGTGTGCCATTACATGCTGCTCCCCGGAAGGCAGGCTGGCGTCTCTCTGCCTCTCCTTTTTCTTCTGTCCTGGATTTTCCTGCCTGGCTCTATCCTGCCCTGCCATAGGCCAATGCAGCTTTATTTATCAATCAATTAGAGCAACACATATTCACAGCATACAGAAAGACCATCCCACAGCACTTCCTTTTTTCTGTCTAAACAAAAAGGAAGGTTTTAACTTTAATCTAATAAAATTACATATAACAAAACAGTTATCAAGCAAGAATATAGTTATAATATCTAATCTATTAATATTTGGCAAATTCAAAGAAAATATTCTATTTATCCTATATTTGTGAGTCTAAGGTTTCATATCTAACCTATCTTTTATCATAACCAAGGAAAATTATAACTATTTGGTCTTCAACTACATCAAAGATCCCAGAAGGATATAATATTGCCTAAGTAAACAGGAAGTGCATTGTAAGCAACTTCCAAAAATTCTGGAAATGACAGAGACAGCTGCCTGCCTGGACAGTCATTCAAAATTCCTCTGTAATGTTGTGGGCATCCATCTTTAGCCAATAGACCTTGAGTTTTTTAGTTGCTTCTCCATGTGTCCTGTAGAATATTTGACAGTCTCTTTTGTGAAGCAGGAACCTGAAGAACTATTTTGTCTTGCAAAGTTCACTGGTCACCTTCCTATGGGTCCTGCATGTCCAGTTTATAGCATATTATCAGCAGTCCAGTCAAGAGCAGTTTCTTGCCCATATGGCTATTTTTGCAAAGAAGAAGATAAACTCCATATAGAGTATCTTCGACGCCCATCTTTCTCTTTGAAGTCAATCAGTGCTGCCAGGAGCAAACATGTCTCACTGTCCAGAAAGTCTTAAGTTTTTAAAACATTTTAAATGCCATATTCTCTAAGTCTTTGAAGTATTTGAAGATAATATCTATGTATACCTAAAAAACTTAACTAACATGACTATAAGTTTGACTATCATAGAAGAATAGTTATTAATCTGTATTTCTTAATTATCCATTACAATTTAAATGAGTTAAATAAACAATACCTTAAACGAGGGTAGAAATATATATACAGTATAACAAAATTAACTTTAAATTTGAATTAATAAACTAAAATCCATAGCAGTGTAAAACATTTTAAACAAGTTGTTCTTTATAGCCATGTGCACAGCCAACTCTGGGAAGCAGTGGGACTGTGCCTTTATCAAGGGGCATGTAGCCCAGAAACTTTTTTTTTTTTTTTATGTACTAGCAAAAGCTAAATCCTCCACACTGTGCTGTGCAGCTTGGAGATGTCACTGTGTACTGTAGTGGAAATCCTCCATGCTGCTTAGCTTATGGTGGCTGGTGGCTAGCTCCATCTCACAGGGAGTTATCTGAGACAAGTCTCTACACTGTTACTGGCATGAGACTATGAGATTAGGAAGCCTAGTGTGGCTCCATTTCTCTGCATTCAGAATCATTAAGCTTTCTTAGATCTATGTGGATCAATGCCCAGCAGTGAGCGCCAAATGTAGCTGGAAGTATGCCTGTGTCTTGCCCAGTCCTGCAGGCGCTCAGACCCAAATAAACACACAGAGGCTTATATCAATTACAAATCACATGGCCATGGCCTATGGCTCAATTTTCTTGCTAGCAAGATCTTATAACTAAACTCAGCTCATTTCTATTAATCTGTATGTCACCACATGTTCCATGGCTTTACCTGTGTGCCATTACATGCTGCTCCCTAAATGGCAGGATGGTATCTCTCTGCCTCTTCTTTCGCTTCTTCCTATCTCTCTTGGATTTTCCTACCTTGCTCCATCCTGCCCTGCCATAGGCCAATGCAGCTTTATTTATCAACCAGTCAGAGCAACACATATTCACAGCATACAGAAAGACATCCCACAACATTACAGAGTTAAACAAATGCAATATAAACAAAAGTAACACACCTTAAAATATTCTACTACAAGGGAGTATAAGCATGTGCCATGGTGCTCATGCAAGAGTCTGAGGACAACTTGTAGGGGTCAGTTCTCTCCTCCCACCATGAGCTGTATTGGTCCCTGGGATGACCTTAGGTCCTTAGGCTTGTTAGCAAAGCACTCTTACCTGCTGAGCCATCTCACCACCTACATAAATCTTTCTCTTTATCTCTGTTACAAACACGACCTGACAACCCAAGGCTGCATAGTAAGTAGCCTTGTGGCATCTTCCTACACACCTATTTCATGCCGTCTTGTAGAAATGAAAGATTTCCAGTCTCCCGTGCAACAACCTTTATACCAGGCAGAGTTTCTACCCTTGGCCTTTGGTGTGACACTTGTACCCACCAGCCAGTGTTGCATTGAGCTTCATAATGGAGTGTCTGTCCTGGACAAGGGCTTTATGTGGTTGTTCATGAAGTTGTATAATGGGTCTGGGTTGCATGAACTGCCTATAGGCACTGCCTAGAGATTTTTCCTGCTTATATAGTTGACTCATAAAGCCGGTCTCGGTCTGGCCTAAGTGTATGTGTCTTACTAAGTTTCTTCAGGCCACTGCTCAGGTTGTGACACCTGCTGCAGATAACTTTCTGAAGCTATTTCACATACAATTTTCAGTTTTAAGGAGAACTCTAGTTCTGTCCAGTTGAAGTGCAATGCATCTGGTTTCTCCTGAGATCTTTTAGGAAGTCCTGAGGATGCTCTGCCTTCACCAGTTTAGTGGATAAAGGTGCCATGTTTCAGTGCCTTCTCAATGCATTACTAATGCTAGTTTGAATTAAATTCTAAGTCCTGGCATGGTATTTACATTCCTCTTTCCATGTTTGCATTCCTTACTTCAGACAAGAGTGAGGGAATGTCTGTGAAGAGAAGACGTGTATCGTTTGGTGGTCATCTAAGACCTGAATTATTTGATGAGAACTTGCCTCCCAATACACCACTCAAAAGAGGAGAAACACCGACCAGGAGGAAGTCACTTGCCACTCACACTCCAGCTGTCCTGAAGAAAATCATCAAGGTAAGCTAGACATTCAGAATTGTTTTTATACATTGTGGTTCACAGATAGTCTATGTTCCACCCAAACCCCAGGCAGAGATAGAATAACAATTGAGATCTTATTTTTCTATCACTTATCTCATGCCCAGAAACAACCATATGGGTTCTGGGGTGGTTCTGGGAGGTGAGGTGGTATGTTGGGCACTTTCCCTTTGAAGAAGACCCTGATACACCCATAGGGCCATATAACTTCCTGGGGCACACTGACACCATTTAAAAGACTGAAGACAACAGCATATGTGATCACAAGGATTGTTTTGTTTTCTTCTGCAAGTATAAGGGCATTGAGGTTGTAGGAAGGAAAATCTTTGGTAAAACATCTGTCTTCTGTCTTCTGCACGTTCAATCCTTAGACCTTTGACCTTCTGTCACTGTTTTGTTGCTTCTCCTTGGGGTGGCTGCATAGCTCGATTTCCTAAAAAGACTCGGGACAGCTTTATTCTGTTAGTACCAAAAGGACTGGTAGTCCTGTCTAACCCCTTCCTATCCCACCTCCCAGAAGTGAGCAGCCACCTCCATGCAGACCCCAGAGCTGATGTTGGCTGGGATGAAATCAGAGTGCCTTATTTCACTAAGCAATGTCCCCATTTCTTTCCACAAGAAATTGCTCAGTTCAGACTCCACTGATGCATATGTCCCCTTCTGCTGAAATGAATGGGACAACTGACCCTTTCTTATTCTTGAGAGGCAGCATTTAAAGGCTACATGGTTTGTTGTAAAGGTTTTTAATAGACAATACAGAGATGTTACCTCTTTGGTCAGGTTTCTCATAAACAAATCTGCCTTATCAGGAACGGCCTCAGTCACCAGGGAAACAAGAGTCTCCTGGAATATCTCCACCAAAGGCAATTGATCAAAGACGCAGATCAGGCAGGAGCTCACCTGCTTCCAGTGACAGCAAATCCTTACATCAGACAGACACTCCCAAAAAAGCAGGCAGGAAGAGTGGCAACCTGCCTGCCAAGAGAGCATCCATCAGCCGAAGTCAGCATGACATTTTACAGATGATTTGCTCCAAAAGAAGGAGTGGTGCTTCTGAAGCCAACCTGATTGGTTAGTGTTGTCCTGGGCAAAATATTTCAAGCTCAATTTTCTTATGCTGAGTTTTGAAAAGTTTCACCATCTTTTCCTTTTGACAGTTGCAAAATCATGGGCAGATGTCGTAAAACTCGGCACAAAACAAACACAGACAAAAGTTGTAAAACATGTTCCTCAAAAGCAGACGAGCAAAAGACCAAGAAGACCCAATACTCCAAAGGTACAGCGCTCCAGCCATGCACTGCTTTTGTTCTCGATTGCCACGAGCATATATTGTTCAAGCTGTGATATTTTGTCTGTCTTGGCTTTTGTCTACAGAAACCTACAAGCAACCTTCACAATCAATTTAGCACAGGCCATGCAAACTCTCCCTGTACCATTGTAATAGGGAGAGCTCAGATTGAAAAAGTAAGCGTGCCTGCTCGGCCCTACAAAATGCTGAACAACTTGATGTTAAACCGAAAAATGGACTTCAGTGAAGATCTGTCAGGTAAATGCAGCCTGAATGCCTGTAGTCACAACCTTCTTGGTCATTCTGTTTGTGACTTTCTTGGTGTTTGTTACCTCCACCCCACCCCTTACAACCACTTTAGAACCCCAGCTGGGAGCTCATTGGCAGTGAGTGTGACTACAGACTAAGCAATCGAGCCAGCTTTCTGGTGTCATAATGTTCAAAGATGAAATTGGTTGAAAGTAGAGAACAGGTCTCTGACAATTTGGGGGATCTGTGTCCTACAGGCATCAGGGATAGAGATCTCAAGTGCGTACCCCCTGGTGAGCCGCTTGTGTACAAAAAATGGAAAGGTGCTTTTGTGGCGTGAGAGCAAAGGGCTCTAGTACTGACTTTGGAGGAGCTGCACTGGTGGCTGGCCCAGGGAATCAGCTGGTTTAGAACAGTATTAATGCTTCTTCAAGATTCACTTTCTAGAGAGTTCAACTGCTTGCTGAGAGGGAATCCTATAAGAGAGTTCTTTTGAGCTATTGCTAATTGAACTGTTTCCATTCTGTTTTGAATATCAAAGTGTGGCTGGTTGCTTAGACTTACTCTCAAGAAAGCAGATTTGTTTCATGTGCCTCAATATGTGATAGTTTCTAGTTGTACAATTTGGAAGAGAATTAAGATTTGAACTGAGCTGGTAGAATCTTATTTTCATTTCTTACAGATTAGGAATAGAAAATGACCAAACACCTCAGTGTATAATGTTTGTGAGTAGCCCCTCGAAGAACTATATTTGGATCAATTCATTTATCTTTATAAAAACAAAAGACAAAAAGAAAACAGTAGATAAGGGTATGTGTGTGATTATAAATTATGAGTGTGTGGTGAATGTATATATTATATTTGAAAAACTCAAAGATAAATAAGATTTTAAGTACACAGTGCCTGAGACAGTGGATTGTCATTAATGTTCCTTCCTCCTAGACCCATTCTTAGAGTCAGACAAATCTTATCCCTTGGTGTAGGCAGTCCCCACCCCCTTTTCTTTGTTTCTTGAGACAGTCTTAGCTATCCAGGCTGGCTTCAAACCTGCAGAGATCTGCCTGCTCCTACCTTCTTAGGGTTACCATGCCTGGCTTGCCAGCTTCCATTTTAAAACAGTAGAAAGTTAACCCTTTCACATATTTCAATAAAGCCCAGAAGACTATGGTAGAAAGAGACTTGCTGAACAAACTAGTGTGGATGGGCACTTCAGAGGTTCTCACACCCATTCTGTGGTGCCAGCTTAACCTCTCATTCTTTGGTGGCCTCAAGACAGGAGCATGGCACATGAGCTTTTCAGGAAGCTTAATCTTCCATATAGAGTTATGTCACTACTGCCTTTTGGTTTTAAAGTGAATGGGAATGGCACTTAGATTAAAGTGTATGTGCCTGCATGTGTGTTCTTGATAGCACTTAAAATTGTCAATATTCTAATGTATGAGCACACATTATTTGTACATAGGATTTAGATCCTGAGAAACCTAGGATTTCTTGAGCACAGAACAAGGCCCTTAGGTCGTTGATTCCTTCTGTTGGATGTTCCCTGAGAAGAGGAACCTGTGCCCAGCTTTTGTCCCCCTGCCAAGGCTTATTTTGGGAACTAGTTTAGAAGACTACAGTGGTCAACTAAATCACTTGATTTCCTTTCCCATAGGAGGAGGTTAAAGAAACTGGATCTATTTTGTCTTCTCATCGTGCCCCCGCCCCACCCCTCACTCCCCACCCCTCACTCCCCACCCCGCCGCCACCACTACCGCTGCCGCCCCTTTTAAATGAGCATGTTAAAAACAAAAATCACCATTTTAATGAGATGATGTATACCTAGAATCTGAGAGCTTCTCTGTCATCTAGCTTGTCCTGTGTGAGGAATGGGATAATGTAAGCCATGTTTCCAATATTTCCCTTTATCAGGACTAACTGAAATGTTCAAGACTCCAGTGAAGGAGAAGCAGCAACAGATGAATGACGTGGGCTCCATTCTTTCCAATTCAGAGAATTTACCTGAAAAACAGTTTCAAGTAACTAATTCAGGAGACAAACCTCTTCCTATCACCTCAGAGATTTTAGGTTGGTTTATTTGTCTGTTTCCACTGTTGTACTTTTGAATGAGAACTTGAAGATGTTTTTCTTTCTTTATGGGCAATACTGTATTCCTTCTCTACAATAGCTTTCCCTGGTGAAATGCCATTTCCACCTTCTCTGTTCTGTTTTCAAGCAGTCTTTGTAGTTTTACTAACATTAGTCATTGACCTAACCGGGTAGGAAGAATTATTGACTCAGTTAATAAGTTTAAATGATGTCTGTATGCTTTTAACTTCTTTGTTAAGAGGATGGAAGCACAAACAGTACATTTGGCCTGTCATATATTACACAAATTAAGAGTTATTGCAAGGATGGAGATGCATCTTAATTGTGGAATGCTTGCCTGGCATGCAGGAAAATCTGGGTTCAGTGTCTAGTATTGCAAAAATTTGGTGTGGTGATACCTGTAATCCCAATACTTGGTAGGTGGAGGCAAGAGGATTAGAAGGTCATCATTGATTACATATAGAGTTCTAAACATACACAATAGAACCTGTTACTTCATTAGTGAATCAAGACAATAAATAACTGATGTTTCAGAACAAAAATTGCCTGTCTTCAGGTCCATGTCACATGTCATGGCAGCCTTTAGAAGATACTTCTTAAGGACACTTCACAATGGCCCTTCTCTATCATCAAATAACATTATAGGACAGACTTGAGATCATCTAGTAGCTTGTTATATAAGAAACTATATTATTGGTTCTTATACACTTCCTAAAGATAAAATACTAAGTTGACCTTAGATGATAAAAATGATGCGTTTATTGTGTATATATTTTGTTTCCTATAGGAGAAAATGTGCTATCCAGTACTCAGAATGCAGCAAAGGAGCCATCTGATAAATATTCTGCAAGTCCCATCTTAAGACGGAGGAGCATCAAAAGTGAAAACACAGTGCAAACTCCTAGGAATATCCCTAACATTACTCACCTTGAAAAGAAGACTCCAGGCTCTGTGACAGAGCCTCTGAAGACAGTATCCAGTGCGAGCAAATTAAGAAGGTCTAGAGAGCTCAGACATACACTTGTAGAAAGTATGCATGAAAACACAGAAGCAGACTTTGCCGAGGGCATCAAAGGCAGACACTTAAGGAAGACATCACTGCAAGGACAAGAAGTGGACCGACAGGTTCAGGACAGTAAAAACTCTTCACAAAGACTCAAGGAAAATGTTGAATTAAAAGAAGATCCAGAAAAAACATCAGCTATGAAATCAAGTGCCAGGGAGCAGAAGCCAACAAAAGACATAATAGGAAGTCAGATGATCACCCAAACAGCAGCCTGTGCTGAGGAACTACTTAATCAAGAAAAAGAAACCACAGGAGAACCAGAGGAATCCATGCACATGCAAAACACACCAATATATGATGACCAAAGAGCTAAAAAGCAGAAAGTGGAGCTAGTATGTGCAGCCAAAGTGAAGCGGTGGTCAAGGACTCCTGATAAAAAGACCCAACCTCTAGAAGGCCCAGCTAGTCTCAAGGAGCCCTTCGAAACACCAAACTACAGAGACAAACCCATAGGCGATGATAAAACCAAAGTCCTTTGCAAATCCCCACAACCTACAACAGAGAAGACCAAAACAAGCACAAAAACACGGCCCAGCACATCTGGGAAGAAAGTAGACATGAAAGAAGAACAGTCTACACTAAAGACGTTTGTACACATGTCAGGAGGTACCAGGCATACTTCCAAATTTCCAGAACTTGAGCATGGGACCATCAAAGCTTTAAAGGAACCTGAAAATCAAATGCTGGGTGTAACTGTATCTAGTACCAAGAGGCCAGTAGGAAAAGCTAAGGAAAAGGCTCAGAGCCTGGAAGACCTGGCTGGTTTCCAGGAACTCTTTCTATCACCAGTCCCTGGTGACAAAATCACAAAAATGCCCAACAAATCGCCATTTCCAGAACTGGTCAGAAATCTAGCAAGCAAAAGGAGACTGTCCAAGACAGGTCTTGATAAGGTGGATATGAGAGAAGAGCCTTCCACACTTGGGAAACGCACAAAGTCTCCAGGCAGAGCCACACGCACCCCCACAGCACCAGTGCTGGAAGAGAGCGACTCCACAGCCTTTATGGAAACTCCAAAGCAGAAACTGGATTTCACAGAGAATTCAGGGAGTAAGAGAAGGTCACGGACACCCAAGATCAGGACTCAACCCCTAGAAGACCTGGATGGCTTCCAAGAACTCTTCCAAACTCCAGTGGGTGCCAGTGACCCGATGACTGTTGGGGAAACTACACAGGTATCTTTGGAGTCTCTACCTTCAGAACCGGTCAGAACCCCAGCAAGCAAAAGGAGACTGTCCAAGACAGGTCTCAGGAAAGTGGATGTGAGAGAAGAGCCTTCCACACTTGGGAAACGCACAAAGTCTCCAGGCAGAGCTGCACGCACCCCCACAACACCAGTACTGGAAGAGAGCGACTCCACAGCTCTTATGGAAACTCCAAAGCAGAAACTGGATTTCATAGTGAATTCAGGGAGTAATAGAAGGTCACGGACACCCAAGATCAGGGCTCAACCCCTAGAAGACCTGGATGGCTTCCAAGAACTCTTCCAAACTCCAGTTGGTTCCAGTGACCCGGTGACTGTTGGGGAAACTACACAGGTATCTTTGGAGTCTCTACCTTCAGAACCAGTCAGAACCCCAGCAAGCAAAAGGAGACTGTCCAAGACAGGTCTTGATAAGGTGGATGTGAGAGAAGAACCTTCCACACTTGGGAAACGAACAAAGTCTCCAGGCAGAGCCGCACGCACGCCCATAGCACCAGTGCTGGAAGAGAGCGACTCCACAGCTCTTATGGAAACTCCAAAGCAGAAACTGGATTTCACAGAGAATTCAGGGAGTAAGAGAAGGTCACGGACACCCAAGATCAGGACTCAACCCCTAGAAGATCTGGATGGCTTCCAAGAACTCTTCCAAACTCCAGTGGGTGCCAGTGACCCGGTGACTGTTGGGGAAACTACACAGGTATCTTTGGAGTCTCTACCTTCAGAACCGGTCAGAACCCCAGCAAGCAAAAGGAGACTGTCCAAGACAGGTCTTGATAAGGTGGATATGAGAGAAGAACCTTCCACACTTGGGAAACGAACAAAGTCTCCAGGCAGAGCCGCACGCACGCCCATAGCACCAGTGCTGGAAGAGAGCGACACCACAGCCTTTATGGAAACTCCAAAGCAGAAACTGGATTTCACAGAGAATTCAGGGAGTAAGAGAAGGTCACGGACATCCAAGATCAGGACTCAACCCCTAGAAGATCTGGATGGCTTCCAAGAAGTCTTCCAAACTCCAGTTGGTTCCAGTGACCCGGTGACTGTTGGGGAAACTACACAGGTATCTTTGGAGTCTCTACCTTCAGAACCGGTCAGAACCCCAGCAAGCAAAAGGAGACTGTCCAAGACAGGTCTTGATAAGGTGGATGTGAGAGAAGAACCTTCCACACTTGGGAAACGCACAAAGTCTCCAGGCAGAGCTGCACGCACCCCCACAGCACCAGTGCAGCAGGAAAAAGGGATAAAAGCAATGATGGAAACTTCAAATCAGAAACTGGAGCCTGTAGGACATTTAACTGGGCCTAAGAAACAGCTTAGAACACCTAAGGAAGAGGGCCAGTCTCTAGATGACCTAACTGATTGCCAGGAGCTCTTCCAAACACCAGACCATGGCAATGGCCTGTTGGTTGTTGGGAAAACCAAAAAAATGTCCTTTAATTCTCCACAACCAGAAGCTATCATAACCTTAAAAAGCATAAAGAGACAGTCCAGGGCAAGTATTGGTAAAATGGAAGTGAAAGAAGAACTTTCAAAGTCAGAGAAACACCCGCAAATAGAAAAAGCCATAGACACACTCCAGGTACCCAATGATAACACTATCATTAGAACATCGAAGCAATCTACAAAGCGGAAACTGGATCCAGCAGCTAGTGTGCCTAGCAGCAAGAGGCTGAGACGTGCATCTAAGGATAAGACACCATGCCTGGAAGACCTCAGTGGCTTCCAACAGCTCTTCCAAACACCAGGCCATACTAAAGACTCACTCCCTGTTGGTGAAACCTTAAAAATGCCCAGCAAATCTCCACATTCAGGACCAGTTCGAAGCCAGACTAGTAGGAAGAGTGTGGCCAAGATAAGTCTCAGGAAAATGGATGTGACAGAACTTGCAGCACTCTGGAAGCAGTCACCAGGCAAAGCCCCCACAGCACCAGTGCAGCAGGATCCTGGGATACAAGCAATTATGAAGAAGACTCCAAAAGATAGACCAGAGACTGCAGCAGATGTAACTGGGCTTACAGGACAGCGAAGAGCACCTAAGGAAAAAGCCCTACCCCTGGAAGGCCTTAGTGGCTTCCAAGAACTCTTCCAAACGCCAGGCCACAGCACTGATCCATTGATTGATAACAAAAGAACAAGTGTACCCTTGAAATCTCCACAACCAGGACTTGTTAGAACCCCACAAACCTCAAAGAGACTAGCCAAGATAAGTCTTGGGAAAGTGGGTGTGAGAGAAGAGATCTCTTCACTGAATGTGCCGGGGCGAGCTACGGGGGAGATTGTACACGTACCCAGACTTGCAGAAGATGATGGCAGAGGGAACAAGGATCTGAAGGAATCCAGAACTCAGACACTGGGCCCATCCGTAAGTGTAACTGGCAGCAAAAAGCAGCGAGAGGCACGGAAGGAAAGGTCTCAGTTCCCAGAAGACTTAGTTGGTCTCCAGGAGCTCTTCCAAACACCAGCTAGTCACAAAGACTCAATGACTGTTCGTGAAACTATAAAAATGTCTTTGGAGTCTTCAAAACCAGAACATATCAGAACCCCAGCGAGTACAAAGAGACTGTCCAAGACAGGTCTTGATAAGGTGGATGTGAGAGAAGAACCTTCCACACTTGGGAAACGAACAAAGTCTCCAGGCAGAGCCGCACGCACCCCCACAGCACCAGTGCTGGAAGAGAGCGACTCCACAGCCCTTATGGAAACTCCAAAGCAGAAACTGGATTTCACAGAGAATTCAGGGAGTAAGAGGAGGTCACGGACACCCAAGATCAGGACTCAACCCCTAGAAGATCTCGATGGCTTCCAAGAACTCTTCCAAACTCCAGTGGGTACCAGTGACCCTGTGACTGTTGGGGAAACTACACAGGTATCTTTGGAATGTCCACAACCAGAACCGGTCAGAACCCCAGCAAGCAAAAGGAGACTGTCCAAGACAGGTCTTGATAAGGTGGATGTGAGAGATGAGCCTTCCACACTTGGGAAACGCACAAAGTCTCCAGGCAGAGCCGCACGCACCCCCACAGCACCAGTGCTGGAAGAGAGCGACACCACAGCCCTTATGGAAACTCCAAAGCAGAAACTGGATTTCACAGAGAATTCAGGGAGTAAGAGAAGGTCACGGACACCCAAGATCAGGACTCAACCCCTAGAAGATCTGGATGGCTTCCAAGAACTCTTCCAAACTCCAGTGGGTGCCAGTGACCCAGTGACTGTTGGGGAAACTACACAGGTATCTTTGGAGTCTCTACATTCAGAACCGGTCAGAACCCCAGCAAGCACAAAGAGACTGTCCAAGACAGCTCTTGCTAAGATGAATGTGAGAGAAAAGCTTTCTCCACTGAACAAGCCAAGGTGTTCATCACAGAAAGTCATACATGAACCCAGACTTTCAGAACATGATGGCAGAGGAGCCATAGATTTGAAGGAATCTGTGACTCAGACATCGGACCCAGCAGTCAGTGTAACTCGCACCAAGAGGCAGCGAGGGGCATGTAAGAAAAGGTCCCAATCCCCAGAAGACTTATTTGGTCTCCAGGAGCTCTTCCAAACACCAGGACATGATAAGGATTCAGTGGCAGGTGATAAGCTCACAAAAATGCCCCACAGGTCACCATCACCAGAGCCAGTAGACACTTCAGTCACCTCACAGAGACAGCCCAGAACTAGACTGATGAAAGTTCATGTGAAAAGTGAACAGTCAGGAGACAGAAGGCTTCCACAAATGTCAGGGGAAATCATGGACATATCTGGAGTAGCAGAAGGTGAAGATAAAGGCATTAGAACAAGGAAGCAATCTGTAAAGCGGAAATTGGACACAGCAGTGAGTGTGCCCAGCAGCAAGAGGCAACGAGTTGCCCAAGCAGAAAGGGCACAGACCCTAGAGGATCTGCCTAGCTTCCAAGAGCTCTACCAGCCTCCAAGCTCAGCAGTGGACTCAGTGACTGTTGACAAAGCCACAAAGATGCCCAGCAAATCGCCAGAGCCCATGGACCCAACTTCAAAGACACAGCCAGGAAGAAGACTCAGGAGAGTGGGTGTGACCAAAGAGCCTGTAGCACAAAGAAAGACTGCAAGAGTGTTACGGGAAACCAGAAACACACACAAAGAGCCTGTGGGTGACAGAACAGGTGACAAAGAGTTTAAGGAATCTTCATTGCAGAAACAAGACCCAGCTGGAAGCTTAACTGGCAAGAGAAGCCAACCAAGGACACGTAAGGAGAAGACCCAACCCTTAGAGGAGCTGCCCAGCATCCAAGAGGAAACAGCTACAAGAATGTCTTGTGAATCTCCACAACCAGAAGAAAAGGAAACCTCAGTAGCCTCAAAGAGGCAGCTCAGAATACGACTGTGCAAAGTAAGTGTGAAAGAAGAGCCCATAGCACAGAGAAAGCCACCAGGCAGGGAAACCAGGAGCACACTCAAAGAGCCCATGAGTGATAGTGGAAATGTTGAAGAGCCTAAGGAGTCTACAAAGCGGAAGACTGACCCAGCAGCAAGCGTGCCTGTCAGCAAGAGGCCACGGAGGGTACCCAGGGAAAAGGCACAACCCCTAGAACTGGCTGGTCCCAAAACACCAGTCCAAATCCCAGGTCCCACTGAGGAATCAGCAAGTGATAAAAGACTCCCACAGATGCCCTCTACTGCTCTACAACCAGAGCAAGTAGACAGCCTCCAGACCTCACCAAGACGTCCCAGGACAAGACGCGGGAAAGTAGAGGTGGATGAAGAGCCTTCAGGAGTGAGGAAGACAGTGCCAACATCAAGGCAAACTACACTATCCTGCAAGGTCCGTGAAATTGATGACAAAGACACCCAAGCTTCAAAGGAGCCTGTAAAGCAGAAATTAGAAACAGTTGCCAATGTAACTGGCAGCAGGAGGCAGCTAAGGGCACCTAAGGGTGGGGTCCAACCTCTTGAAGTCTTGGGTGACTCCAAAGAAATAACTCAAATATCAGAGCACACTGAGGAAGTAAGACCTGACACCAGTAAGAGCACTCTACAGCAAATGCCAGTCTCCATAAAACCTCTGAGAACATGCAGGAGAGTGCTAAGGGCCTCTAAAGAGGACACTGTGGAAACCATGAAAATGTCGGTGGATACTAGAGACCCTGAAGAATCACAAAGCAAAAGCAACACTTCCCTGCCCCCCAAGAGAAAGTCTGCAAGAGATGGAAGCGTTTCAAGAACCAGGGGGTTGCGCTCTGTGACTCCAAAGCAGGAAGCAGCAGATGAGAAACCTGTACCTAAGACACAGAGGACTGCTCCCAGCAAGAGGCAAGTGTCACCTGAGCCCGTGAAGATGAAACACCTGAGAATCATGTCAAGCAAACTTGAACCAGTAGAAGAGGAGATTAGCAACATCATGAAAACAGAAGAAAAGGAAACCCCTCCAGATCAGGTGATGGGGATGGACATGGTGGGTGCTTGTCAGAGAGGGTCAGGCCCATTTTGCTGCAGTTATTTGTACATTACAAAGTTTACTCAAGATAAATATTCATTTCCTTACAGTTTCTGTTTGCCACCATTAATAGCTCTGGTCTGTAGTCCTTTATGGATTTGTATAAGGAATAGACTAACCCCTTAAAGTTTTCCTGTCTGGAAGAGAACTAATGAAAAGTGGCTGTAGTAGTTCCCAGAGAGTAAATGAATTGCATGTATCTTTGAAGAATTAATCAGAGAACAGATTGGTAGTATAGTTTTGTGTAGGTAACAGTATTCTAATAAGAACACAGGTGCTAAGGTTCATATATCCTTGAAAAGGAATGGAACAGGGAGGTCACTATGGCACCCCTCAAAGATTGCAGGCCCTTGTTCTTTGGTGATCTTTAAAGGACCAGGGACTCATTTACTGCCTGTACAGTGGGTGTTCTTCAGTTGTATAAACTGGAGTATTTGGATATGATTGACATATAATTTATAACTTATCAATGATGGTTGTTTTTCCATAGGAACAAAGTAGCTGAGGCATTGTCTTGACTATCTTAGATGACTCTTAGTAAATGAATCATTATAAAATTTGTGGTCCTTTTTTTTAAGTTTTACTTTTTTCTTTTTTCTTTTTTTCCTAATGGATCTCGAGATTTAACTAATTTTGTGGTTATCTTCTCATTTCCTTAGAAAATGCCTCTGCCCTCCAGAAACCGAAAGAAAACCAATGGAAAACAGCCAAGACTTGAGGTTAGTGCATCTGCAGAGATGGTTGGAATCAAGAAAAATGAGAAGATCATGGAGACCTCCCAGGAGACAGAGCTGCAGAGCACAGATGATGGAGCCAAGAAGTCTACTGCTAGGAACAAAGTCAGTGGGAAAAGAACGTGCTTGAGGTCTAGAGGTCAGAGGGAGCTTCCCCAGCCTCATGCAGCAGAGGAGAAACCAAGTGAGAAGGAGGCAGAGATCTTGATAAAGACTCAGAAAAGGAAAGGAGTCTCTGGAGATTCAGATGTCAGATGTTTGAGATCCAGAAAAACTGGAGCCACTTTGGACACTGAACCTAAGCCAAGAGTAACTCGGGGCACCAAGAAAGATACGGAAGTTCCAAAGAAGGTGAGGCCTTTTGTTTTACACTCTTCAAAACTAGAGATGTTCTAATATTTATGCCCAGGCTGCAAAGGCAAATCAGAACATGCCAGCAGCTCCCAGCTGTGCTAGTAGGAGAAGCCATCATCCAAATCACCTACTTTCTTGTGTGCTTTAGTAATTCCACTTTGAGTAGTAAATTCATCTTACTGAAAGTTTCATTCTAGAAGAGCTATACATTCATCTAATGTCACTTTCTGATGCTTGTAATGCTGCTTATCATGGTTATAGATGATATCTTCAGCCTCTCTAGGTCGGCCACACTTAACTAAAATAAAGATGGCCTGGACCTCAAAAGACTTCCTTTAAAATGAATGAATAGGGGCTGGTGAATTGGCTTAATAGTTAAGAGCACCAACTGCTCTTTCAGAGAGGAGCAAGCATCTCACCTGATGTGTGTACCTTTCTATCATCATGTGTACAGTCTTCATCGACCCATGTTAGCAACTACCTGTTATTGCCTTCTAGAATTCAACAACATTCACATATCAAGATCTTCCCATCCACACTAAGCCTCATACTTCTAGAGTTCCTGTTTTCTATCTCTCTTTTTCTTACTGTTCATGATCACCCAAAAAACTGCTTCTAAAGTATTCCCAGAATCACCCTTGACTTTTCCTATGTTGCATTGGGTGAGCCTTGTGTTTATCAGTACCAGGACTTCTGGTCATTTGCTCTGAGAGGCCATTGTCATGTTCTGCTTTCTGTAGATTGGATCTCCATCTAGTAGATCTCCCCACTGCCTTAGAAGACTCACTGTGCTCTTGCAGCCACATAGGAGAACTCAGGACACAGTGACTATCCTCTGTCTGTGGGAAGTTATCTTTAGGACATTTAAGTTTTCATCTAGGTCACCTTCAGATTCAGTTTTTCTGAATGATGCTTTCTAACTAGTGAACTGTGTAGCAGATATTAGAAACCTGTGAAAGAGCACAGAGTCTAAGTTTAAAAAACTAAGTAAGAAAATGTTTAGGAGGAAAACAACTTCAAGGTAAGCACTGTAAAACTAATTTCCAACTTTAAAGTTAATTTTTACTTATTTTTTAAAAACACTTGTAGTTTTTTGTTTTGTTTTTCTTAATGTGTGGTGAGTGTTTTGCCTGTATGTATGTGTACCATGTGTCTGCCTGCAGTGGTCAGTCAAAAGAGTGCATCTGATCCCCTGGATGGTTGCAGGGAATTGAACTCATATCCTCTGCAAGAGCAGAAAGTGCCTGTAGCCATTTAGCCATCTCTCCAGCCCCTCAAAGTTAATTTTTAGACTGGAAGACCTGAATGACGCCTAGTAAGAACTGGGGGTCTGTAGAGTTGAGCTGCTCACAAAAATTGTTCCTTCATATTATTTAGGAGTTGTGTTTTTCTTCTCAAACAGGATGAAGACATTGTGAACACCAGAAAATTAAGGACAAGAAGTCACCAGAATAGTAAAAATATGTAGGGTAGACATTTAAAAAGGAAACGTAAATTTAGCTTAGTGATAATTTCCAGTGTGGTTTTTATCTCCAGTGTAAAGGTAAACTGTAAATAATACTGCCCATGTTTAAGGAAGGAAGCTTTGAGCTTTCGTGGTTATACTCTCTTCAAACTCCAATGGAGATCATGAGGGGGGTCACTAGCGATCTCAGAGCAGTAACAATTTAAAAGTTTGGGGGTGGGAAGGCAGAAGTGTGGCCCTCTGTCCTGTACAATAAAGTTCTGAAGTATACTGCCTCCTGTGGTCTCTCTGTGCTACTACTACAGCATCTTATCTGCTTGTGTCCTTTGTCAATGGCAAAGGCAGCAGGGACAATCCTGTGTCCCTCCACTGACCTGATTCTCAGTAGACACTAGTTGTGTAGTTAGATCAGAGGAGCTTACACGGGATAACTGGATAACTGTACAACAGAGCATTTGGTTTGTACGAATCGGCCAGATTCTTTGGGTCTTTGACCTTTAATAGAAACAGCTATGACAACATGGATAGTCTGGTGAGCCCACCTTCAGGGGCACAGGTTGTTCTGTAGAGTTCTTGGTACATGTGCTTTCTTTTTTTAAATTTTTTATTTATTTATTTTTATTTTCATTTGCATTGGTATTTTACCTGCATGTATGTCTGTGTGAGGGTGTCAGATCTTGGAGTTAGAGACAGTTGTTAGCTGCTGTATGGGTGCTGGGACTAGAACCTGAGTCCTCTGGAAGAACAGTCAGTGCTCTTAACTGCTGAGCCATCTCTCCAGCCTACTTGTGCTTTTCTTTAGGCATCTGTACTGAACAAGTTGGCTGCCTTGCCTATGGAACTGTTGCTGTGGGATAGTATGCTACTCTAGCTCCCACCCTAGCTTCTGTTTTTATCATGTGCTTTTTCTGACTTCTTGCCTGGCAGCGTGAGGCTTTCACCCACAGCCACTCTGGCATTTGGTATGAGGTGAGTATCTCCTAAGTTTCACTTTAATCCTAGATTCCATTTCAGACCATAGTCGTAACTTGTATATCTCCACTATGCGTGTGTAGGTAGAGTTTTCCTGCCTTGCCCACAGTCAAGACAAATCTTTGTCACCCGCCAGTCCCACAACTGCTCAGACCCAACCAAGTAAACACAGAGACTTATATTGCTTACAAACTGTATGGCCGTGGCAGGCTTCTTGCTAACTTTTCTTATAGCTTAACTTAATCTTTACCTTGCCACGTGGCTGGTGGCTTACCGGCGTCTTCATATGCTGCTGGTCATGGCGACAGCTGGCAGTGTCTCTCTGCCTCAGCCTTCCCCTTCCCAGAATTCTCCTCTCTCCTTGTCCCACCTACTTCCTGCCTGGCCACTAGCCAATCAGTGTTTTATTTATTGACCAATCAGAGCAATTTGACATATAGACCATCCCACAGCATTCGTGTTATATCCAACTTTTGTACTTTCCACCCTGTCCCCTAGTCCCCTTTCTGTGCTTTCCAGCAGTAGCACATCATCATTCCAGGTATCTGCCCAGTGCTGTCCACTGGGCCTCCTTTGCCAAATGGGGTGATGATGGCAGGCTGGACAGAGAGGCCCTTGTCAGCCAATGCTCTAACCTGCTCACTTCTTTATCCTCTGTGTGACATGTATCTGAATATACAGTTGTAAGATACTGAGTGAAAACAGGGATTTCATAATTTGGGTGAGTCTGGGGGTTACTTCTGCCATTTTATCTGCCATGGGATTTCTGTAATCATAAAGAATGGCAACAGGTTATTCCTAAGCAGACAACTGAGACTTCGCAGGACAGATGACAGTTGAGCTGGTGAAGGGGATTGAGCATAGCGGAAGGTATGGGAAGAAAGAGCCCGTTTTACCTTGTTAGATGGTGTGAGGCATGAAAGTGCCCTTCATTGACTTGAATCTTAGAGTCAAGATTTTTATTTATTTATTTTATGTATATGAGTGCTCTACCTGCATGCGTGCCTTTATGCCAGAAGAGGGCATCAGGTCCCACTATAGATGGTTGTGAGCCACCATGTGGTTGCTGGGAATTGAACTTAGCACCTCTGGAAGAGGAGCCAGTGGTCTTAACCACTGAGCCATCTCTCCAGCCCCAAGTCAAAATTTTTTAAGTAACAGGAACATTGACTATGACTTGTCCTGGTGTGTAATTAGAAACATTGTATGTATGTGGGGAATTTCAGTCAACTGCATGCTGGTTGAACAGAACATGGTGATGAATGAAGAACCTGTTTAGTTGTCAGAAATCCTGCCTGAGCTATGTCAGCACATTTTCTCACTGAGGTAACTGGTATTACAAGAGCTCAAAAGGTTCTTAGGGCTACAGGTGCTAGATTAGAGAAGCTCATTCGGGACTTGGGGGATGTCTTAGTAAAGCACCAGCTGTGCAGGCAAGAAGGCAAGAGTAGATTAGCAGCACCTACGTAAGAGCTGGGCATGGTGACATAGGTCAGTAGCCCCATCATCGGGATGTGGGGTCAGGTGAATCCCTGGGGCTTGCTAGCTAGCCATCCTAGCCCAAATGGAACACATCCTCCATTTACTTTGGTGGGAGCCTCTGAGAAATACCAGTTTTCATGGTTAATTGTGTAGTTGAAAACAAATATCCTCCCCTTCCCCAAGTGTTTAGCTACAGTCTCTAAGTCTCTAGCAATGTCAGTTGCCCAGTAGAAACCATGATGGGAGATTCCCAAGGGACACCACTTTTTGGCCTTTTAGAGCCTGTGTGACTCTTGTTTTGCTGTCATTTGCTCCTACCCCTCCTTCAACCAAGTACTATTTTCCCTGCCTGGAACTTGGAGCACACCTGTACTTCATCAGTATTCTTTGGAATGCTGAGCTTAGCTCCAGAAAATTTTCCAGGCCTCTGCACTCCAGCCACTGCCCAAGGTTGGGGCAGGTCTTTGGTTGGCAGCAGAAGCCAGGCACCTGGTGAGAATCAGCCTCCCAAATGCAATTTTCAGCCCTTTGACTAAAACCGATTTAGTTTCAATAGTGTGTAATCCGGCTTGCCTGCTCATTGCAATGTGGCTTAGGGCAAGTCTTCCTTGCTCTAACAGACAGTTTTCTGGACTATAGAATGATGTTCTCAGCATTCCAGCTCAGGTCAGTCAGGAGGATTAACTGAATAGAATGCTACATGTAGCTCCTTTAGTCGTTGGCAAGCGCTTGGAGTCAAGCTAATTAGGATCATTTTCAGAGGACCTATACCTCCAAGCTGTGTCTTGGGGGTTTCCTCCCCCTGGAGAAGGTAGGGAGATTTGGAACACTGAAGTCTCAGCGCTAGGTTCCACACAATGTCCCAAACAGGGAAACTGTAGGCCAGGAATACTAGAAGATTCCACCTCAGTGATTCTGATCTCTTAATCACAGCTAATTTCTCAGCCCCAGCCAGCATCAATTATCCCAGTAAAGGTTTCATTTGGTGGTGCTGGACTGTTGTCCATCATAGCTTATTCTTCAGTCCCAGCTGACCAGAACCCACATAATCTTAATTCAGAATATCCAAACAGCCCAGATAGTCTTTGCTTCCCTCTGAAACTTGGCAAGCCCGGCCTCCATTGTTCATACTTCTTAGCGTTATCATCCAAGTTCCCACAGAATAGCTCCCTAAGCTCTGAGCACTCAATGGTTTTTCCAGCCCCAATCCTCCCCTAATTAACAGTTAGGTCTGTCACAGCCAAAGTATGTGTTCCAGGTACCAGTTGCTGTATTAGTGACTTTTCTGTTACTGTGCTAAAATACATTTACCTATGTACTCATGTAACTGCACACACACACACACACACACACACACACACACACACACACACATTTATTTAAAAATAAGACTAAATTGTCACTGCTGAATGCATGTCTTTGGTGCTGGGGCTTCACACATGCTAAGTATGGACTTGACCATGGAGCTACACTCCCAGCCCTCAAGGCATGCCTTGTCTAACAGGACTTGGGCTTCAGGCAGGAGAACGAAGTTCAGAAATGTGAAGAAAGCAGCAAAGCTGTAGCTTGGCGGTCAGAGGTTTATTCTTGCATCAGGATGTTCTCGATCTTGCAGTTCGCATGTCCCAAGAATTCAGTGACATTCACTGGCATTATAATCAGAGCAAGATCAAATGGTAAATGTAATCAAAGAAAATGTGAAAGTTGGAACCATGACACATACATACAAAGATTGCACATAAATTAAACATGGCTTGGTTACAAACGAAAATATATCAGTAAATACACATGAAAAAACCCAACAACATGGCCATATCTCCAAATGCTGAAACACAGGTATCAGGCTCATTTTAAAAAGTTTAAAAACACATAAAAAATACCTTGGAAAACACAGGTGTGCATTCCTCATTCATCTAGCACATGGAGAGAGTAAAGCAAGTCACACAGTGACCAAGGAACGCACCTGATCAGAACACTCAGCTCTGATTGCTATTTGGCATTTGAACACAACTGCATGCAACAGAGAAATGAGAAGGTCATTGTCAGTGCCGGGCTGTTCACTGGCGTATACTGGACCTTTGACTGAAGAAAGGAGGACATGCCAGGTACACAGAAAATGCTGAGACTCGACTTAGGATGCCCCTTGTATACCAAGGCTCTGTATCTTAGGGAAGCTGAATTTGGCTGTGGCATTAGCCAAGAGACTGGAGGGATTGGCCCTTCCAAAGAAAGACAAGTGCTGCCCCAAATGTGCCCACAGGAGGGCAGCTTCTGTTTAGAAATAAGTGGAGCTCCTGCAGGGGAACCTTGGGCAGCCCCAAGGTGAGGAAAAAACGCACAAATATAATATTTTTCTAGACATCCTGAAAAGGTGTACCCTAAAGGCATTTCTTGATACAAGAGATGCCTGGGATTCTGAGCAACTAAGTTGGAGTGCCAAGGAGCATGGCTGAACTTTGGTGTGGGGCCAGTGTGAGGTCACCTTCATTCCAGTGGGCTTGGGGTGCAGAGTGGAAGCTTCCCTCTGTCTTGCTTCAGTCAAAGAAAGGTATTGGGCTTGAGGTTTAACATGCGGACAAGTGAAACCACTGGCCAAGGAAAGCTCCTCGCTCTTGCGTCTTCTGCCTGTGCTCCACTCCCGCTTAGAGAAGGGGAGGTCCCGCTCAGCGCAGAGAGCCAGCCCTGGGTGCAGTCGGTGGTGATGACAGAAGCCACTGTCTTCTTTCACCCTGCATGCTGGGCACCAGCTTGTGCCTCTGGATGGAACTCAGGGCTGTAGGATGTGAGAGAAGCTTGGTGACTTGTTCACCCGTAGGAGGCAGTGACCGACCCTGGGGTTATCCCCATACACACTATAAACAAACAAGGACACACAGTGCAATAGGCGGACATAATCAGTCCTCCATGGAGATGGCAAATAAGGCCTTTATATTTTCATGTCTTTAAAAAATACCCAAACTGTATGTTCAAAGCCTTCAGTGAGCTAGACCAGATGTCTTTTTTTTTTTTTTTTTTTAAGCTTTGTGCTCATTTACTAGGTACCTAAATGCCATAGGAAGATCATATTGAAGTCAGTGTTTCTACATTCACCCTCTCCCCACGCCATCCTTCCCCTAACATACTCCTCTCTGGCAGTGTGACAGTCGCTGCCACCTGGGTTCAGAGGCTTCAGCAGCATTTCCACCCAAAGGTAAGTTAGACTTCAAATTAGGCTTTTTCTCACTCTCATTTTTTTTTTTTTAAATTAAACACCAAGTAGTGGGATGTTTAAAAAACTGTACAAATCTAGATTTTAAGGTTTCTTTGCTTACAAACCATCTTAACTTTTTACAAAGAAAATCTGATATACCAAAATGCCTGTCAGAAGGTTTACAGTGCAATAGCTTGTGGTCACCCTACTATTTCTACGTGTGTGTGTGTGTGTGTGTGTGTGTGTGTGTGTCAGATGCTTCATTTCAATGAGGAAGGGAAGGAAGTAGTTTTGCATTGAGCCTGTAGACTCAATTAAGATCAGTACAGGCAGCTGGGCCAGTGGGAGGGCCATTGGATTGAGTTGGCTGCATTCTGAACCAGGTACACAGGCAGATGGACAGTGAGTGGTTCCCCAGGAACAGCTCTGATGGCTAGTGGGGGACACTGGAGGCCTGTGAGAATAGATGACCTGGGACCAGCACCTCTTTTCATCAAGTCTACAGTGGCAGGGGCACAGCCTTTCACAAATAAATGCCTTTAAAAATTCCCTGGAAAGTCACCATCTGCCCTTGTGGGTCTGAGACCTAGATTCAGGTTGCGAGATCTCTGATTTTTTTTTTTTTTTTTTTTAGCGTATTTTCTGAGACAGTCTTATTGTAGCCCACGCTGGACTGGACCTGAAGGCAGTCCTCATGCTTCAGCCCCTCAAGTGCTAGAAACACAGGTATGCACTGCCATGCCTGGCTCCTTCTCTGATCTTTCAAATGTAAAGATGAACCACAGGGCTGAGACCCAGGACTTGACCAAAGCCCCTGTGTATACTGTTTGCCACACCCTGATGCCCTGGGTGGGCATGACAGCTGGTAGAAAGAGTAAATGTGTCCTGATTCTGAGTCCTCAACTGTTTTCTCCACAAGGGGCTTCATGGTTAGCATCTTTCACAGACACATTTGACATATTAAGAGCTACATTTACAGATGCATGACATGTGACATCACATGATGTGAATCTAACAGAATTAAGATACTGACAGATATTAGCAGAAATATATATCTTCCCAGATAGTATTTGACCTTAACACATTATTCCAACTTTTAAAAAGGGCATTTAAGATTTAATAACCTTACAGCAGGTAGCCTTTAGAACATAACAAAATATATACAAAGGAATTAGGAAGGATATTAATGTCCACTAGGAAATAAATTAACATTATTTTTTTTTTTTACAAAATATACTGACCATTAAATTAAAAACTATTTTAAGGCAGGAATCTTCATTTGAAATTAGCATAATCAGAAAATATATCGATAAAGTCTTGTACCACTTTGTAGCAGAATTCATATTGCTCCTGCAAAGAGAACAAGAATGTGTTAGTAAGCTGCTTTCACACATGCTTGATACATTCAATCAGAAGATGTCAGTCAGTCTGTTGATGCACCAAAGTCTGGGGTTCCCTCCCACACATCAGCTTCTGTTATATAATGTAGCAGCTTCTAGGCACAAGACATGTTCTAAACTAAGCTCTTTTTCTGTGGGAAACATCAATTTTCGGTTTCATTCTAGTGTATTTTTAGAAAGGTCTTAGGCAAATGTCTCTACTTTTCATATTGACAATGGAAAATATTTTGTGTATATGTGTGCACATCTGTGTGTGTATTTGTGTGTGTGCAGGTACATGTGTTTGCCTGCACGCAGAGGCCAGAGGTTAACCTGAGTGTCCTTCCTCAGGTGCTGCCCACCCGGGTTTTGAGACAGGGTCTCTCACTGGTCTAGAAGCTGCCAAGTAGGTTAGGCTGGTTGCCTGTGAGCCCCAGGGAGCCTTCCTCTGCTTCCTAGCTGTGGGATTACAAGCATATGCCACCGTGCTCATCTTTTTTTTTTTTTAATTTATTGTGGGTTCTGGGGAATGAAACTCAGGTCCTTTTGCTTTCAAGACAAGTGCTTTATCCTTTCCCCAAGGCCAGTAAATAAGTATGTGTGTGTGTGTGTGTGTGTGTTTTAGTGTGTGTATGTGTGCATATATGTGTGTGCGTGTGTGTATGTGTGTGTGTATGTGTGTGTGTGCGCGCGCGAGTGTGTATGTGTTAGTGTGTATGTGTGCATATGTGTGTGTGTATATGTGCATATGTATGTGTATGTGTGTGTGCGTGTTAGTGTGTATGTGTGCATATATGTGTGTGCATGTGTGTATGTGTACATATGTGTGTATGTGCATGCGTGTGTGTTTGTGTGTGTGTGTGTGTGTTTGATACATTGTTTGTTGTTTTGAGACAGCGTTTCATGTTGCTTGGCCTAGCCTGAACTCACACTGTAGCCAAGGATGACCTTAAACTCTTGATCTTCCTGCCTCTACCTCCCAAGTGTTGAGAATATAAGTATATGCCACTACAGCTGGGTGAAAACTATTTGTGAGGTGGGGGCGGGGGAAAAACCACACCGCAGTTTTAACATTGAAAAATCAAGTTCACAGTGCCTAACTTATAACTTAAGTAAATGAAAATCACATGGCTTTATATTAATATACGTTTCATTAGAATTTGCAAGACTCAATGTTTGTGTGGGGTCTTTCTATTATCACCGCCACAGCCCACCTATCTTTGTGCATGGGTCAGGGTGCCTGCCAAGAGTGGTCAGTGTGGGGAATGAGCAGGTGGGAGGGAAGTCCTAATTAGGAGACTCTGGGAAATGGCAAAGGAGAACAGCCTTTAAACCTGCACTTGCTCCTTCAGCATGAAGCATTTCGGAATTCAGTGCAGACTCTCTTCCTCTAACCAGGAAGTGTGCATGGGGTAATGAAAGAGAATATGTAGAGCAATTGGATGCTAGGAGACCGCCCCCCCCCAGCCCCAGGCAAGACCCTCAGAGGGGCCTTGAGGTTGAGTGAGACCTTCCAAAGGCAAACAGACTAAATGCAACAGTGGAACACGAAAAGTAACAAGCATCAGGGCTTTGAACTTCAGGGCTGCTTTTGAACTCTGTAACAGTGTTTTTAAATGGAAATAAAATTTGCGCATGAGCTCCTCCTCTTGAGTCTAAGACTGGGCCAGGGAGGGGGAGGTTTACTGTGAAAGGCTGCAGTTGGGTTAGTCACTCTGGGAAATGAGCCCTCCTCCTCCTCCTCCTCCTCCTCCTCCTCTACAGTGGGCACTCCTTTAATGAAACCTACATCAAGCACATGAAACAATTCCCGACTCTTCTGGAACATCAGATCGTTCAGATTCTTACCAGGGTTTGCACCATGTGTGGTCTCTGAAGTCTTAAGCTCTTCACAGCTTGAAAGACATCTAGGAGTCCCTCGGCTTTCACTCGTTCCAAAATGTTGCTGAGTGCTATGAACGTGCCTGTCCGCCCTGCTCCCGCACTGTGGAGGGAACGTGCACAGTGAAGGCAAAGCAAGGAGAGCACAGATGGGGAAGAGACCTGGGCGCTTACCACCCCACCCCACCCCACCCCCGCGTGCCAGGGCAGAACTGAAGTACCAGTCACTGAGAGGCACCCGCATCTGACTGCATCTTTGTGTTTGATGCTGTGTATGTTCCTATGCATGTAAATGTGTGTGTGTGTGTGTGTGTGTGTGTGTGTGTGTGTGCATGCATGTAGAGGCCAGAGGTCTGTTTGTTGTCTTACCCTATAGCTTTCTACCTTCTTTTTAGATGTGCTCTTTCATTGAATCTAAAGCTCACTGTCTTGGCTGGGCTGGGCTGGTCACCAGACCACCAGGTTTGACTTGTGTCTGTGCCTCACTAACACTGAAGGTCACGGATGTGCACCACCTCAGAAGGCTTTTTAGGTGGGTAAAGACTCATGTTCATACAGCAAGACACTATATTGACTGAGCCTTCTCCCAAGCCCCTTGACTGCAGCTTAAAGGATCGCTTATATATGCAATACAGCAAGATCCAGCAAACGGAACTCAGCTTACACTGCTTACTTCCCTAAGCATAGTAGTCAGACAGCACCTGACATGGATGGGGACCGCTTAGAGGCTTTTAAGTGGCGCTTACAAAAAGTACGGTCCCCTGGCTTTCAGCTCAGCATTGCCCGGGATGCATTAGAAATGCAAACTTTCTCTTTTAGTGACAAGGAGAAGAGATCCTAGCAAGTGCCAAGGCCTCGATTCTGGAACATTGACACCTAAAGGTGATGTTTTAGGGATGGCATGGTAGGAAATTCTCTGGTAGGAATAGTGGGCTCTCCTAAAGATGGTACTTGGCCTGATGAGCCAAGCCCCGCAGAAGAGGTCTAGGGGAGGCTAAAGGAGGCTCCAGGCCAGCCTTTTCTAGTGCCCCCTGGCGGGGCATGGCTGTCCTTGGACCTCTTGGAATCTCCACAAATGTGGGCCTACTCTGACGTTCAGGATCTACTGCTGTGGTCCCCATGGCTGCTACCTGCTGTCCCAGGCTTGCAGAATTTATCTCTAGTATTGCAGAGCAAAGAGACACTTATTTCTTTCTAGTTTATTCATTCTCAGGGAGCTCTGCATAGGCTCCCGGGACTGAAAACTGAACTGTGAGCACCACTTGCTGGCCAGGCATGGCGTACACTAGGTGGGTTATCCACACAGGAAGAGTATCCATCATCTCATTAAACAGGGGCTCCTTGAACGCCAGGAATAGGGTAATGGGTGAAAATAAAGAGTGTCCTAAAGTATGAGTCAAATGTTCAGGAAATGAAACAACCACAGCTCCAGCAGCTAGTGAGAACCACCCCCAAATAAAAGCATCCTAAACTGCTGCTTGCCAGGGGCTTTGCAAGTGTGCAAAGGTCACTGCGGCAGGTAGCACAGTATTGGCAGGACCTGCCCAGCCAGGGAGGCAAGGGAGCTATGGAGTGGCCATACATTATTTTCCCCATATGTTGCTTGCCATAGGCCTGGCTAGTTGCTGTCGCTAGGGCCATCAGGAAGGTGTCCCTGGAGCCTGACTATGGAGCACGTTTACTTTAGAGATCCAGGCCTGGGGTCTGGGGAGATGGTTCAGCCAGAAAAGTACTTGCTGTGTAAGCCTGAGGACTTGAGTTCAGTCTCTAGACACTCCATAAAAAAAGCTGGGCACGCCCTGGGGCTCCCAGGATAACCAGCATCGCTCAATCAGCAACTATAAAATCAAGTGAAGGTGATTCATACCTGAGGAAGGAGACTTGGGCATGATCTTTGACCTCCATGGGTTACATTTATGTACCTCATGATCATACACACACAGATACCAGGGTGGGGCTATTTATGGGGTCCTCGTATTCCATCCTGTGCTTTCAGTCAGCTGCATTGAATGTTATCCAAGCCAGGGGAGAGGGTGGGCAACGACGGTGGGGCAGCCTGAGCCAGAGCTGCCTGTCAGAGTGCCTTCAGAGGCCAGCTGAAGTCCAGAAGGCCTCTGAGAGCTTTTCCTGGCAAGTCTGTGTGACTTCAACGGGACGCAGTACCCTGTGCCCATTCTGACTCCTCCTAGAATGTGCATTCTGCATGTGTAGTGAAGTGGTTTTTGTGCACATTTGTGAAGTCAGGTGTGCGTGTATAAAAGGGAAGGTGACCCACGGTCTAGGGAAACAATCCCCTGAGAGCAGCTATCCAGCTCCCCCAGCTGCAGAGTGGGTCTCTAGAAACACTTGGGTCACTTTTGCTGTCCTCCCAGGACAGGGTACCCGTGGAGGAGGGGCAGCTCACCTGCAGTGCACCGTGATCGGGTGGTTGCCTGTCTGCTGCTGCTGCTTCTGCACGGCTGCAATGAGGTCGATCATGCCTTTGCCCTCAGCTGGGATTCCAACCTCAGGCCAGCCGTGGAAATGGAACTGTCTCACCATTCGGATCTGCTCTTCCTGGCGGGCCAGGGGCTACCGATGGGAAAGAAGTCTCAGTGGTAGCTGCCTCACATCCTGCCAGGGATCTACCTGCTTTCCCATGGGTCCTTCTGGGTCTCAAAGCCCCACCTAGGCAGTCCAGGGGCCTGGCTAGCAATGACTACGCTTCCTTCTAGACCCCACTAGGCTCTGCCCAGCCCTCTCAGGGGCCTTGTGCTTCACTCAAAGATAAGACTCACGTTTCTTGGGAAGTTAAGCTCTGAGTTCCCATCAAGGGCTGGGGGCAAGCCCAGCGGCTCAGGCAGTCCACTGCTGGCCCCGAGGGAAGAAATATTTGCACAGGTATAGTTTTCCTGAACTGATTGTCTCAGTTCAGAATTGAGTCCAGCTTGTGAACTCTTCTACCTCTCACTGAGCCAGACAGCCCAGACTGTGTGGTCAGGGTTCATTGTCCAGTGTGGACAGGGGCAGCAAGAGGTTCTAGAAGGGACCCAAGAGGCCTCTCTACCTTCCTTCAGGTCCATTGTTCTTCCATCCCCAGCTGAGGTCACTCTCCCCAGAAGCAGTCGGAGATAGCAAGGTCCAGTAAATTAACCTCTTTACCATTGGACTCATCCTCCAGCAGGAGGCAGGTGGCATAGAAGCCAGAATTTCATAGGATACCTACCACCAGATGCTCCACTGGCCCCTCATGGTTCCCTGGGACTTAGGAACAGGTGGATGGTGACAGGTACAGGGCCCACCCTGATATAGTAGTGAGCACATACAGAGTGATGGTGCTTCCTGAGGTCCACTAGAATTTGGGGGAACCACAGCAATAATACCTGTTTAAAAGTAACCAGGAAGTCTCGTATGCTGATGGCTTCAGACAGGGTGTCGCTCTTTATTTCTATAGTTATATCTCCATGAGTCACCGAGCCCTCTGTTGGCCAATACTGGTAGCATTTATCCTAAGGGGACAAAATACAATGTTTTGTTGTTGCCACTTATGGTGTAGTGTTGATGTTGGGCCATTTCACGTGACCAGAAAATCTTATGTGAACATGGATATGAATCCCATTAATGTCTGTTGACCTTGAGCAGAGAACGGGTCTGGAAAGACACTGATATACAGAACTTTGATACATGGGAGAAAGGAAGATTTATTCAATGGGTGGGAATGTTGTGGAATATTTGTTTACACTGTGTGAAGATGTTTCACTGTGACTGGTTTAATAAAGAGCTGAATGGCCAATAGCTAGGCAGGAAAGAATAGGTGGGACTTCCGTGCAGAAAGAGGAACTCAGGATAAATCTAGGCCTGTGAGAGACGCTAGCAAGACACTGAAGAAGTTGGACATACAGTACAGAGAAGAGATAACTGAGCCACCTGACAGAACGTAGATTAATAGAAACAGGTTAACTTAAGTTATAAGAGCTAGTTGGGAAGAGGTCTAAACTAAGGCCAAGCTTTCATAATTAATAATAAGTCTCTGTGTCATTATTGGGGATCTGGTGGTCCCAAAGAAAGTCTGTCTACAGTGGAACTGGAAGATGAAATCCCAGACTTACTGTGCAAGGCTGACATGAACATCGGAGCTTCTCCTAGAATCAGGCCAGTAAACAAACAACACTACCCTGTATTTCAACTTGACCTGAAATACTCTTTTACTTTGAAGAACACTTTTTGTGTCTCACTAAATAAGAAGGCATAAAAAAATGTACCATCCCTGAGGCAAAAGACAGAGATATCAGCTTCCAATGAAGTTCACTTTGCTTCGTCAACAACCATCACGCAAAGAGTAAAGGGGAGGCTGTTGACTGCAGCAAGATGCTCGCCTCGTGAAGCCAGCACAGGAGGAACATCCGCCATATGTAAAGAACTCTTAAAGCAATAGGAAGGCAAACAGCCCGGTAGAAAAACAGGGACTTTGATGCCTGATGCTTAATCTTTGATGAGGTTTAGAATTGCCTTGGAGACACACCTAGCCTCTTGTGAGGGTGTTTCCAGAGAGATTCATCTGACAGAGGAAAACACACATTGACTGTAGGTGGTATCACTCCATGGGCTGGAGTCTGGAATGAATGAACAAGAGGAAGTGAGTGGATCACATGTGCCCATCTATCTGCTTCTTGAGTGCAGATGCAATGTGACCAGATGCCTTGTGCTCCAGCTGCCATGATGGATTTTCTTTCAATTCATCAGCCAAAATAAACCCATCTTTCCTTAAGTTTTTTTTTTTTCTTTACAGGTGCTATATCACAGCAGTGAGAAAAATAACAACAGAGGTAAAAAAGCAAGGGGTGCATTTTATACAAGAAAGAAGACATCCATAGATATGTAAGGTGATGCTCCACCTTATAGAAATGAGAGAAATGCCAACAAAAGCCATGAAAAGCTAAATTAACATTCACTTAGCAAAGACCAGGGTGCCAGAGAACTCCGGGCACTCTCAGAACACTAACCATGCCAATGAATATGTCTCATTCATCACTGATAGTCACTTTAAAAACCACTTTGGACAGCAACCAGGAATTCTCACTCTTGGACAATCTGCAATCTGACATTTTGTCTACCTGGCACCTGCTAACCACTGGCGCAAGAAGCATGTCATCACTGATCATCAAGCAACGGGATGGAATTGGGCCCACTGTAGAGGATGTAAGAAGGGCTGAATGTAGCTAGAGTTTTCCTGCTGTGCCCACAGTCAGGACAAATCTTTGTCACCTGCCAGTCCCACAGCTGCTCAGACCCAAGCAAGTAAACACAGAGACTTATATTGCTTACAAACTGTATGGCCGTGGCAGGCTTCTTGCTAACTGTTCTTATAGCTTAAATTAATCCATTTCTATAAATCTATACCTTGCCACGTGGCTTGTGGCTTACTGGCATCTTCATATGCTGCTTGTCCTGGCAGCAGCTGGCAGTGACTCTTTCTGCCTTCCTGTTCTTTCTTTTCTCCTCTCTGTTAGTCCCACCTATACTTCCTGCCTAGCCATGGGCCAATCAGTGTTTTATTTATTGACCAATCAGAGCAACTTGCCATACAGACCATCCAACAGCACAGCCAAGTGCAGACCATCTCAGACACCTGCACTGAGGTCCGTGGTCCTAATCATCTTCTATGCAGACCTGCTGGGTAAAGCCACGAGGAACCTGAGAACGGGCTCCCACAGGACATACAGAACATCCCACAGCAGCTGAATAAGTGGATGCAGGATATATGTTTGTAGCAGAATACAAGGAAATAGTGGCTGAGTCCCAGTCACAGACATAAGCATAGGAGAACAGCAGAGTCACCACTCTGTTTAGAAAAATCAAGTCTCAGAAGATTACACACAATGGAATTCTTTATATAAAGTTGCAGCACAAGCAGAATAAAGTAACTGTTTCTTTAGGCATGAATACATATGATTTAAAAGTGTCCCCCGGAGGGGGGGGGTTGTTGCTTGTCCTTGAATTTCCCTTGTAGCAGAGGATAAGAGAAATTCTCTAAGCCTCCTCTGCCACTTCCCGGTGCTGGGATTACAGGTTTGGCTACTTTGTCCAGCTGATTTCATGCCCCCCCTAACAAAACAAATGCTTTATCCACCGGGATAGCTTTAATCAGGAGGATAAAACACCAGTGTTGTCAAGAATGTGGACAAATAGAGCCCTTGAACACTGAGATTGGGAATGTAAATGGGGATGAGGTCAGAGGCTAAGAGCAGGTACTGCTTTTTGTCAGAGGACCAGAAGGTTCTCAGCATCCCTATCAGGCAATGCACCATTGCCTATAACTGCAGCTCTAGGGGATCTGACTCCCTCTTCTGGGTCTTCGTGTGTACCTGCACTCACATGCGTGCCTCCCCGTCCCCACCCCCAGAACATAATTTTAAAAAAAAATCTTGAAAATATTGAATGGTCAAAGTTTATGATATGAAGTTACATTATAAGGAAGTGATTTTACTCGTAGGTATGTGGATGAGAAACACAAAAGTTATTCCTGCACAAAAACTTGAACACAAACGGCCACAGCAGCAGTATCCCAACAGCCCCAAAGTGGAAACAGCACAGGTACCATCAACGAGTGAACAGGGAAATGCAAGTTGCATCACCATTCCCAAGACGGAATATTGTCAGTGAAGTCTGCACTGAGCACTCAGCCTTACACGGGACATCTATATCAACTCCGCCCCAATCCTGGACTCATCGAGGCTCAGGGAAGGAACATCACGGAAGCTGGAGTAGAAAGAATTTAAGGGCCAGGAATGGGGAGGGGTGTGTGAAATTCCTTTCATGAACTCACTGCAGCTGTAGTTCCTGGCTCAAGACCCACTCACGAGCAAGCTGACAAAACCAGTCCACATTCCAATAGGCAGCATTAATTGGGACTTGGTGGGTTACAAGAAAAAGGAAAGGAGAGGAGAGAGGAACTTGCTGGGGGTACCTGAGGGAAGAGGGAAGGGAGTCTGGGGAGACATGATGGAGATACGTTGTTCATGTATGTTAAATAGTTAGAAAAGAATGAAGTCCAGATTTATGCTAACAATGAACGAGCTTTGATGCCATGATGGCAGATGAGGACTCACTCCTGAAACAGCCCCCTCTGTGTGACTGCATTTACAGCAGCGTTCAGAAAAGCAGGTCAGTAGAGTCAGGAAACTGACCAGTGTTGTCTGGGGCTGGGGCAGGGAGGGGTAGGGGTGACTGTTAATGGAACAGTGTTGCTTTTTGAGATGGTGACTGTGATTTGAAGTTTGACAGAAGGCATGTTTGCTCAACACTATGAACACATTAAACCCTAACAAGCTGTTTCCTCAAAAAGATGGATTTCTTTCTGAGTGAAAGCATAGCTCAGTAAAGTTTTTTCTTGTTTGTCTTTTAAATTTTTTAAAAAGATTTATTTATTTTATGTATATGGTACTCTATCTGCATATATACCGCATGCCAGAAGAGGGCATCAGATCCCATTATAGATGGCTGTGAGCCATCACGTGGTTGCTAGGAATTGAACATTGAACTCTGGACCTCTGGAAGAGCTGCCAATGCTCTTAACCAATGAGCCATCTCTCCAGCCCCAAGTTTGTTTTTTAAAGCAAAGAAATCAAAGCATAGATTCAGGGTCACGGCCATGTCTTGGGATAACACTCAGAGAGGCGCTCGGTGCTAGTAAAGCATATTTTTCTGGGTTCGTGACATTATCAGGCCACAGGTGGGTCTCTGGGAAAATGGAAATGCCAAAGTCATCTAACTTCATTAGGACAACAACCAGGGGCATAGATCAATGTCTGCCTTTATGTCTCGCCGACAGTAAGTAAATGCCTTTTGCATTCATAGGCTGTGACCTTGACATTTAAAAAAGTAGCGGCACATCAAGGCAAGTGTAAGGATATGGAAGGCCAAGGCTGTTTATGGCTAACCACCCTTCCACCCATCAAAAGCAAAGATGAAGTAAGATCTCAGTCAACCCAGCTTCCCTTCCTCCCTCCTTCCCTTCCTCCCTCCTTCCCTCCCCAGTCCTCCTGGCTTGATCTCACCCATGTGTTCACAGGCTCCAAACTGCTGAGGCATCATACCATTAGCTACCTCCCTCACATACATCCAGTGCACAGATGGCCTGCTCACCTGCTCCCGCTCCTGCACCTCGGTCAGCATGACGATCGTGTGTGATTTCCACTCCCACACCATCCTCCAGAAGTCCTCAACTGTGTGAGCCAGAGGCCCCTGTGTGGCCATGAAGTAGTCCTTCTGCCTGTAGCCCTTGAGGGAAGCAGAGGTTAGGGGTGAGCTACCTGTCTCCAGAGCTACCACCTCCACAGACACACAGGACAGCCCTAGGCTGATGTTAGTAACTCCAACATTCCATGGCCTGAACAGAAGGCTTGCTGTCACAGGCTCATGCCCCAACCCACGGATACACCCATGAAGCAGGAACTGCCACTTCATCAGGGTGCTGTAGATATCTTGCCTTCAGTAGCTGAGGTTATCTCTAAGGGCTATCAGAGGCTCTAGGTTACCAGCATTCAGTAGCCTTGCTCTTAAAGGGCTTTTGTGTGTTATAGTTAGATTCCCATCGTGGTGGTGCAGAGGGCCTTGGTGTGGAGCTAGAGCAGGGCTCCTAGTCTCAACACCTCCATCTGTCCCCTCAAGTGTAGACAGAAGAGCCAATAGGCTGTTGGCCACAAGGCTCTTTCTTGTCTCTTTCTCTTCCAACTCCACTGTGCATGGAGACAGGTCCCAGCTGTGTCCCTAGATAAATAATCACCCAGTCTACATGGGTTCAAGCCACAGACATCACTCAAGAGCCCATACACGCGCTGCACATGTCCATCTGTGGTGTCACACCTATGCAAATTTGGAGAAGCTATCCATCAAAGGTCACGTGGAAACAGCCAATTCACCAGCAGTGAGACTAGGCCCCAATTCCAAAGCTCCATTGTCATGGGTATTCATTCTGCCAATAGCTTTGGAGTACCAAATCATTCAAAGATTTATTGCTTTTTAATTTTATGTGCATGGGTGTTTGCCTACACGTAGGTATGTGTATCATGTACATGCCTGGTGCCTGTGGAGACCAAAAGAGAGCCTCAACTCTCTGAAATCTGGAGTTCCAGTGGTTATGAGCCACTACATGGGTACAGCAAACCAAACCAGGCCCTCTGCAAGAGCAGCAGGTGTTCCGATCTAATAAGGCATCTTTCCCTTATTTTGAAATTTTGAAGCAGGGTCTCATATAGTACAAGCTGGTCTCAAAACCCCTATGTAGCTGAGGCTAGCTTTGAGTTCCTGATATTCCTATCTCTAATCCTCAAGTCTTGGGATTACAAGTGTGTACCATCACACTTGGCTCACAGTTTATTATTTTAAAAACAAGTAATTCTGCCAAGAAAATAGGGTGCTGATGCCTCTTACTGTGTGTAGAGCAATGCTCACACTCAAGAGCACATGTTCCTACAGGAGGGAGTCACATGTTGCAACACACACACACACACACACACACACACACACACACACACACACGGCTGCAATACATACATCAATGAAGGACGCGTTGATATAGTCTGTGTATTCTTGCCCTCTTTTCATGGAGAGGATTACCCGATTGAAGTCATCTGCAAAGTAGGATTCCCTTTGTTAGTGTAGATACCACCCTGCCTTATAGACTATGATGGATGGTCAAGGTTAATAGTCAGCTTGGCAAGATCTAGGCTGGCGAGGAGATGGGCCTGGGGCCAACTGTGGGGGTTACCTTGGTTACATTAACTGATGTGAAGACCCATGTTACTTGTTGGCAGAGTCATTCTCTGGCCAGGGACTCCTAGACCGTGTCAGATGGAGGAAGTGGGATGACCCGCAGCATGTGCTCATTGCTCTCAGCTTCCTGACTGCGGATGTCATGTGAGCAGATGCTCCAAGTTCCCTCTGCCTTGACTTCCCCACCAGGATGGACTGTACCCTGGAACTGTGAACCAGACTAAACTCTACTTTAGGTTGCTTTTGTTAGGGCATTCCATCATAGCAACAGGAAAGGAAACTAAGGCACAGACCAAGACTATCAATAAAGTCAACTCTTAGGGACGTTTCCATTATCGAATAGGTTCATAAAGTGGTTCAGGGAAGCTCTGAAAGCAACCCAATTGTCGTTTTCATTTTTCATGAACCAGTGAACTATGTCCCCAAACAGGAGCATTAAAAATACTGCATCTAGGAACAAAGGGAGGGTAACCAGATAGGAGCTGGGCCTGGCAGGGGACACACTGAGGCCACAGAGAACCAAGGGATGGAGGCCAGGGGACGGGAGTGGATTGCCTAGTCTCTTGGAACTCTCTGCTTCTGGAGAAGAGGCAGCCATGATGAGAAGGCCTGTTTACAGTCATTCAATGGTGGTGAGCTGTTGCTCCATGGAGGGCACGAAGAACATTGCGTGACGTCAACTGCCTTCTCTTCAAGCCAGTGCTTCCCACATGCTTCTCTAGTTGTGTTTGCCCACATTTCTCTTCTTTCCCCACCTCGTGGGGGAGGGGGGCGGGGGAGAGGTGAGTCCCTCCATGGGTCCCTACTATGGGTCTTTGTCTCAGTCATCCCAACCCTCAATGGCAGGCCAGAGTTAGCTCTACCCTACGTCAGTGTTATGCAGTCCCCAAGGCAAGGTTTTTTTCCCTTGAAGGACTTAGCTGAATTCATTTTTGGTCTGATGTAGTCCTTTGACAAGTGCGTGTCCTTGGCCATGGTGATTACTCTCACCTGTGTGAGGGCAGAGGCGTCCCCAAGCTCTAGAAAGCACTAGTGAGGCACCAGGTCATATCTGAGGCGAGCTTCTTAGTGGACCCTCCCTATAAAGCTCAAGTGCCTTGCCTTTGAGCCATGTGCTAGGCACCTGAGACCCTCACGGGTCTGCGGAGAGTTCCCAGAGTGCCCCCCCCCCCGGAGGGTCATTTCTTCCTTGCGTTGGACACAGAGGCACTTGCTCCCTAGCATGATGTTCAAAGGTGGGTGGTTCAGGGCCTGAGGCCTACATGCCCACTGGCTTACATGGAATGATCTGGATGACACGGGCCTTCTTCATGTTGGCAGGCAGGTTGCCAGTCCTCATATTCTCCTTCATGATTCGCACGTTGGTCAGTTTCTGCAGCCAAGGAATGTAGTTAGAGCAAAGGATGACAGACAGACCTGAGGCAGGGGACCTGCTCAGAAGGTGGTCTCCATCTCCATAAGTGGCCTTGACATTGGGGCACTAAGGAATCCCACGTGTAGCTTATACTGTCATTCTTCCCCAGAAGCCCACAGCCTGACACCCATCTCCTAACTCTCTGACCACAAGAGGCCATTTTCCCTGGCTCCTCAGCCACCTGCCGCCGCCGCCGCCGCCGCCGCTGCCGCCGCTGCTGCCGCAGGGCAAGGACTCACCCTGAACTCTTCCTCCAGCCCAATCTTGTCAAAATGGGTGGCTGTGCTGTGTAGCGTCTGCAGGTGTCTCTCCAGGGAGGACACATCCAGCTCTGTGTCCCCATAGAGGTAATACTCCAGCAAGGCTTGGTAGATGAACGTGTACTGTACCTGCAGGGAGACAGGGGGTGTGGCTCAAGTCTGCCCTCGGCCCAAAGAGTGCTCCCTTCTTCCGCTGGTAAGAGAACGTTAAAGGGCAGGAGCCCATTAATGATCATGTACACTGGTCGTCTAGGGTAAAATAAAATGACAGTAATGGCCACTCCCTCCCTGGGGGACCCAGGGGCTATACCAGCCGCTCAGAACCACCCCTGTGGCATGTGAACATACTAAGGATCAGAGTCACCGGTCTTTGAGACTCCGTGGGAGGTAATGACAGAGTGGGAGAGACATCAAGTCTGACACTGGGCATGCTCATAGCCTGTGGCCACCTGCCTGTCAAAACCAGGCCTATAAGCTGGGCCTGGGGGTGCAGGTTTAAAATCCCAGTTATTCAAGAAGCTGAGAGCTGAAGATCGCAAGCCAGGTCGAGGCCAGGCTGGGCACCTCAGTAAGATCAAGTCTCAGGGAGTAAAAAAAATGGCTGAGAATACAGCTCAGTGGTAGAGTGAACTCACATGACAGACCGGGGTGCAATACCTGGTACTGTAAAAACAAAATCAAAACAATAACAAAAACACAGTAAAAAAAAAAATTTTTTTTAATGGGCCTTTGGAGTGGGGCAAAGGCACATGAGTGCTCTACGATGCCTAAGCCAGAGCAGGAAGAGGTGCCACTCACATCCGTCTGGACCATCTGAGGGCGCTGATTGCGGATTCTAGACACAAACTCAAAGACATCCACCTTCTGTTCTGAGTGTATCATGTCCATCATGGCGTCGATCACAATGAAAGTGCCTGTCCGGCCCACGCCCGCGCTTCAGGGAGGAGAAAGATGCCACCTCGTGAGTCACATTCCCCTGAAGTAAATAACAAGCCTGGGAAGATGCCTGAACCTGGGGACAAAGGACATAGCCTAGGGCAAAATTAAGTAAGGTACAACTTGGGAGAATAAGGAGCAAATCTGTGTAAGGCCACCAGAGGGCACTGCAGCCCCAGTAATTTAGCTCAGGACCAGCCATACTGAAGGGGTGTGTGTGTGTGTGTGTGTGTGTGTGTGTGTGTGTGTGTGTATTGTTTATTACTCCTACCCCCAAACACTGTCTTTTTGTTACCATTGTGGCTGTGACCTGGTATGGGAACCGAGTGATCCTTGGGGTATCGGGTAGTAGAGAGGACAAGGCAGTGGACCTGCCCAGAGCTCCCATGCCAGCCACCAACCTGAGCCTGTCAGCTTTGAAAGGGTTTATATATTGGGGTTCTATTCAGACATCACTGGGGCAGAGCATGTGTTCCAGCGACCAAGTGAGGTAGCTGCTGGGAAACGTAATGTTTACCAGCCCTAGCTCTGCTCACTCACCACTGCCCCACTAGCCACCCCACTGTGACTGCCTGAAAAGGTCCGGCCCCTCCCTGACATACCTGCAGTGGACCACAATGGGCCCAGCATGTGAGGGGTTGAGCGTCTTCACTTTCTTCAGGAACTTCAGCATTCCGATGGGGGTGAAAGGTACCCCAAAGTCAGGCCAGCTGGTGAAGTGTAGCTGGGAGACCAGTCGTGGGGCTTTACAGCTGTCGGGGAGTTGCTGCAAGGGATAAGGAAGAAGTGAGGGGTGGCGCCCCCTTACCCCGACCACTCAGCCTCTCCTTCTGAAGGACGGCTGAGGCTCATGCCAGGTCAGTGTCCACAAACACAGAGAACCCTGGAACACAGGGGCGCCGTACCAGATGTGAGTATGCACAGCTCTTGGATAGCAAAGGATTCCCACAGCTGCTTATTCCCAGGCCAGAATCCCAGTAGCCCCGCATCCCAAAAGCTGGTCCTAATGTTCAGATATTCCAGCTCTGAGGTGGGTTTCCCTGCTCTGTCTGGACAGTCTCACCTCACTCCTGGGGAGCTGAGTCATCACTAGCATATTCTTTTTTTATTTTAATTTTTATTATTTTTTTAAATTAATTTTTTTCTTATACATTAGCGTATTCTTTAAGTCTCATAGAGTCAGTGTGGGAAGAAAAGATGAAGGTCCAGACCCTCCCTCATAGATTGTCCAAGCCTTTGAAGCATGGTTCTCCTGACCCTGATGGTGGAAGAAGACAATACCAGTGTGTTTAGAACTCATGTGTGTGTGTGTGTGTGTGTGTGTGTGTGTGTGTGTGTGTGTGTGTGTGCTGTGCGCATGCACACTTGCATGCATGTGTACTCTGTGTATCTAGAAAAGAGGTCAGCAAGGGATAATAATTTTGGGACAGCTCACAGCATTTTAGGTACATACTCTACCACTGAGCCACACCTCCAGTATCCTTTCAAAACTGTCTGCAGTGGCTTGTAGAAACTTCTGTTTTGATATTGCAACCTAATCACACATTGCTCTACATTTGATTCCTGATAAAATGCCTATCCCTGAAGTTTTCGTCTCACCTGCCTTTGTTTACAAGCATTTTTATTGGAGGCTGTCTTGAAACAAGCATGATAAACATGGAGGAGATTCTGAACATAATTTCGACACCATTATAAAACACTCCTGTCACGGGACATGGTGGCTCACATCTTTAACCCCATCACTTGGGAGGCAAAGGCAGATGGGTCTCTGTAAGTCTGAAGCCAGTGTGCTTCATACAGAGTTCTAGGCTAGCCTGGACCATATAGTGAGACCCTGTCTCAAACAAATAAACAAACAGACAAACAATCGTGTCTCACAATGCTAGGGTGTAAAAGACCTCATACTGGACCCTGCTAGAACTTGGTGCACACTGCCTGCTTGGTGCAGGGGGAAAGCCCCCCCCCCCACATTGAATCCCCTACCTCTCCAGTTGGCTCACCCACCTCCTAGGGAGGCCCATGACAGTTGCTGGGAGTCAAAGTGCCCAGCACTCTGCAGATCAGGTCCTTGATCACTCACTCACTCTGTCCCATTCTGTCCCACGCCCCAACCCTGCAGCCACAGCCTCGCTTAGAGTTCCTGCCATGCCGGGGGCAGGGCAAGGCAGGGCAGTTCTTCACACTGTAAAGCCCCCCAACCTAGCTCCTGAGAAGCCAACATGAGATATTCATGTGTACCGGATGGATGCAGAACTTGCGGATGGTGTAGTCCACCAGAACCACGCAATCCTCCACACACACCCGGATGTTCCCATAGGTCCAGCAGCCCTGGTCCGGCCAGTACTGGTAACACTTCTCCTGTGAGGAGCAATGGAAGGAAAAGAATCAAGACACAGTCCAACACATGGCCTCCCACGATCTGCACACCGTCAAGTTACCCAGGTCAGCAGTCAGCTCCCCAGGAGCTGGGAGGATTACCTGGCAAGGGCGTGTCTTTCATAAAGGAGGAAAGCGAGGCCTCACAGGTGACAAATGTGGCTGTGGTGGCCCAAGCAGAGTGTTTTGGGTTGGACAAGTAACATCTCATTTGCTCACTCCCTTACCCCTCACACCCTGTTACTCCAGCCCTGCCTGTCCATGCTAAACTTTCTCTCTTTAGAGCTAGGGAGCCTGACCCCAACAACCCTCCGGCTGGAGTGAGCCCCATACTCCAGAATGCCCTCACTGGGCATTTCCCTGGGGCCCAGCACTCTGTTTCCTTCTGGTCAGGCCACTCATGGTGGCCACCCTGCATGCCACTCATGAAGTCACACTAACGTGGGAACCTATGAGGTGCTCCTGGCCACAGAGGCAGTTCTTTACCTGAGACAAGCCCTAGAATCTCTCAGGCAGTCAGCTATGAGTTAGCACAGCATATGGACCAGTGGGGACCACAGCAGAGGGGAAAGAACTGCACAATCTTCCTTGGAGAAATCTCTAAAACTTAGCATGTCTCCAGGCACCTCACAGCTTGTCTGAGAAATGCCAGTGAATGGCACAGCAAACTGGCCTGTTCTCCAGGATCATCAGGCTCCTAAAAAGATGCCTGGCACCATGGAGACCAGCATCCTTGTTAACATTATGAGACAAACATTACCTCTCCGTGTGTCCTGACCTAAGCTGGCCTATAGTCACAGGGCATTGAATGTGGCCTGTGGTGACACTTAAAGGTCTGGTTTGGGTGAGTCTTGGTCCCCCTGGGGTTCTCAAGCAATTCTTCCCAGAAAGGTTCCTGCAATGATAGGAACAGGGGTCTCAGGCCCCAGGGAACTCTTGGCTGCCCTACCCTCAGGCCTCCCTCAGGTCACAAGATGCCAGTTGGGTTTTGCAACATACTGCCCAGGATGAGGACATTGTGGAGACCACAGTGAAAGCCACCAAGGAAAAGGAACTCTCTTGAGAAACGACTCCATCTGAGGTAGTGGAAAATGAGAGAACCAGCAGGGCAGCCCTGAGTCACAAGGCCAGAAAAACATAGCAGGAGGTTCGAGGGGAGATTGAGATGGATGGCACCACCCAGGGCACAGGGGGACAGAGGTCCTCTGCCTCTGCTTAGGGCTACAATGGTGACCTTTTGGAGAAGCAGTCCTTGGAAGACCTGGTCTCTGTGGGCAGTGGGTCACAGAGATGCGAGGACTCCGATGACGGTCAGTCTCCCTGTCTACAGGAGGGGGGTCCCTCCTCACAGGGCAGGAAATCTATGGTAAGAGCTCTGTTTCCCTCCTGTGGCTCTTTCCATTGGCAACAGAGGACAACAAGGGTAGGAGTCATGAAGTAAGTAAGAAACAGCCATCCCCACTCTGTTCCCACTGTTTTCTCCCTGATAATGAGAAAATCAGAAATGGACACTGGAGGTCCCCCCTCCCCCCGTACTGCTGGGCACGGAGCCCACCAGTCAGGTGCCCTGGGGACAGGAGCACTCTGTGCCTATTCTGTCTATCAGTCCAATCTTTGTCTCCTGTGCACTCCAAGACTGGGTGTTCTACTCAAACCCTGTAGGCCCTGCCCATGTCCTCAGCACATGGGGTACCGTGAGGACCAGGCTAGTGCCACCCATGCAGAGAGCCTTGTGTGGCAGCCCAGCAGGCAGATGCCTTCTGCCAAGCTGGGCCTTCATGCTGGAACATGCCAGAAGCACAGTCTACTAGCTGGGTCTCCCCACCTGAGGAAGCACCCCTCAGGCTTCCAATTCCCCTTTCACTTGGAAAAAAGAGTTCTGTGCCAACAACAGGTCTGTCAGGGCTTCAAATCTCCCTCCAGCCTGCATCAGAGCCAGTTTCTGGCACTGGGGATGGAGACTCAGGCTCAGCAGATGCTACCAGGGTCTGTTTGATAGGAGACAAGGCAACTGTACCTCTCGTTCCTAGCTGATGCTTTAAATTCAGGTGTACAGGCACGACTTCCATGTGCCTGTCGTTGGCAACCATTTCTCTAGTCTAGGAAAGGCCTGTGCAATGGCATTCATTGGCAGCCAGGTTCACCACATGCAAAACACACCAATACCTTCCACTCTAAAGTTTGTTCCTCTCCAGTGGGATTCGAGCTCTGAGTGCCCGAGACGATCTTCATACAAAGAAGGGAACTATGATTCCCTATGTTAGAGCAGGACAGTGAGGTATGGAAGTGTGGAGAACTGACTTCAAGATAGGGTGCTGGAAGGTCTGGGTGCTGTTTGCCCCCCACTAATAGAAGAGAGGTGTCCAGGTAGAAGAAGTGGTCAGGGCCTCCCTGGTGAGTGCCAGGCCACACGGAAAAGCTATGGGGGTCAGAGCAGGGGAACTTACCTCCTTCCTCTCCTTCAGATTGGTCAGCATGACAATGGTGGCTGACTTCTGCTCCCAGACCATCCTCCAGAAGTCATTCACTGTCTCCTGTTTAGGGCCTGTGTGCAGAGTGGAAGGTCAGCGTGAAGGAGCCATCTAAGCTCACCCCATGAATTCAGTCTTAGAAGGCTCCCACCTTCCCCAGACACAAGACAGGCCCTGCAACCTGGAAGCTTGCTGTGTAGCAGGCAGAATCTGGGCGGCTATGTTAACTCACAGGCAAACAAAAACAAAAACAAAAAAAAACCCCAAAAAAACCAAAACAACAACAACAACAACAAAAAAAAAAAAAAAAAAAACGGAGGTGGGGGGACAGGAGGAGGACATTTGAGGGCCATCTCTGCTTTGCTTGTCATAGTAGCTAGGAGCCACCACAGAGTCCCTCAGAGTCACAGGGCCCTTCAGACGAATTGGAATGCGAATATGTATGAGTGAATATGAGTGTGAGTGTGTGTGTGTGTGTGTGTGTGTGTGTGTGTGAAGGAGGGAAGGGGAGGAGAGGGAGAGAGAGAGATCAGGAAGAAGAAACTTCTCTGCCCTTTGTCCCCTTCCTGTCTGAATTTGACACAGTGCTTACAGGTATAACAACTATTTGGCGATCCTCAGGCTAAGAGTTCTATGCTCAGGAGGAGGGAGTGAGGAGATAAAGAAATCCTTCCTCGGCAAGCCGGAGCTAACGACAGAAATGCAGACCTTTTTTACATTTCCACCAACGTTTGACAGATTTTTCTCTCATTAACGGAGGGCACGGTCCCCTGTGTGTAAGGAGTGCTTCTATTTCTAGGGAATCTGGCCGTCCAGGAGGAGGAAGGGAAGTCTAGTTTAGCTTCACTGACCCCTGGGGAGTTGCTGAACCTGGAAAGGCAGCCTCTGGAAGACTAGAAGGTTCTCTAAGCACAGGATGGGTCTAGGTCCAAGGGTAAGGTCAGGAGTTTGTGGCTGAGCCATGGTGGCCATGGCCTTCATCTAAAAGCTCCTCCATCCTGTCCTCCCCGCAAAGTAGGAGCCTTTGGGAGCTCAGTCAGCTGAAGGAAGTCAAAGTTACCTACTGAGTCTCAGGGTGGCAGAAGGGCAACCAGAGGCCCCTTGTGTGTGCCGTGAAGTCCCAGAGGGGCACACAGCATGGGTGTCGGACACGGTGAATCTCTGGTATTGCTGGCAGTTAGAGATTTGAGTGACTTTCTAAAAATACGGCGCAGACATGAACTAACTCGAAAGCTTGCTTACCTTGAGCAGCTATGAATTTGTTCTTTTCTTTGTAACCCTAGAAAAATGAAGTCAGACCTGTAATTATCCAAGACAATCTTTGCCCAAGGGACCACTTTGTTCATAGAAGGGGGGGGGAGATTCGCCCCAGAGAATGTAGAAAACAAGGAAGGGTAATATGAAAACCAAACCCACCAGCAACCTCAGAGATAACAGGTACTGTTTTCCTATGGCCTTCACTATTATTCTTTGTTGTTTTGTTTTCCTACACACACCCAAGCAGAAATACATATGTTTATATTTCTCACTGGGTTCATGTATTGTCTACAAATCCTTCTATTTCCTTGTATTGTAAGTAAGAAATTTAAAACCTTACATGATAATTTCAAAGAAACCTAAATTCATTCCATGGCCTATTGCGGTTTGTCCAGTCAGACGCATCTGGCTGGTTCTAGTTTGTCAACGCTATAAGGAACTGGACTGAACACCTCCAGTGTCCACTGAGGTCATTATCCCCCTGGATCTGTTATCTTTGTGACTTCTGGTGAAGAGGCAAGCTGAGAAAACATGATGGCCTCACACTCTAGTGTGACCAAACTGCCCGAAGGGTGGTGACCACACACATACTCAGGATCAGAGAGGAAGGCACCCACACATCACACTTCAGACCCCGTCCCTAAATACCCAATATCGGCTTCATATCAGGCCAAGGGGAAGGAAGGCAGTCAACTCACATCTATGTAGGAAGCGTTAATGTAGTCAGAGCAGGGGATTCCATCCACTTGGCTCAAAATCACTCTGGAATGATCGTCTGGAAAAAGCAAACAACGCCACAGTGTTAGGACCAGGAGCTACAGGGGCCCAGGGTGTCTCATATCCAAGTGCCAGTCACTGGAAGGACATTACCAGGTCTCCTCTTGAGGGCAGGGCAGGGTACCCCTGCCTTGTTAAGCCCTGCGTGGTCCACCTGTGCCTCAGCCAGGGGAGGGAGGAGGAGAGGTGGCCCCATGATCACACAGGCAGAACAGCAGGAGCAAAGTGACCATGTTCTCATCACGGGTCCAAACGTTAACCACTACAGTGCACATAGCAGGACCTCAGAATGAAGAACTAGGTCTTTTCATTCAGGCTTTCCAGAGGACCTGGGGGTAAAGGGCTTGGGACTCTGAACTCCAGTATCCATTCTTCACCATCTGCCCCAGGACTGGAGGGAAGCTGGGCTCCAACAGTTGGACCATTGACTGTGGAGAGTCTAGCTGGCTCAACGGGGTATTTTCCAGAGTGGGAAGGCAGCCAGAGATATGTGTGTGTGTGTGTGTGTGTGTGTGTGTGTGTGTGTGTGTGTGTGTGTATGTGTGGGTGGGTGGGTGTATGTTTATGTATATTTGTGGTGCTGTGTGTTATGTGTTACACACACATGACATGTGTTGTATAGTATGAGAATGATATTGTATGGTAGGGTGGGTATGTGTGTTGTAAGTTATATGTGCTGTATGTGTGTGGTATGTGCATTTTGTGGTATTGTGTTTATACACACGTGGTATGTACATATAATTCGGTGTGATAAGTATGTGTTGTGTGGTAGGGCATGCTGATTGTGAGTTTACTATGTGTGGTATATGGTACCATGTATATGTAGTGTATGTTGTGTGTATTGTCAGGTGTGTGGTATAATATGTTATAGTGGACCATTTGTGTGGTGTATGTGGTGTGGTATATATATGGAATATATATATGTATATATATATGGTGTGGTATATATATGGCATGGGTATATATATGGTGTGACATATATATGGTGTTGCAGTGATGTATGTGCACACCTGGGAGCTGTGGCCCTGGTTCCTTCATAGCCCTTTCATCCCTTTCTTCCACAAAGACTTTGTCACTGTGTCAGCAGGTAGTGAAAAGGTAGCTGAAGTGGGAAGGACTATAGTCTCAGCACTCAGGAGGCCGAGGCAGGAGGACTGAGAGTTCCAGGCTAGCTTGGGCTTTGGCTGTGGCCCACTTTACACGGAAGGCTGTTGGCTGGCCTGTGTGTGTTAGCTCAGACTCCCTGATGGAGTTTCATTGCTGAGCTGTATGTCCTACTCCAGGCAGAGGGTATGGCCCAACTCTGGGGACAGTTACTAGCCCATACACGCTGGGCAAGATGACAAACCCCAAATCCACAGCCACAGGTCTAGACACTTGCTCAGGGGCTCAGCGCCTCGGGGTAGAAACAGCTGTGGCCCGGCATATGTCATGCTGGCTGAAGCACGAGAATTTAGAATGACTTACACCGTGGAACAGTTACGGAAACACAGGACAAAAAATAACATCTGCAGACTTAGACTCTCACAGCTTCTAAGAACTTCCTGCTTCTTAATCCTGAAAAGTCACATTTTGCTGTCAAAACATCACTTTCTAAAATTACCAGCAGTGGCATCCTTCCAGCAGAGGGCCATCAGGCTGCTGGCTACAGAGAGAGTCCCCTCAGGCATGAGTCTAGCCTCCGGACTCAGAGCACTTGACTCCGTCTTTGGGATTCTCAGGCCGCGGCCAACACTGCACTTTAGCCCAGGGGCATCTTTGAACCTACTGCAAGTCTGCCCTGGCTTGGGGTGGGCTAAGGGAGGTAGGAGGCACCTGGAGCTGTGAGCATTGGGTCCCCCCCCATCCCATCTTGCAGATCCTAACCTGATTCCATGAGATTCAGCCCACTGCTTGCCCCAGCATGACCAACAATTCCATATAGCCAGACAAGTCTCTCCTTAACCGGGATGACGCTCTTGGTCCCTGGCAGGCATGATGTTTCCATGCCGTAGGAAACTCAAACCAACAAGGAACAGCTCACCAGTCCTGTGGAACACACCACGTACCCACAGTCCTGGACAGCTGTCAACACCCCAAGATAAGTGTTATTCCTGGGTAGGACGGGGGTTGGGCCTCACCCTGGGGCAGGAGCAGGGGAATTTATGGGGAACGTTGAACCAGACTGTTAGAATGCAGCCACGCTTTCACATGGGGAGAGGGCAGGCCGATTTTCTTCTGTGGCACAACCCAGCCTTGTGCACAGCAGGAAGAGGTTGTGGAAGGCACCCAGCCTGTGCTGGCATGAGCCCTCTGTGAGCTGAGTGCCCTACCTGGGCCTGCTGCAGGAGCTTGGCCATCTACTCCATTCCCTTGAGCTTTCACTGGAAACTAGCACTCCTCTATCTGTCTGTCAGCCTGTCTGTCTGTCTGTCTGTCTGCCTCTCCTTTCTCTTTTCTCTGGTTCTCCCTCCTCCCATCCTTGTTTCTTCTCTCCTCCTTTTTTTCTTTTCCTTTGAGACAGGGTCTTACTTTCCATGTAGGCCAGGCTGGTTTCCATCTGGAGAGCTTCCTGCCTCAGCCTGGAGGCTGCAGGGACTACAGGTATGACTTGCCACCTCTGTCTCAGAAGCATTCCTGGTTAAGTCTGTGAGCGTTCGCTTTAGGGGGGCAGTAGGTTTAATGATGAAGAGAGAAAGCTAGGTAAGATGACCTGAGCATCCTGGGCTCTCAGGTACATGGAGCTGTCCAATATATGACCCTGGACGAGAATTCCAGCACTTTCTGGAGGTAGCTCTTCCCCACTGTCCGTGCACAAGGTTTGTAAATGATTTCTGTAAAGCCCGCCATGGTCTTAGGATCTGACTATACCTAACATCCCAAACACACGAGGGCCAAACCAAGGCATAAATTAAACTCATCAAGAAGGGTAGCACCAAACTGAAAGTCAAAACTGACCTTTGAATATCTCAATTTTCAGTTGACACAAACCACTCTGAAGAGCCCAGACGCCACCCTGCCTTTCTCTCCTTTGGGCTATGAGCCACAGCATGGGTGTCCCTCTTCTTCGGATTCCACAACCCCCACCCCCCAGCAGTAAAGCCATTGTGTCCAGAGTCTAAACTTGGGACTGAGCCACAGTATGGGTCCCCTTCTTCCTTAGATTCCACAACCTGCCCAGCAGTAAAGTCACTATGTTCAGAGTCTAAACTTGGGACAAGTCACCCTCACAGCCTGGCTGTACAACCACCTCCTCCTCCCTTAGCGCTGACAAACTAAAGCCCATTAGTTAATTACTCTAGGTTTAGTTGGATCTGAGGATCATGGTGGGCTTTACAAAAATCACTGAAAGCCTTGTACATGGACAGTGGGGAAGAGCCACCCCTAGAAAGTGCTAGAAATCTAGATCTTATATTGGATAGGTTACAGCTCCATGTACACACAGCACACCCAAGCTAACTGTGGCCAGCTCCCTGCCTCCACCAGGCACTCCTCAAGAGCAAGGGTCTCAGGCAGCAGCCGCAGGCCTCTCTTCAGGATGTAAGTCTGAGTTTTGTGGAGCTGTTTGAGGCTGCTCTTCTGTGGGCCTGAAGAGTAAATCTGTGGTTGGGGGGGATGGGAAGGCTGCAGACTCGGCATCCTGGGCCAGCTTTTGAAAAGGTGGATGGGAACATGCAGGGTTTGTCCTGGCGTGTGAGACAGGCACCTCAGGACTAGGCTCAGCCAGCTACAGCAGGTCATGAGAGGCCCAGCCCACAGCAGCCTGCACCCTAGCTCTGACACTTCCTTGGCAACCACACTCCCCAGCTCATGGTTACGGTTTGCTGCTGAGGTTAGAATAAGATCTGCTAAGCCTTCTCTCAAGGGTGCCAAACCCATGTGGGCTTTTCATTCTGCCATTTTGGCATTTGGTTCTGGACCATAGAGCACATTGGGGATTTGTTCCTGATAGCCTCGAAACACTCAATATGAAGCAAGGTGCTGCTCAAGGCCACCAACAGGCCTAGACTGGTGTCCAGGAGAGGATCTGGCAGGAGAGACCTTGTCCCTTGGTGCCCAAGCCTGGGAGGAGCATTCCTGCCCAGCTTGCTTCCTGTATGCTTAGCAACCAGAGTGGTCAACAGCAACAATGATGTCCACGCACCATGTAGGGAAAAAAGGCCCTCAGACAGTGTGGCCCTGGATTCCCTGGGATGAGCACTGAGCACATGGTCACCGGCAGGCTGCAAAGCAGCGCCAAGTATAACCTGCATGGCACAGATCATGCAAAAAACAAACAATAAACACCAACAATAAAGAAGTCTTACTGGGCAGAATGTTGGGATATCTGTTTTTTTCTCTGTTTTCTTCTTTATTTGCTAGATCGAAGGTTCCTTGTACATGTCCAGACGGCAATGACTGGAAGAAATAGAGAACAGAGTGAACACTAATGAATCTAAACCCAGGTCCCCATCAGTTTCCCTACCAAGCCCAGGCATTAAAACTACCATCTGTCCCTCATCCTTGTCTCTCCTCAGGCCCCACATTAGACACTGGGCAGACAATGAGTTATATCCTAAACTTTGTAAGGTCAAGAACTCACTCACACAATTCCATCATGCCCCAGTCCACACAGGTTTAGCCCAGGAAGAGACTCCTTGGGTACAGGCAAACTGATCCCAAAGGAGTTCTGATGCAGGAGAAAGAGGGACAAAGACTACCAAGAAGAGGGTGCTGGGACCCTGGCCTGGGCTGTGGGAGAGAAGGAGCAGGATCCTGGAAAGTGACTGTAGCCACAGCCCTCACCATGCTTAGGACCCAGGTATCTCTGTGGATCGGGTCACATCAGCAGGGGCAGGTCTAGAAGCTCCCTGGAAATGCTGATTCTCCCAGCCTCCACCCCCGGGGCACAGAATCAGCAGCTAGGAGTTTGGGGGCTCTTTGAGGCTCAAGATGCACCACCTTAACACTGCTGTACCCCAGTTGAGGAGTGTCAGTGTGAAACGGAAGTTTCACTTTGCAAGCATGCTAACACTAAGAAGTGCCATCTCTGGGCGTTAAGTGGACACGTGGGTTTCTAGTTCCTTCTACCACCAAAGTCACCCTGCCTCTGATTTTTGGTTGCCTCCAGCTGTTCGCCTCTTGCTTGCTTCCAGGTTCCTCTTCATACTCAGATGAGGTAGGGTAAAGAGCACTGTGTATTTCAAATCATGCGCTTCAACATTAAGCCTGACTCTGGCTGGACCTCGGACCACTGGGCTCCAAGGAGGAAGCGTTACTACTTACTGAGTGTTTGTGATGGATCAGGCACACAGAGAAAGTGCGTGGCTCTAATGCCTCCCCTCACAACTAGCCTATGATCCGATGACGTGGAACCAGACCCAAGGCGTGATTGGACATATGCTCAGCATCGTTTGGCTGAAGAAGTAGACCCTGGTAGTCAGCCCTGGAGGGACTCCCTTACTCAAGCATGGAGAAACATGTGAGCTTTCTTGTTTTCTGTGTCCCACTTCAAGACCCCGGGAGTTGGGGTCTGGCTTCATAGAGCAGCCTTAGATGATAGCCATGATGTCCTGGGATTGCTCTCATTTGGGTCAGGGCCCTAACCTTCCTCTAGCAGGCAGGAACTTCTTCAGTGACCAACTCAGTTCTTCCCCAAGGGCTTACATCAGAATGCTGTATGACACCCCCTCTCCTCTGCTCTGGGGCCACCACACCTCGTAGCCACAGGCAGAGGCTTTGCCTAGGCCAGTGTGGAGGGACCAGTCAGAGGTCATCCTAGCAATGCCAATGAGGGGTTCTCCACTTTGTCCCCAGCTCTGAACACTCATGTTCCTTGAATTTTGATTCACTACCAGAGCTGGATTGACACTACCTCCTCGGCCCTCACTGGACACTGAATTTGTAATGACATCCTTAGGCCTTGTCAAAAGGTTTTAGCCCTGAACACAAAAACCAGTCACAGTAGCACACGAAACTGTGCAGCTGGCAAACCCCACAGTCTGAGCAGATCCTAGGAGCTCAGTGATGACGCCGCCAAGGGCGATTATTAATTGTAACAAATGGAGCATTCCCCTGCAGCGGGCCCATGGCAGAGGAACCCGCTCTATGGAGAGACAGGGTACACAGGAACTCTCCAGTATGTATGTAATTTTTCTGTGTACTTGAAACTGCTCTAAAAATAAAGCCTACTAAAAACAACAGACTGTATAAAACAAAGGAAGACGAAGTAGCTGCAATGTAGTGGCCCAGGAAGTCTGAAGAGAAAGAGGAATCGAGCTCTGACCACCCCTTCCATAGCTGTGTGGCGGCCCTGAGAGGTGGGGCATAGAGATGAGGTGGTACACCCTGTCCCCCCAGGGTCCTGGAGGATGGGACAAGGGGAGGTGGGCAGAACTAGGCAAAGTTCTCTGTGTCCTCCTGATCCGAGCAAGCTGAGCGGCCCCCTGCACAGACTGGGCCCAGTACGCTTTCCTGCTGTCAGGCTACCCAGGACCTCGGGGTTCTCAGCTGCTTGGTAGTCCCAGGGAAGTAAGAGTGCCTGGAGATGGTTAGCCTGCGGTGACTCTCGGTGCATTCTGTAGGAGGTCTGGTTTGTTCCATCAACACCAGAGAACGGCTCTGGTTTGTGGTTATACTGGGACTTCTACATACAAAAAATAAAAACATAAAAATAAACAAAAATAAAAGGCCCTCCCTTTGTATGTATTTCTGCCGTGTTTGCCATAGCACAGGTCCCAGGCCTGTGGCTTGACACAGCTTGCTGGGACAAAGCTGGAGAAGATGCTCATGAGAGATGGGTTCTCACTGCACAGGGGCCTCCTTTTCTACCGAATTCAGGAACTGGAAACGGGATAGAGATGTGCCCTCTCCAGGCGGAGCTAGCTGATAGCATCTCATCCGCATGTTAACTGTTACTTCTCTCTTTATGTGTTATCCCAGTCCCACAGGGCAGGGAAAATCCTACTTCACAGATAGGGAAACTGAGGCAGAGGTGAAGAAAACAGGCCAAGTCTTCCAGGCCAGGATGACTACTCAAGCCAGCTCCAGCCATTCATCCCACAGTACTGATGATCCGAGGCCAAACCCCTTCTTAGCCTCAAGTTCACAGTCACCTGACAGTGAACGTGGGCTTGGCAGTACAGGAATATCCAAACACGTTGAGACTTACCCAGATCCCTCCCAGGACCTTTGGAAGGGGCTATCAGACCAGAGAAAGGGAGTGGTAGGAAAACAGAACTTAAATGTGTTCTCTGAGAACCGGAGTGGCTGATCTGGGCAGGAGAGAGATGTTGCAGGAGTGTGGCCTTGGACAGGGTCAGTTCCTCACTGGAGAGAAGAGCCAGGCTGTGTACACTCTACTACCCCACAACTGTATCTCTAGCTGCCCGTTGCCAGGCAGGGAGACTGCGCAGCTGAGGGCTACAGAGAGGCAGGCTGGGAGCGACAGGTGAGGGAAGAATTTGTTTGGGGTATAATATTTACAAGGCTCCAGAAAAAGCCAAGAATCAGCAGAAACAAGCCTCTGAGGCAACTTCGTTTCTATCACAGGCTTTCTTCTTACAATTTTGAGATTACATTTATGTGTTTGTGAGGGCATGCCTGCGTGCACACATACATGCCATGGCATGAATGTGAAGGTCAGAAGACACTTTTCACAAATCAGTTCTCTCCCTCCACCAGGTGGGTTTCAGGGGATTGAACTCAGGTCGTCAGGCTTGGTGGTGAGTGCCTCTACCTGCTGAGCCAGTCTTACCAGCTCAGAAACATCTTTTCTAAATGGCTAATTTAACGCTCAAAATTCATAATGATGGAAACATCAAACTCCTAAACAATGGTAGAATCCGTAACTGCATGACACAACCCAGATCGGAGCCCCTGGCCACAGGGAAGCACATTGACATTGTTCTCTCTTGATTGTGCTCAAGCTGTTTCATTCACCATCCCTTTCCTTGGTTTGATATTTTAAATAAGCCTCGGCTACTGCACTTTTTGTGTCCTCTTGAGTTCTGCCCCTGAGCGGTGTCCCTCCGCTGCCTCGTTCTGCTCCTGGCCTCCTCTGAGACCCTCCACGAACAGTAGGGTTACTGGCACCCCACACGTGACTACAGAAGTGGAAGAGGAAGTGGGACAAGCAGGGCGGGACAAGCTTCCACCAGCAGTGCGAGGGACAGCTATTTTGAAAATGGAGAATTAACTTCTGCTGCTAAGTTGTAAAATTTCAGAACAGGAGTGCTCGGTGCTCTCTCTCGGTATGACCTAATTTAAAAAAAAAAAAAAAAAAAAGAGGAAAGCCCGCTTGGCACTGATAAAAAGGGAAGCAAGACAAGGGGCGGGTGTAATGTTGAAAAGTCAGTGAAGTGTGGTTAAATGCACCAGCGCCTTGCCGTGTCCTCACAGTCCACACGCCTCTAGAAACAACCACACTGTGCTGTTTAAAAAGCTCGCCCTCTGGGGCTCACATTGGTGTTGCCAGAGGGTCCCCATCCCCAGGTACCATTTGCTGGTGGTGGAAGGGACCTGGAGTAGAGCAACTGATGTGACAGAGACAGAGACGGGCCAAGGCAACCATCCACGGACACCCACTCTTGCTCAGGCCCAACGTTCAGCTCCCAGCCCCGCACACAGGGTGAAGATTTGAACCAAACACTTCAAAACACCAACCATACGGAACCTTGTATCTAAAACAATGCTTCATGCCTACCCCTATGACAGACATTTTAAAAATTAACAACTTGGGGGCTGGAAAGACAGCTGGGAGGTTAGGAGCACTTTCTGCTCTTGTAGAGGACCTGGGTTCCATTCTCAGGGCCTCCTTGGTGGCTGACGACCACCGGCAACTCCACTTCTAGGGGATCCGATGGCCTCTTCTGGCACTGTATGCGTGTGGTGCACGTATGTATGTGAAGCACTCACACGTACACATAAATTAAATTTAAAAAAAGGAAATGGACAACTCTGGGGGTGGGGTGACTAATCTGCCCTGAGTCTTAAGTTGGGGGTTCTGAAAATGGCTATGGGGACTATCGGGAGGCCGGGGCACGTCTCAGTGAACCACTTCTCCTCGGAGGTTGTGGGAGCGATTCATCACAAACAGCAGAAACGCATACACACTGATCGTGAGCTGGTGTCCCCTGCAGACAGCCTCCGTCACTACTGAACGGTGCCATGACGATGGCTCAGAGGGACATCTGCTGATCTGATTAGAAGCTGGACCTCTTGGGGACCATGACAAGATGCTTGGTGGGGAGGCTGTCTGCAGGGACGCGTGAAACTGCCACCTCCACTAGGCAGCCCGTGGTAGAATAGTGTGTCTATCACAACTGGTGTTACACATGGTACCCAGGAGCTGAGCTGGCAGTAACCCCCAGGAGCATCAGACTCAACCATCTCACTTCACAAGGAGCAGTGAGCACTAGCGAAGGGCACAGCACTAGGGACCCGGCTCTCCAGACCCCACTTCTGAGCAGCGTCACAATTGGCACAAGGTTCCTGAGTCCCCGGAACTGCTGGCTCTGACTGCCGTGCTGCTCGTCAAGGTGACTGAGACCCGGCACACTCACATTGAACTCCTCGCGGAAGCGCTTGCAGTCATCTGCTGATCTCACACGGATCTCCTCCTCCAGGTGCTCCACTGGGATGGGGAAGTACTTCTTGGGACCCGACGGGGACCTGCTCAGCAGCATCACTCTCTGCTGCTCTGTAGGGTCAGGAGACACAGAGAAGCCACTTAGTTCCATTGCCCACGGGTGACTCATTTCTTAGATGGTCGGACAGCATTCCTGATGGATCTGTATAGTGGGAGGGGAGCAGTACTCTCAAATTGAGCACCCTGGGGCTAACCCAGCCCTGAGCCACTGAATCAAACATCTGCTTCCCAACACACCCTATTTTCAGCAAGTGATGGCAGCATGCCTGTCCATCACAGACATTGCATTCGTGATCTTGCTCACTAGCTCACCCACCACTCACCCTTCCGTCTAGCCTATGGTCCTACACAAGGGTCACTGCAGCTCCATGCTTCAAAGTCCAGGTTTGGGACCAGAGAAGAGGAATCACAGGGCTCTGGGTCTAAGCTCAGAATGGATGGGAATCTGCCAGGAACTCTGTCTTGCAGCCTTCCCTTCTTGGCAACACACAGGTTTGCCCGCTTTCTCAAATCCCATACCTTGCAATGCAGAGAACTGTCTTTGAGGCAGGAGAGGAGGGCATTGTCAAGGAGAGGGTGGGCTGTGGGGTTGATGGGTTTGGACTAGTCATTCACACAAGCTCAGAATGAGGTGGAAGCAGTGTTAGGGACTGGTGTTTCTCTTCACAGGGAGAGAGCTGACATTGATAAAGTCAGTAGAATAAGCCAGCTGTCACCCTTGCAAAAGGCCCTGCCCCATTTGCAGAGTTCACTGAGTCTATGCCACGGACTTTGCTCCAAGGCAGCCTTTGGCTTCAGCCAGGTGGGCTGGTAGAAGAAGCCTGTGGGCATCTGTGCCCTGCTAGCCACACCCCTCCCTCTGCACTGGCTTCTGGGCTGTGCAGGAAAGGGAGAAGAGCAGGATGGAGCATGGGGGTACACTGGGCCATATGATGGTCTGCTCATGAGTGCAGGTCCCCCAGGCCCTGTAATGCTACAGCTCAGTGGAGTCCTCTGTTGCTCACATTCCCCCCAGCTCTGGGGGTTGCACTAGCTCCTTCACTACTTTGAGTGGGTTCTAAAGTTTCACTTGAGTTCTGATGACATGCATGTTACCTCCAGCCAGGCACAGCTCTGTAGGAAGTTAGGACAAAGCTGAAGCCACTGGTACAAACCAGGGTTTGGGGTTTTTAGTTGTCACACTGGGATTGTACCAGGGACTTTGCATATGCCGGGTAAGTACTGTGCCATTGAGCTACAGCCCCAGATCCCTTGGTCGTTTGGAGCAAGATCTTATTCTGTAGCTCAGGCTGGCCTTGAACCTGTGATGCTTCTGCCTCAGCAGGTGCCTCCAAATGCTGAGATTTCAAGCCTGTGCCACCCCCACCCCACTCAGCTAGAACCTGCGTGTCTAAAACCTTCGCTGTGTCTGTCTCCCATTGAAGCACAGAAAGAAAACCAAGCTTTTGTAAGCAGCATTTACAAGTCAGGACACAGCTGGAATCTCAGTTAGGCATGTCCCCTAACTGATGCGCCTTCAAAAAAGAGCGAGCAGCTTCAGCAGAGCAGTGGCCCTGCCAGCTCGATCCCGAGGTAGTACGGCGTCAACTGAACACTTCTCTTCACAAGTTAGAGCCTTATCACAGGGTGATTTCAAAGGCCTCAATGGGAAATGTTAGACAGAAAAGCCCTGCTAAGCTGACAGGATATGAGTGGTCTCTTTAAAAAAAAAAAAAAAAAAAGCAACCAAAACCCACAAACTGAAATGTCTCAGACATCCGCTCTCCTTTGCAGGGAAAATGACCTCTGACACCAAGTTCCGAAATACAGAGAAATTCTAAGTGACTAGGAAGCGGCAGCACCAACCCAGGAGGAGCTGGAGAGAGAGGAAAGCTTACGGGACAGCCAGACAGGGCTGTGCACGCCCGTCCTTTTCAGTGTCAGTCCTGAGTGAGACCCGGTGTACCATACCTTGCTCTTCTAGGATCCCGTTGGGCATCTTCTTGTCGTTGCTGCTGACCACGGCTTTCCTCTGCTTCCTGAACCTTAGAGGCAAAAGATGTGTTAGGTCTCGGCACAGCAGGAAGCCCCAAGCCCTGAGTGCGGTGATACCCACCAGGTAAGCCGGGAAAAACTCTTTCTGTTGCTCATGGCTGAGCCTTGTGCAGCTCAGGCCGGCCGGCTCGTGTCTGAGCTGTTTGGGCCCACACCCCCAGCCTCCAGCACACTCATTTCCTCATAGGAGATGGTTAGGGCACGTCAGCGTCTGGGGACACTCCTACCTGAAGAAGTAGGCTGTGAGGAGGAGCAGGAGGAGGAGCAGAGGCAGCAACAGCCAGGTGAGCAGCGGCTGGGAGGTACCAGGGTCCGGAGGGCCTGTGGGTGGGTGGATGGTAGAAGATAGAGGGCCCCCATCAGGATCCTGGGCAGGGTGAGGAAGGATTCCCACAGCACATCACATCATGTGGTACAGTTTGCAAGTGATCTCCCATCAGTTTTTGGGACAGAGGGGTGTGATGGTGTGACTTGTCCGAGGTCCCCGATAAAGGGTGAACTTCCTGTACCTCAAATGCAAGCTGCTAGTCAGCTATTTCTCTGAGCACCTCTGACCCAGCTCCTCTCCACAATGAGGAGGTGGAGGAAGGTGGATCCCCTTCAGGGAATGGCTGTTGTGTCCCAGCCCAGTTGGGGCAAGAACACTAGGTATAAAACCCAAGGTTGGGTACAGTTCTTGAGGAACAGATACACCGTGGGCTGGCTTTTCAGGGTTGTGAAATCCCTGTCACAATAAGAGGAGTGCAGAGATCACTGGCCTTCAGGAATCCCCCTTGCTAGTCCATCCTGTGCACCTACCAGGTCCACCTTCCTCAGAGAGACATGTATCCCTGCCTTTGCCCCTTGGCTTTGGTCACCTTGTGATCATCAACTCACCCACCCTCTCAGCCTGTTAGGGTGCTCTCCTATCTCTACAAAGTTCCCACCCGAAGGACTCCATCAGAAGCCCGCTCCTCCAGTTAACCAGCTTGGCTCCTCTCTTGAACTGATCCAGAGGGCTCTGTTCTGGAGTTGAGGATCACGTGCCGCCAGGACCAAGCATGTCCCCTGTAGAAAGGCCCTGGAGGTCAATAGCTACATTTCTGTCCTCTTGAGCTCCAGAAGCGCCAAATATTGTTCCCAAGTTGAGTGTGTGCTGGGGGGTTCACGTCCTTCCTCCGATGGGCCAGCCTAGTCTCTTGAAGCTCGGGGATCCAGGAAGGAGTTTGAAATCTGGTCATTGTCTCCCCACCCCTGTGCATGTAATCTAGAGGTTGTGACCCACAGCCAGCCACCTGTGGCCCTGCATGTCCCAGAGGAACAAGGCCAGGTTTGTATTAGGCTTAATGGCTAAGACTATCTGTTCCTCCCTCCAGTCCACACCTGCCCATTGCCCAGCTGGGTCCCTTCAGGAACAGCCTGACCCACGGCTTTCTGTCTGTGACTCCAGAGAGTGCCATACCTGGACTAGGGCCTGGAGCAAGTTCTAGCCTGGGCAGCTGAGAGCTGCCTGGAACAGAGGGGCGAGCTGAGCCAGTGACAGGGAGTCCCACTGCTCAGGACACCCTGATTCAATTCCGTGCACTGTGGGTCAAAGGCCATTAGGAAGCGTGGGCTGCCTCCTTCTTTTCCAAGAATGCTCACTATCTTCTCTCGGTGTGTCACCATGGTGAAACTACCCACTTCTGCATTGCCCAGAGGTTAGCCTCTGGCTCAGCCTCTGCTCTGCATGAGCTGTTACAAAACTGGCCGGCCACAGGTCCACTCTGTCACAGACACGGGGTCCACTCTGTCCACAGACAGAGTGGGCCTGTGGGCCCTGCCAATCCTCCCCCAGGCCTTGTCAAAGACTTGGGGGGCCAGCCTCCATATTTGTGTTCTTGGAGTACAGGCTGTGATAACAGACACAGGAATCCCACAAGGCATGGGTTGGATGACCCAAAGCATAGACAGGTTGTCACACCAGGCAGAACAGGTGACTCAAACTGGATTCTGTGACTTATAATGACATTTGTCCAGGAAGGCAGGAGGTTGGGACCAGAAGTCCACAGGTTTTCCAAGGGCAGCAGGAAGATCCAAAGCCAGGACAGTTGCTATGGAACACAGGGAGGCATGTGGGGGTTGTTCTGGCTACAGGGTAGCAAGAGTTCATGGGAAGATGAGTCCAGACTAACTCTTGCCTCAAACATTGCAAAGGAAGAAACCCATACTTCATGTAAAAATTTTTGAAGTTGTTGGTCAGTATGAAGTTGTTGGTTAGATTTCAATTTAACTTTGATAAACAACATGGGTCAGAAAATGAACCCTTGTGCATTCTAGGGCAGTGTCCGCTCCACCCCCATGGTGTTCCATCCAGGGAGGCATGAGGTCCTCCCAGAGGATATCCCATAGTCACATTCTGCTTTCTGTTCACACTGACTCTGGGTCTCTCTAGATGGTTCAGCCTTTCCCCTAAAGTGCTGTCGGGTTTCCCAACAGTATGTGAGTGAGTACATGTGTGCTCACGTAGATTTTAGACATAGGCACACCTGGAAGTGTATATCATCTGGTCCTGACCCTGGAAAGACAATGGTTTGTGTCTAAGGTGGGGCCTGGAACTTTTCCCTCTGGACGCAGGTTCCCCCAGTGACTCATCTGCTGTTGAGAGGGATCCATGCAGGGGGGGCATGGGCCAGCTGTGGGGAGCTCTTTCCAGAGCCTGTGGAGTTCTGCACCAATCTGCCACAGATAGTACTCCTCCACCGAGGGGTATTCCACACCTCTAAGGGGTCCCCAGTGGGGAGGCAGAGTTGAAGTAAAGGAGGAAGAGGAGGGAAGGAAGGACAGGGAGCATAGTGAGCAGCCGTGCTCTGGGAAGAGACAACACAGCCCCTGGAGGGCTGGACTGGAGAACTTTCTTGGTTCGAATCCACAAAGCTTCATGGGCCAGAGGCCTGTGATAAATATTCCAAGTAGCGCAGACAGAGTGAGCATGCCAACTGCTTTGTTCCCCTGACACGAAGTTGTGAAAGCATCTTCCTCTACATTTTCTCCCAAGAAGCTCCACTCATAAACATGCAGGTTTGGTCAATAAATAGACTCACTACTCCCTCCTGTGATCCAAGATCACATGGGTTACAGGAAGTACTGTTATTTTATGAATTGTTCAGGAAGGAAAAACCCCAAACTACCGATTATGCAGAATCACCCTCTTGGTGACACATCCTGACACTAATGCTGTATGTATGAAGGGACCAGATGAAACATGCTCTGAACAGGTCCCCAGCTCACCTCTCTCATTGACCCTGGAGAGCTGCCACACTGGGCGAGCCTCTTCCTTCTGTGTCCTAGTTGCTTGCAGTCCTACACTTTGGATGGGCCCAGATTGCATGGCGATTTGAGGCTATTTCCCCATGTGCATGCACGTGTGTCTGTCTTTGTGTGTTTGTACCACATGTGTGCAAGTGCTTGTGTAGGCCAGAATAGGGTGTCTGATCTCTTGGAGCTGAAGTTTCAGTCAGTTGTAAAGGGCCATGTGGGTGCTGAGAACTGAACTTGGGTCCTCCGGAAGAGTAACAAGTGCTCTTAAACACTGAGCTCTCTCTCCCCGGCACCTACCTTGTACACTTTATCTCACCAGGGTTTCTGTATGGCATCTCCTAAAAGGGGATCTTGTTTCCACTACACACCTTATCAAACAACAATGGAAAATTTCAGATGGTCTCCCAAAGCATCTGACATCCATGCTCACCAGGGGTTTATGAGGGAAGCCACTTTCTCCTGGACACTAATGATCCTTCCACTAGTCAGGCAAAAACACAATAACATTTTAGCTTAGCTTTCTCTAATTTCCAGAGAGTTTGGCTCCTTTGCATGATGATTAAAATGGAATTAATTAGATACTTTGATTTTTCCCTGGCTGTGTTTGATATCTCCTTAATATCTTCAGCTGTCAAGGTGACACAGCCCAGAATCATCTGGAGGATTGCCAGATTCACTGGGCCCATGGTCATGTCAGTGGGGCATTTTATTGATTATCAGTTGACATAGGAGACCTCAGACCACTGTAGGTGGCACCATCCCCTAAGTCGGGGGTCTTGAGCATGGGCCAGCGAGTGAGCCTGTAAGCAGTGCTCCTTCTTGGTTTCTGCTTTAGTCCCTGTTTGAGCTCCTGCCTTGACTTCCCTTTATGACAGCCCACGATCAGGATGTGCCTCCATGGGGTGCTTTTGGTCATGGTGTTTATCACAGCAGTAGCAAAGCAAACCAGAACACCATCTATTTTCCTACTCTGCTCTTTTACATGCTAATTTTCAGGACTCTTCCTGTATGTATTATGGATGATAACATTTCCTTACAATTTTAACATATTTATAATGAATTCTTTGTCTAAGAAAACGCGTCACGATGAATATTGAATTCATTTTGGCCAGTGATGAAAAGAAGCCATTTCCTGTTGTTCTGGCACATTTTGGCAACGTGCTAACCCTCAAGAGATACTTCGTACTTTTTCAGGGGCCAGATCTTTAAAGAGCACTCGGGATACCCTCCCAAGTTTCAGGACAAAGGAGCTGTCGTGTAACTTGAGGCCTGCGTAGCTCCTGATAGTGGGACCACAGATGTTGTTAAGCGTGCCGAGGCCCGGAAGAGACCTAACCAGAATCTGTTTCTGTTCTGGGTGCTGAGGTCATGTGACAGCTCGCGCTTCCTGAAAGTAACACTTCCTGCCCACGACAATGTTATGAACCAATAAATCTTGCTTTCACACGAACTGGAAAGCTCTAGACATGGGCTGTGATGCCACCCTGAGGGAGACTCAGGTACCACCTGTAGGGCTGTCATGGGACTCTGGCAATTCCTACCACTACTGTGGGGAGATGGATGCTCTGTCCTCGGGGCTTCAGGATGTTCACAGGAACATGCTGACAATTTTCCAGGTGTCCCTAAATAGTCAGCTAATTAGTGCTGGTGAAGCAAGTTAGGGAAGTGGGTTGGAAGAATTCAGTGAATGTTTGTGAAGATCACAGTCCTTGGGGCAGGTCGGGGATGTCCTAGGCTGCAGGGCACTGGTGAGGACCTGCCTGTGGAAAGCCACCTGCAGAGAGGCATGCCCTGCAGTTTCTGGGTTGTTTTTTCTGTGGCCTAGGGTTTCCCCTGGGGTGTCAGGGCAAGGAGGAAGAGAGTTTAGCCAGAGTGCTCTCAGTCAGGTGTTTGCTTCCATTGGAGAGAGGCACTTTCCTCCCCCAAGGGCAGTCACTGTCTCTGGAGGGTATTATCTAGGAGGGTATTATTGAGTGGGGTGAAAGCTGACCCACAGGGACAGCACCAACATCCACTGACTTTTTCTAAAAAGTGTTTCTGTAAGGATATTGACAATCTGGGTCTTCCTTAAGCCTTGCAAGGACCAAGCACGATGCTGAATTCCATGTGTAAACTTGATCGGGGCATGGTTGCCAAGACATTTAGAGACAACCATCATAGGGGAGTTTTGGATGAGATTAACACTGGAATCCATAGACTGAGTAAAGCTGAAGGTCTGTGGATAGGCCTCACCCTACCAGGAATGGAGCAAGTATGTAGTGAGGGATGGGCATGAGGCAGGTGCAGAGACAGGGGCTAGCCTTTGCTACTGCAGGTTCATTTTGACTTTACCACCAAGGCACACTGCTGGGAATCCCTGTCAACTAACTCTTCATCCTGACCTCACCCATTTGGCCTGAGCCTAGCTCTCCCTGTGTGCAGCACGAGCCATTAAACACACACACACACACACACACACACACACACACACACACACACACACACACAGGGAATTGGGGATTGAAACAGCAGCATTCCTGACTTTCAGAGATTGGCCAGATGGCTGAGTCTGGAGCTTGCTCCCTGTTGACCACAGCCAAAGCCAATGCCGGAGAGTGCTGCTGTGTTCTGAAGACTGTCCAGCTTGCTGGTCTCTGGAATACTCATTGCACTGTCAACCAAGAGCCGGGGCTGCCACTACCTGGACCTCATGAGTCAGAGCAGGGAGGCACAGACGGGTTCAGTAAGTCCCTCCAGGCTACTCAGCTTACAAGTAGCTGAGATGGGATTGGAACCCAGGCAATGAGAGTTAAGAAGACCCAGTCTTGTTTTTTTCTCTCCCTTTCCTCGTCCTCTTTCTCACTTTGGCTTTACACAACATTTACTCATTTAATTGAGATGAATTTACATATTGGAAAACACACCTGTTTTTAATGTATGGTGAATAAGCTCTGGCTGTGATAACACTTTTATTAGAGTATTTGTTTGTTGTCTCCAGTAAGACCCCTCCTGTCTTCATCTTGGTGCAGGCAACTGCTCACTACTCTCCCTGCCCATGTTTTTCAGGTCCTGGATATTTCCTCTCAATGGAGTCCTACCTTAGCCTACCTCATCTGGTCTCTGTGTCTACCTTGTGTCACTGGGAATGTCCCTGAGCTTTCTCCTCGATGTCACACGGACACCAGTGTGCTCTTTCCTCTTCTTTGTCCTTTAAACTATAAAGTGAGAGGATAGACTAACAAAACCCCCCATCCCTGCCCTGGAATGTATCTGTCCTAACTTTCTCATGAGGACAAGGCAGCCCTGTCCATCCCAACTCCATGTCCTAGAAGTCACGACACACCCACAAATGCTCCTCATTCACCTCTAAAAATAACGACTTTTTTTTTTTTTAAAGAGAAACCTCACCACATACCAATACTACAGCATATTAGAACGGTAATTTCTTAGTCACCATTATTAGGCCTCTTGTGCGGCTATTTCCTCGAGGTTAAAACATATTCTCATGAGGGGGAGTCAGAAGCTCACAAAACATTAAGAAAGCTCTAAGACCCATGAGGCCCTTTCCTGAGGTTTTACAAGTCATAGGCCAATTTCCAGGGGTGGTGCAGAGACTCTTCAGTGGAGCTGCCTACAAACTGCACAGGAAGCTGTAATGATGCAGCTTTTCGTGAGCTGTTACCTAGGCTGGAGTGGGCTTTCCAGTGAAGCAGCTGCCTCTGAGTCACACATGCTTCTGTATAGAACCCCAAGAAATTTACTGGTAAATTACCCCAAGAAACTACCATGTCAGGGTAGACATGGGTGCAGTCATTTCTTGGGTCTATGATGGGTGTCCTCTCTTGGGTAAATAGATGTTTGCTCATGTGTCTTCAGGAAAAGTTACACAACAAACCATCAACCCAATATTCACATTTGCCCAACCCACTGGTCAGTGTTTGGTAACAGTTGGTCCTAACAGGGCTCTACACAGTCACACTTTTCAGAATTTATTGTTAAACTAATTAATTGTGCGTGTCTATGTGTGGGCACATATACAGCACAGCACATGTGTAGAGGTCAGAGGGCAACCTGCAGGAGTCAGTTTTCTTCTTTCCACTGTGTGGGTCCCAGGGATGGAACTCAGGGTGTCAGGCCTGATAGCAGGTGCTTTGCCCCTGGGTCATCTTGATGGCCCCTTTTGGGTTTTCCCATTCTCTCCTTCTTCCACCAAGGCTGGGGGCCCCCTCAGCAGGTGGGACAGCCTCCTGGAACACACTTAGATGGCTCTGGTCATAGGTACACACCCAGCTTCCTAGTTGGTAACACTGGAAGATTCACTGGACCCTCTTCCCCAGCAGTCCTGGGTACTCGGGTAGTGTGTGAGGCAGCTGGGGCAGCTGGCGTCAGGGTAGGGTCCTTACCTGCGGTTGTGCTGGTCCAATTGCTCTCTGCTGGAGTGGTGTCGTTGCCTTTACCAGCTCTGGCGAGTGACAAGCTAAAACTTGCCAGCAGGAGTGGACAGAAGGGCTCCATGGCTCACCTGCAAAGAGATGAGGACTTGAATAGAATGTTTCTGGGTAACAGGCCCTGGACACGGCCGTCACTCAGTACGGAGGAAGAAGAAATAAGAGAGAAACTTGTGATAGGTTTCAAGGAAACCGAGGGCTCTGCCTACTGACTTCACAGTCTCTTGTCTCCCCCCCACTGTGGTGGTACAGTCACTGTCGTCTGCAGGGTCAGCCAGAGGATACATGGCTCACAACTCCCACACTGCTGAGGGTGAACCGGTGTGGCGTGGGACCAGACCCCAGTTCTGTCCATACTGCTAGCCAAGAGGCCTCTTCATGAGTCACCTGGCACCCCAGAGAGCACGTCCCCCAGTACCGACCGCTCGTCCACTTCCCTTCCACAGCCATTCTCTGGCCAAGTGGTGTCCATGCTGGGTGTCCTGTCTTGGGTGAATAGATGCCAGTGCCTTTCTGTGTGCTTCTTGGGCCCCTCTCACTAGGCTGGCCACATCCATTCCCTCCAGATGTGGCTCGGGAGATCCTGGCCAAGCAGCTTGAGGCCAGCTTCAGGGTCCTTCTCTACCCTCTTCCACCCAGTGGCTATATGCTCTCCCAGCCCGTTTCCACAGCCCCCTCCTGGCCTTGCCTCTGACTGTGTTAACTTCCGACTCCACAGGGCCACTTACAGCCTCAGGAAGGGAGCCAAGGGTTTACCAGGTTGAATGGATGCAGGGGACAGTCCAATTGGCAAGGGGTTCAACACAGAGAAATCTCTTTCATACTAGGACCACCCCACAGGCAGTGACCTCAGTTTCACACTTGGCTCCCCATTTTGCCCAGTCACCTTCAACCATCATTAGAGGTCACAGTGATGGTGCCTACCCTGAAGTGTAGAAAACCTTGCTTGAGGACTCCTGACCAATGGAGGCAGGCAACGGCACGTGCCCAGTGCAGATATGTAGTCCCTGTCCATGGAATCTCATCCATAGCTAGCCCAGAGGCTCTGTCCAATCCTTGTAGAGAGGAATTTTGCTGCTCAATGCCTCTGTGTGGGGTGTGAAAGGACCAGACCTCAGAACTGAGGCCAGTAGACACCTAGCCCTCGGGCTGTCCCAGTGGGGGTACCAATGTTTATAATCACTGAAGACATGGAAGGAGCATGGCAAAACCAAGTGCTCCTCAGTAGACAGCACCATCAAGATGAAACAAGCCCCGGTACTTTGCAATAACCATCCCAGAACAAAGTCAGTGGCCACCACCACACGGGGCCTCTCCTCTTCCTGGTTCCAAAATGCACACGGCAGACTTACAAAGTGAGCCTCAGACACCAACAGCTCTGTGCTCGAGTGCACACCTGCCCTAGGCTGCTGTTTGCATGTGTGTCCTGTACACAGTGACCCCTCAAGGCTTGTGAACCAGTGGCTCCTGGATAGTGAGAGACTGGGCAAAGTTAGGCTGCAAGGTTATAAAGCCCGTGTCGGAGGTGAGGACGGCTGGGGACACACACCCTCAGCTGGGTCCACGCTGTCCAGGCTCTCCTTTCACAGGCAGCTCCACACACATTGCCACACACTGCCTTCTCTCTGTCCGATCTGTTGCTGAACACTGCCATGGTGCTTTACATACGCTGGAGGAAACTGCAGAGTAATTGATTGGGAATTATTAATTGCCTTAATCCAACTCCAGAGACATAGAATTCCTGGGTGAAACATTGTGCTTCATCCCAAGCATTAATAACCTTCCTCATCAAGCACTCAATGATCTAAGAGGAGGCTAGGCCAGCACCCTGGAGGAGGATGAAGCTCAATTCCTTTCCTCGATAATGGTTGTCTCTGAGTTCCTGGAGCTGAAATTCCTGATGGGACCAGTAGAGGGAGATAAGCTGTGCAGACATCAAAACCTGTCCAGCCATCTGGTGTCTCTTTATAGTCCCACTTGTATTCTAAGGCGAGTGACAACCTGTCGGAGGATCCCTGGCCATCCACTCTCAAAAACTTGTGCAGGCTACTTAGTAAGCACAGACACGAATCTGTGCAGAGATAATGTGTGAAGAGGAATTAAATCCATGCCGAACTCCAAGGATTTGTAGCTGACTAGTATTTGCTGCGTGCCTGCCAAGTGCTAAGCACAGGAGGCACGGAGCTTGTGCAGTCTGCAGAGCTGGAATGAACAAAGCAGTCTATTCCCAGAAAAGCAGACTTTATTTTTACTCTACTCAAAAATCCACCCATCATCTATCAATTGGATTATAAAGCCATCTTTTTTATTCCATTGAATTCTTTTCCAGTACTTCCCACGGCAGAGTTCGAGTAACCTGGGAGGATCTGGACAGGCAAAGCTGAGCCAAGTCCTGCCTATGACCAGGGAAGCTCCCGGAAGCTGGAAGGGGAGTGCAAGGGCAGCCTGAGCTGCCCCTTGAAAGCTGCAGAGGTGGGGCCATGCAACCAGGGCATCAGTGGCAGTTCCCCAGAAATGAAGCACACAAGCAGAACCTTCAGCAAATGGGATGACGCAGAGGCTTGGAGGAAGCTGTGCACGACCCACTGTTACGCAATCTCTGTTTTAGCCCACAGAAGCTGCTTCCTAGGGAGAAGTGAAGAGCAAGGGTGGGAAGTTTGGGACTAAAGAATTGAGAAGGCCGTGGAACAACGGGTTAGCCAGTGACTTGCACCCTCAGGCTCACTTTCTAGTAACAGCCCACGTTACTAGACTCACATGAGGGTCCAGTACTGGACACTGGAACGCTACATACCTGGAGAGTGATAGGTTTATATGCAACCAAGTGTGAAGACCACCATCTCCCTCTCATCTTCCTGGGGGACCATCTCCACACCAAGGGAACATGAATGAAGGCATGGGAGGTGCCATAATATCTTTCTCAGAACCACTGTCCCATTCCCAGTGTCCTTCACTTTGGCACACACATAACCCAGGGGTCTTAGTTAGGCAGGACAGTGAAGGTTCTGGGGGAAGGCTAAATTTGATCTGTGAAAAATCCCCACAGCAGGAAGTCCTTATCTTCAAATAGGAGGACTTCAAACACTTGAGTGACAATGGACAGGTGTTTCACTCTCATCTGTACAGATGATGGACACCCATGGGTGCCAGTCAGCTAAGGCTGGGCACCTTGCCCTCGTGGGCTGCAGTTTGACGTAGGAAGCCCAGATCTGGGAAGGAAGGCACGAGCATTGTAAAATGATGGCTAGTGACATAAGCCACTCTTTTTGGAACACAACAGAGTTGCCAGGCTTGACTCTTTCTGCCTTTACCACACCTTGTACAGACACTAAACCGAAGTGCTGAGGGCTTGGTTGTCTGTGTGTGTGATGCATGTGAGCATGGTGACTTGGGAAGCCATCATCTGAGGGTGTCAGATCCCCTGGAACTGAAGTTACGATCTCTTGTGATCCCTTTCTCTCATCTCCACGTGAGTTTTGGGAACCAAAATTGGGTCCTCTGCAAAAGGAGCGTGTGCTCTTAACCATGGGGACATTCTCCAGTCCCAAGTATCTGTTTCATATATCCGTCTTCCATAAAATCAGGACAAGGTGACTCACTCAGCAAGATAATTGTTTTTTAATGATCCAGGAAAAGACAAAAATTCAAGTAAAATAATATCTTTCAATTGCAAAAGAAACAAAACCCAGACCTTTCCTAACTTTTACGTGTGAATATACTTACAGGGATGAAAGATTTAAACAATTATTTTTTTTTAAAGCCATTCATTAAAATCTGCAGACACAGCATGTTTCAGGTGTATCCATGTGACCCAGCCTCTTTGAAGATGGCTTTGCTTATTAAAACAGAAAAGATGTTCACAGGGAGTCCTCAGCTCAGTGGGTGAAGGGTGGAACTTAATTGCTTTTGAGCAAAGGTAATTGAATGTCTAAATGCAAACATGGAAACATCTTTAAAAATAGGTTGCCAAGGGGCCCTCAGGTAGAGAAAAGAAAAGCAAAAGCAAAAGCAGAAAAAAAAAACAGGCAGGGAAGAAGGAGAGAGTCTTGGTGAGTGGTGGTGGGTGTCCCTGCCCCGGCTGTAGGTCACCTGGCTGTCTGAATAGGTAAGAGCTGACCTGCTGGAGGCAGGTATCATCCTGGGCATGTAAAGATGCACAGCATGTTGACAATCAGGTACTGATCACTAGGAAGGAGGGGAGAAGAGAGGGGAAAAAATGGAGAGAGGGAGGGGACGGGGCAAATTGGGGAGAGATAGACAGATAGAGATAGATAGAAAAAGGAGGACAGGGAAGGAGGGAGGAAGAGAGATGGATGCAGATGAGTGCCACCCGACTCAGTTTATCAGGAAGGTCCTGTGAGCCCATGAGCCTGTCAGCAGGTCTGTTAGGGACCAATTTCAACTCCCTATGTGGTGCATGCTAATTTGCATAATTCCAATTATTCCCTGAGCCCTCTTGAAGATGGGGTAAGAAGTGAAGAGTCTCTTCTGTCAGAATTCAGTCTCTTTCATCAAGACAACAAGATCAGGTTGTGGAAACCACAGGATCCCACTCAGTAGCACATTTTCACAAACCGTAAAACCATGTTTGGATTCATTGAATCAGCAAGCAGCAAGTATCTGGTCAAGTCCAGTTAGGCACTGGTTGAGAGAACAGGGAGCGAACAGCATTTTCTCCATGGGGCCAAATGGGGCACATATAGCCAGACTCTCAGGGATATGTTTTGGTTTTCCCCATAGGGAATCAAAACAAAAAATAAAACCAAACTTCCCATCCTGAGAAAACAGGAAGACCCTAAAAATCTGCAAGTGGTGGTTGCATGAAGAGTGTATAAAACTCATGGAAGCCACACAGAACCGTGAGTGAGGGGTCACCTAAGATCGGTGAATGAGGGTCACAAAAAAATTAATAACGAACAGGGGCTACATAGGACCAGTGACTGGAAGTCACAGTCAACTCCTCTTTCATGAAAAGTTACATGGAAACAGAGGCAGATAATTTGTTGGAATTACTTTTTGATCTTACTTAACCCAAATTTTCACTAGTGAATGGATATTAGTGATGGGGGAATTTCTTTCTGTGCTGAGAATATGTGTTGCTCTGATTGGTTTTGATAAATAAAGCCATTTGGCCTATGGCAAGGCAGTTTAGAGGCAGGTGGGAAATTCAAAGAGAGAGACGGGAAGAAGGCCCGGAGAGACACCAGCGAGCCGCCCAAGGAGCAACATGTAATGAATGGGACACAGGTAGCCACAGAACATGTGGCGATATACATAGATGAATAGTTATGGGCTAATTTAAGATATAAGAACTAGCTAACCAAAAACTTTAGCCATGGCCATGCAGTTATAATTAATATAAGCCTCTGTGTGTTTACTTAGGGGATGTGAGTAGGAGAGATTTGTCCCGACCACCAGTAGGCTGGGACACAGGAAATCTTCCAATTACGTATTAGTGATTAAGTGTAAAAAAAAATAAAAAAATAAAAAAATAACCCTGAAGAAAATAAGTTGAATACCCACAGATTTAGAAATGAGTGATAAATCACATGCTTGGCACGGACTCTGCCCTCAGCGCCCTCTGTCTTTATCCCTTTCTCAGTCGGAAAAGTTCATGGCGTTAATGGAAGGCATTGTCAATTCCTGTAAAGGAAATTCGAACTGTGATGTCCACCCACTGGGGAGGTAAGGCTGATTACTCTCTGTGCTAGCCAGCCTTTCACGACTGTGACAAAATGCCTGAGGAAACACTTAGGGAGAGCTGCACCCCAAACACCCTCAGATTTTGAGCCCATCAGTGGATTAATCAGAGCTCTTATGACCCAATCACTGCCCATAGCCCGTGTGGGCTAGACACTGACTTTGATTAGTGTTTTGGGAGTGTTTCAAGCCATAACTGTTTAGGGGGTGTTTCAAGCTGTAACTATTTTCGTGCTCACCACTACAGCATCTTCACATTACTAAGCATGTCCAGATGTTACCGCTTGTGAAGTTACCACCACACCAGCTATGGCTTTGCAGGGATGGTGGTCTTGCTCCCATCCACTTCTGTTTCCCCAGCTCCTCGTTCACTCAGCTATCCTGAGCAGCTACCTCACTCTTAATCTGCTCCAGCATTTCACTTGCCTCCTGGGCCCCTCGTCAGCCACCATGGATGCCCTGCTCTCCTCCATACTGTGCAGATCACCCTGACTAGATCATTGATGACAGCTGTCCGTCTGTCTCCTGCTGCCTCGGCTCTCTTGTCAACTCTTCTCTGCACTTGGATGTGTACTTCTGTGAGACCACCTCATGGTCTTGGATTACCTACAGGGGTGGGTGCTGGAGGGGCAAGAAAGGCTGAGTCCCAGCATCACCCAGTAAAGTTGTAGGAGTGTTTTCGACGAAGCAGGTATCTGGAGCTGGGGACCCAGTGTGTTCGGAGGGACAAGACGAATGCGTGCTGGTTCTTTAGGGCCCTCACACTGCTGACCACCTTGTCTCTGAACCCGCATCATGTCAGAGCCCCAAGAACACTCAGTGGGGTTATGGGGTTCTACTTTCAGGGACAGGAAGCCAGGGGAGGCAGTTTCCTCACTTTCACTAAGCCCGCCAACCCCAGCCCTGTTCCATTTCCCCTCTGGACACATCTTGCATCCTGTTCATGAAGCACCCCTCATAGAGCAGCTGCACCTGGGGTCTTGGGAAGAGACAACTGTGGGCCGTGTTTTGGAGCCCTCCGGGGATAGGGACAGACACATTCAATGGCAGAGTCAGGGAAGGATCACTTCCTCCCCTCATGACTTTTATTTGACTTTATCTGGGCTATAAATCAGCTGGTGATGCCCTTCGATCAAGACCCATAAATAAACCAACACTTCCATTACTGCTTCCAGGGGAGACTCGAAAGCATTTTCATAGACTAATGTTCTCTGTGCTGAAATCAGCTCCTACAATTTCAGGATAATTGCCTCAGCAAATGTGCCAATCACCTGGGCACTGGGCTCTAGCAGTGCCCAGTCTTACTAAATGTGTGTGTGGAGGCCAGAAGAGGGTATCTGATCCGCTGGAGCTGGAATTATAGGAGGCTGTGAGCCACCCAACCGGGGTGCTGGGGACCAAACTGGGTCCTCTGCAATCACAAGAGTAAGATCTCCTAACCACCGAACATCTCTCCCGCCCCTTCCCTTCTTTCCTTTGCCTTCCTTCATTCCTTTCTCCTCCCACCCCCACCCCCATCACCATGGGGCAGCATTAGGCCTTCCTCGGGGACAGCAAGGGCCTCTGATTACAGCTATGATGGCATATCTCACCACCCCCTACCTCCTGCCCAGTTGTCTGTCAGACCCACTGCCCTGGGGTGTGGGAGTCAGCAGAGGTCTCAGCCAACCCTCCTCAACTTCCAGAAGAAGCAAGAACCATCTGCAGATCCACAGAATATGGATCCTGGTTGGGTGAGTGAGATCTGTTTTAACTGGACCACAAAGACAGGAGATTTAAGAGGTAGACGACACAGATCTGTAAGATGACAGGGATGTATGTGGCTTACAGCTAGGCACCAGGCACCATCCATCTACCTGCCTGCTGCAAGGCTCTGTGGGAAGAAAGTACACATGAGTAACCCAGCACCACGAGGAAACAGCATGGGGATTCCCTCCCAATTGAACCCAAGAGGAAACAGGCTGGAGAATTTAGGTCTGTGACCACACATAGGACTCAATGGGCTAGTTTATGCCCCCCCCATGGCCACTGGAAGTAGAAAGTGCTAGAAAACATATGAAGGGACTCTATTCCAGAGAAGAGATGAGCATTATCCCCCTGTGACAGTGACATTAGCATCCCATCAAAGTTCCCAGGGAAACAGTCAGTGTCTCCTCTTGATGGGGGTTTGAATGATAAGAGACACATGCTTTTGTCAAAATCCTTCACACCATAGGCTTGAGGTCTGGGCATTTTTACCCTTACTGTGTAATTCCGTCTTTAAAAGGCAGACGCTTTCAGAACATAGTGAAAAACTGGACAGTTGGCAGAATGCTGGCAGCATTCATGTGACCCTGGGTATAATCTCCAGCATGAGACAAGATGGAGTGAGGCCATGTGCCACACCCGTAACCAAGAGGATCAGAAGTTGAAGGTCATCCTTGGCTACATAGCACATTCAGAGTTCCAAGCTAGTCTGAGTTATAGGAAACTGTCTCAAAAACAAAGAAACCAAAGTTGGTGTCCAGGTCCCTTCTAGTCAGCGGACTTGAACTTGTAGTTTCTGTAATATGATGCATTTTCGCTCACAGATTAGCATCCTGGGATCCTAGCTCCCAGCTAGGGAAACACAGCTCTCTGTGTATCTTGAGTGGGCAGAGGCGACAGGTAGAAAGGATGCTATCCTAATGCCACTGGTGTGAATTTATTACTGTGATGCTATCTTGCCTTGATGATGTGCTGCGCCAAACCTTTAGTGGGCTTGCCACATGTTTCCCATGCCTCCTTTCTTAGGAAAGGGTGTAGCATAGGAGTGATGCTCATCCAAGGAAACGCAAGGCAAACTCATGCCTGCAGATGCACTGACCACCAACCATATGCCACTCAGACTGCAGTCATCTCAGCAGCAGAAAAAGGACCTGCTTTCTCCTTCCCAGCTGGCCCAGCATGAAATGGGGGGTGGGAGCAAGGGAAATTGCAGCCCCCAATATCATCTATGGTATAGTATATATTCTATACCCTTTCCCAGGAGCACTCAGGTTGACTTGGAAAGAGGCTGCACAGGTGAGCTCCAGGACTTGGGCAGGTTCAGGCCTCACAACGTCTCAGGCACCAAAAAAGCTGTACATGTTCAATGCTCACATGGCTGGGTGTGCCAGAGAGGATCTAAAATGCTTCTCTGAAGTTATAATGCAGGAAGAGGGCTTTTCTTAACTGCAATTTGGGACCAGATTTTTCTCACCAAATAACCAGAGGAGCAGTTATAAATAATTCATGGACATTGTTTGGCTCAATTAACATGGCTCACGTGGCAGGGGCAGTTCTTTGAAGTCAGCTCTTTCTTGAGGGACATTGACACACCCCCGTTGGACCAGGCCACGCATCTGCCCTAATTAGATATTTACACAAGAGACCCGAGTGAGGAGGGTGGATTTATTTTTAATAAAAGAAGATTAAAATGCGTGTATCCACAGCAAATTAAGGAAGACCAAACTGAATTAAAATTCTCCCACAACTTGGCATGGTGAGTGCCTGAGAACGAGGTATCTCGCTTGAAATTATGAAATAATGTTGCTTGTAGTCAGGAAATAAAAATCAGGCCTCCCCTCTCCCCAACTCCCTTTCCCAATGGCCTGTGGGAGTTCCAGCGAGGGTGCCAGGGAACATCATGTACCCTTTGTTTTGGAGAGCCATTCCAAGCCTGGTCTGCATGTCCACCTGTGGAGCAGCAGCCATAGGCTGTAAGTAAAGAGGCAGATGGGGGTGTTACGGCAAGAAACAGGATGAAGTTGGATCACTTTGGGTCACACAGTGATGCAGGCCACACCTGAACTCCTCAGAGAAGGCTAGGTCTGCAGGCTTTATGTGGATGGCACCCTTTTAAATATTCCAACTTAATGTAAAAATCTTAAAAACTTAAGCAAGAACCTCTTATAGTGGCTCCACACAGAGATGTTAGCATCAAATGCAGAAATACACTTACCCACAGAAAGCTGGAACCTGTGTGTTCCCAGTAGCTTTGGTCATATGAAAACAAATGATTAGAAACAATGCATTTGGGTATCAGGAAGGAAGGGGTTAAATCTACTGGGGTGGGGGGGAAATCAAGTGTGTTGAAAAGAAAAACAAATGCAGTCATCTCCTTGTGCTCAGGGTTTGAGATCGGAGAGAATCCTGAGAGAGGCCAGGGTGGGCACTTCCCCTATCTGCCTTTCCAGCATCTTCCCTGGGCCCCTGCCTCAGCAGCCTCCCACCCTCGGCATCTCAGCAGCTCTCAGTCTGCTCTTGGGACATTCCCTAGCAGGGACTTTTCTCTGCTCTACTGGGAAAATTCCTCCCGGTTCTTCACCTGTCTGGCCCACAGCAGCCTCTGAGGGAACCCGTGCTCTCCCTTGCCACACTGCCTCCCGCCCCTGCTTCTAGGACTGAAACATTGCCAGTTCACCACCTTCCTGCCTGGTGCACAATGCATGGAGGAACCAAGTGCTCCCCACGGTCTTTTCTACTGCTGAGGGGAACACCACCCAGAAAGACTTTTTGGCCCAAGACACATATCTAGATAATGGAAGAGTCAGGGCCACATTCTAGTCCAATTCAAGTCAGTTTGTGGTAGCTTCATTCAATCATGCATCGATGTATTCAGTCACTTCACTCACTCACTCACTCATTCATTCATTCATTCATTCATTCATTCATTCATTCATTCATATGCAGTTATTCAACTATTTAATGGCATTGACTGTCTTCAAAGTTGAACAAAACAAGCCGGGCGGTGGTGGCGCACGCCTTTAATCCCAGCACTCGAGAGGCAGAGGCAGGCGGATCTCTGTGAGTTCAAGGCCAGCCTGGACTACCAAGTGAGTTCCAGGAAAGGCGCAAAGCTACACAGAGAAACTCTGTCTCGAAAAACAAACAAACAAACAAACAAAAAGTTGAACAAAACAAGGCAAGCCCTCCCACCCCCTTTACAGTTCAGGTCACTAGAGCAAAATGCCTCAGATTGGAGAGTTCTAGAGTTTGGAACCCCCAGACGAAGCTGCCAGCAGATTCAGTGTCTAGAGAGGATCTACTTCCTGGCTCCTAGACGGCTCTGCCCCCTAAGGCTGACTTCTCACAAGCTCCTTTCAGCCCCTGGCTCCTAGTGCTGATTAAAGGTAGGACTCACGGGCTGGGTGTGTAGCTCAGTTAGTAGATCATTTGCCCAAACTGTGTGCAAGGCCCTAGCTTTAATATCCACCACCATAAATAAAAATAAATAAAAAGCAAAACCAAAGAAACACAAACAGATTCTCTTTCCACTTCTAGATCATCACAACGGGTCCCCTAACAGAGATCCTCCCTGCTATTTGAACAAACTGTGTGCTGTAAGACAGCTTTGCCCTCCTTCTGGTCTCAGGGACTAGGGTTGCAAGGAGGATGTCCTCTTGGCCTCCCTGGGACCAGACAATGGGGAGGCTGCAAAGTCGGAGCAAGAGAACGCAGGAGAATGAAAGAGAGAGTGGGGGTGGGGGTGGGGATGGTGTGAATGTGTTAGCTCCAGGGTTACATTTCATTTTATTGACGCTCTGTTGGCAAACTACAATCAGCACCACATAATTATAGAAAATTATAACAGCAGCAGAGCAGCGAACCCAAAAGCTACCCTTTGGGAATATTAATAAGTAGAGACTCTCCTCTTTAATAGTAAATGCACACCAATTTCATAAAATGGCTTGCTCTCACACTGGGAGACATCACGGAGCGCATACATTTTTAAAGAAATGCTGGTTTTAGTGCGACCAGCAGATAGTAATAGAGATTATTTTTTATTTGTCCAGATTTGTTTGTTCATTGGTTCAACAGGTGTTTCCCATATCATGGAAGGGGTTTGGCTTAACTGACAAGTCAAGACAAAGATGCTCCCTTTAAGTGTTCCTACTCTACGTGGGGGGGGGGGTGAGGGGGAGACACTCTCCCGTCGAAGATTTTAATGGGTTCAAGATATTCCTGCCTCACCCCCACCCACCCACTTACATAGACTGGGTGCTGGAGAAGCCGAGGTGACTAAGCTTGCATCCTCAACCTTGCTGCACTCCTAGAGCATGAAGTGCTGCTCTTCCAAGGCTGGCATGTTGGAGGCATGCCTACATGGCTCCTGAGCTGAGCAGAGGGTCAAATGTAACAGATGGCTGCCGGGAAAAAAGCCTTTCTAAGGCCTGGGGCACTCAGCAACCCTGCCTCGGGGGACAGAATGATGTTCTGATTTTTTTTATTTGCTGCTAAGTGAGGGTGGACAGCGATACTGGAAAATATTACTATTCAGCACAAAGCGATGCTGGTCTGGATCTCACAAGCCAAGGGGAGGCGGAAGTTATGTTGCTATCTAGGGAGGTGCTGAGCTCAGAGAGGTTTGATACAAGAACAGCCTTGAGCATTTTAGTGTCTTGAAATCAGTTTGGCAGTGCACTGAGGACAGAGAGATAGATGGGTGAGGCGCCTACCTGGGCTCAATATCGGTCACTCTGCAAGTTGCCTGTCTCTCAGAGACTTGTCTTCTTTATGTGAAGAATTATCTTCAATAATGTGAGGCTCTGGGATCAGAGACCCTGTGCCAACTTTAGGATGCGTCAGAGAACCCAGATGAGCCCTGTTCGTGGTCTGCCCTGTGCTAGCAAGAGGCCAGTGAGCCTGTACACTACACAAGTGTTCCTGGTACGGCCTTCATCCCAGCTCATCTGGAGAATCCTAGCTGAGCACCTCCTGAACCAACATGGTTCCAACATGAGGATGTGGGGGTGGGAGAGGAGACTCCAAGATGCTCACAGCTCAGTGGGACATACACACAATAGCGAAGTGCTGAGTGTTGGAGAGGAAGCTGACACGGGTTCGAGAAGGGGTGTCTCGTGTGATTAAAGTATTAGTGGTTAACATTTTAGGGGCTCTGTTCAGCTTAGGACTTGATCTTGAAATAGACGCCTGAAACTAGAAGCAGGATTCAGGAGCTGTTTCTGCACTTACACACTTTGCTGGAGGTCAAATGCCAAAGATGGCCAGTAGATGGCGCCACGGGGAAGTCATAGAAATGAAATGTCTACCCACACACCAGCCCCCTGCCACTGGATCAGAGATCACAACCTTCCTAACTAACTCCGTGTGTCCCCAAAGGTCAGGCTCTGACCAGCATCTCTGCAGATTCACTTTATAAATGTGGTTTCTGGTCCCATCACTACCCAGATAATGACCGCAGCAATGCTGTGACAAACTTCTCAAATCCTCTCTCCATTCACACGCTGTTGAAGCGATTAATTAGGAATTAGCCCTTTAGAGCACATCCGAATTCTGCCTAGCAGGCATCCTCACCCCCATCTCCTCACTTTCAGTTCAAGCCTATGATCCGTGGGTCCCTCCTTCCTCCCTCAGTCAAGAAATTTAACACCCCAGGGAAAACTCCTTGGCTGAAAGGAGCTAGGAGGAAATTACCCATCAAATAGCACAGGACATTGGCTTTCTTCCCACAGCACTGACTCTCCCATACATATGAAAATCAATTATTCTGGAGACTCTAACTCACAGTGCATACATATACATATCCGGGGGGCCGAAAGAGGAGGTGGCAATGCCTCTAGGGACACCTGCTTTCACCTGCCAGCTGCTTAATGGGTCTGCTATTGGCTATTTAGCACACCAATGAGGACAGCCACTGGCAGAAAAACTGTTGGCCGCATGGCCTCTCTCCGGATGTGTGGATGGTGCCTATTCCTCACCGAGTGGGCAGCCTTGTTATTCCTCAGCCAAGGAAAAGGGTTCGTTTCCAGCCAAGCCTTCTCTGCAGAGCCAGGCATGTGGCAGGAGCCTGGTTTCCAAGTCCCCTGGCTCTTCCATTTTCCAAAGTGCAAGAGCAGCTTGGGCAAATCATGCAAATTGGGGGCTCTGTCTAGGGGAACACTGAGGGTATGAATGAGTAAGGCCGGTTGTGCAGAGCAAAGGACAGGGGCTGAAGGGGCCGGGAAAGTCAAGCAAGCCATGGTCACAGCCCACAGGGGGTCTCACATCTGGGGATTGCTCAGAAGGGCTTGCCTCTCGCTGGGTGCATAAAATGCGCGGAGCAGAAATTCTCACGTCTCCAGGGAAGTTGGAGAGGTGAGGAAAGCCCTTGGCATTGTCTGGCCCATGGGGACCTTCTGAAACAATACACTGAGTCCTGAGAGAGTGATCATGTGATCAAGACCAGCTACACAGAGCAGTAGCTTACCCCCCAACTTGTTCACTAACTCAGGAATAAACTGAGAGGCAGCCCCCTGCTGTTACGGATGGACCTGTCTGGGATGTAAACACATAATTGGAATTATTAAGGTGACCAAGGTGCAGGTAGCATAATCCATTTTACTTCTGTTTCTTTTTGTATGTGCTGGTGCTGGGCAGGGCAGCTGCGGAGGACCTACGCTTTTAGTTCCAAGGACACAAACTCCGGGGACACACATGACAAAGAGCCTCCTGGACACCAGGAGAAGAGGCTCTTCCATCTGAGCACAGAGCTAGGACCCAGCAGGCGCTACACTGTAGCGGAACCTCTAACCCTTAGTTCCTAAGCAGCCCCAGTCCAGGAAGTCTGGCTCCTGTAAGACCTGCAGAGAACACCTAGTTCCCCACCCCAACAAGACTAGAATCTAGTCCTCTTGGCCTCCGCTACCACTCCGGAACAGTACAAGGCTTCCATGGTTCCTGTTGCACAGTGCACTGCACAGAGAGGTCAGGCTACCAGCCCACGGATGCTCAGCTGGTAAAACGGCAAAGCCCGAGTTCCCGAGTTCAAACGCAGGCAATCTGCCAAGCACCCAGAATACAGACGCCCACATGTCCACAGTTCAAGTTCATTGGTCTTGGGCATGCTTTTGTTCCTGGGCTTTGCAAGATTTCATCAGGATGAGTGTGAGGTACATCTAAACAAACAAACATCTCATTTCAGGACAAATGAAATGGGTATACACATTTTGTAAATTCCAAAAAATTTACTGAAAAATATTTACTGACCCCCCACCCCAGTCCCCAAGGGGGAAAAATACCCTTTGCTTCTTTTGGCAGAAGCCAGTGTTAGCATTTTGTGGCTCTGGGACTCTAAACATCCGCATGTACGGCTCCATTTATCCTGGTCTACCTGGGAGAGGCCTCCACATCCTTAAAATTGGTATTTAATAAATATTTATCCAGGGAGTGAATGAAACAGCCTTTACTGCCCCCCCCACAAAGGGCCAAGTTGAGTTTTCTCCCCCCCTACCAATATTTCTATAAACACAGAGCCCTGTTGCCTCAACTATTTATCAACAGAGACTCAAGAATATTGTGTCCTTTGAGAGAGCACTCCTCGCTCTGTTAAAAGGGGAAGAGACTTCAGTGGAAGGAAATGTCACAACCCACTGGAGAAGAAGAGCAATAGGAGAAGCAGAACCAGGCTGCAGCGTTCTCCAAGTTTCCTCTACCGTGTTTAGCACGGTTCATGTCTAACCGCAGTAGAACCTGTGAGGATAAGGAGGCTGGGCAGGAGCTGTCACTCAGGCCTCTATGAGCACAGCCTCCTTCCAATGTGAGCCGTGCAGGGGAGAGGCCAGGAGGAGCGGAGAGGCCACCATGGCAGAGGCAAGACAGAACTTCTCTTTTCTGGTGAGAGCCAGACACTCCTTGGACTTGACATGGCCTTCGGGCTCGGGAAGGGCCCCCCAAAGGTCCTTGCATAAGCTGTCCTCATTCTACCAGCCATGCAGCTATGCTCACCCCAAAGCTCTCCTGAACCCAGGTCTTTCTAAGCGAGGGAACAAAAAGAAAGGACACAAGCCTCACACTCTCCACATTGTCCAACTCCATGTCCCCAAAGTTTTCCAAGAAACAGAGCTTTGGAGCTGGTGAGATGGTTCACTTCATAACCAAGGCTGACCAACTGAGTTTCTTCCCCAGGTAGGTTCTCCTTCACGGTGTGAAAGGAGAAAATGGACTCCTGAAAGTTGTCCTCTGACCTCCATATGCATGTCATGGCATGACTGTGCCTGTGCATTCACACGCAAACATTGATAATAATAAATAAAATATAAAATGTAGCCTTGCGTTAACATGGCCCAAACATTGCTTCCTCTTTCATTTTCCATTAGACACTATAGTCATCAATTGAAGAATCTTTAAATGCCACCAAACTCCTGAATCATACTTAGATCAGGCTGAAGGAAATAGTCGTCAATTAAGCAGTAATTTTCTAAGCTAGTCAAGTACCTAAGAGGGACCAGAAGTTGATTAAGCATAAAATTCTTAATGCTTAGACTTAGCCTTGCCTCTGGAAATCCCCCTCTCCCCTGTCTGTGAAATGCCCCTGGGACATAGACTGAGGCTGGAACTGTAAACTGGAGGCAGAAGCTGGTCTTGGAAGCTCAACAGGATGGGGAGGCTTAAGACTTTACTCTTTGGAGGGCAGCAAAGAGTAAGGTCCTAAACAAAGTCTCCCAAGTTCATGTCCTCCTGGAAGCCCACAGTGTGGCCTTATTTGGACACAGGCTCTTTGTACCTGTGAGCAGTTAAGATGAGGCCAAGATGACTTGGGCTAGACCCAGGTCCACTGACCTGTCTTTGTGAGAAGAGGAGGTTACACAAAGTAGAGGCTGAGGCAGCCAATGGAGCAATGCCGTCACAGCCCAGGAAAGCCAAAGGCAGCTGGGAGCCATCGGCCCAGCAGCAGCAAGAAGGGTGGCTCCTTCCTTCATAGTTTAAAAAATCATTTTATTGTTGACTTTGTATCTATATGTGAATATGTACATGAGAGTGCAGGTGTCCAGGAGGCCAGAAGACGTTATCAGATCCCTTGGAGTTGGAGTTACAGGTAGCTCTGAGTCACCAGACGTGGCCATTTGGGGTCATTCAGTGTGGGTGCTGGGATCAAATTGAAAGTCTTTGCAAGAGCACCATGAGCTGAAGAGATGGCTTAGTGGCTTTGAAAAATTTGAATATAGAATTATATATAATCTACCCTTAGGCATATAGGTACCCCCAAAGAACTGAAAACAGGTGTTCAAGTAAAATGTGTACATAAATATTCATAGCTGTACCTCTTAGGATAGCCATTAAAGTGGGAACAACCTGAGTGGCCACCTGAGGACCAGGATAAACAGATGAGGCCTACCCACAGATTGGGACAGTCTCCAGTCTGGACAGAGTGGATTGATACACACTGTCACCAAGCTGAGCTATAAAATATATTACAGAAGGAAAAGGATGAGACTCAAAAGGTCACATACTGTATGAGTTCATTTAGAGAAAATAACCAGAATGCATACATCCATAGGCAGATTAGTGGTTGCCAAAGACTGGGAGGAGGGGTGTTTCATGGGGATGGGATTTCCTTTTGAACTGATGCAGATGTGCTGGAGATGGGCAGAAGGGAGGGACACACAAGCACCCTGTAGGAGTAAATGCAAATGGCATATACACTTCAGCATGGCTAAGTTTATCTCATAAAGACAACTCAACTCTAAGATTGTATCAGTTACTTTCTGTCACTGGAATAGGACATCATGACTAAGGCAACTTGCAGAAGAACGAGTTTATTTGGGCTTATGGTTCCAGAAGGATTAGAATCTCATGGTGGGAGGTATGGTCTTGAGCAGCAGGCATGTCATCCAGAGAAGGAGACTGAGAGCTTACACCCTCAACTGTAAGCGCAGCACTGAGGGAGCAAACTCAAAGTACTGGGGGGTTTCCAACCTCAAAGGCCACCCCCAGGGACATATTTCCTCCAGCTGCACCATCCAATGCTCCCCAAAAAGAGCCTCCAACTGGTGACCAAGGGTTCAAATGCTGGAGCCTTATGGGGTGCATTCTCTTTCCAGCCACCAGAGGTATTAACATTACCATGGTGTTGATATGATTTGTCCCCGGAATTCACGCAAGACTTTAAACCCCCAAGTGATAACCTAATGGTTTTGAAAGTTTAGACACGTTAACTGTGGTATTTTGAGGTGGGTTTGGACAGTGATCAGCTTGGAACAGGGCGAAATGCTGACAACCCAATCCTAACAGTTACACGGGTACAGGGGTGTTGTGGGTTGGGTGTAAACTGTCCCCACAGGCTCCTGTGTTGGAACACTTGGTCCCCAGGTGATGACACTGTTCTGGGATGTTGTAGAGTCTTAGGCAGGTGGAATGCAGAGAAGAAAGAGTTGGTTGCTAGGAGCCAGGTTTATAACTGGCCCCATGCTGTCATCCCTGCCATGATGGACTGTACCCTCAAACCAGGATCTAAAATAAATCCTTGCTTATTGTCAAGAATCTAGTCACAGCAGGAATAAATGTAACCCATAGAAAGCCCATAGAAAGAAGCATGCAGTCACTCCCACCATGATGTGATACTGTCTGGGTTCTGGGATGGGAAAGGCAGCTCCAAATCATACCACAATGTTCAGATATTTTATTTCCAGACCTATAAGCCAAAATAAACCTCTTTGCTTGATAAAGTAGCCTGCCTTAGGTTTTTCCTCACAGCAAAGAAAAGCTGCCTAATACAAACACATACTCTGTTTTGGGGTGAAGGACACCCTCCTTAGCTCAGCATCCAAAAATACACGGATACTAACATTTACGATAATGAGCCACATCTGGTGAGTGCTGTGTGCTACTTTCTAAATGTCTGACACCAGCAGCTTACTCAATCCCCACAACAGGAAGAGATTAGATCCTTATCCTCTTCATTTTTCAGCCAGGAAACTGAGGCACATAAACATTGAGACCCTTGCTAGGTAAGTGACACCACTTCCTCTCCAGGGACCAGACAAGCACTGTGGGTTAGGACTGGCTGTTGGGAACGGTGGTACCTACAAAATCTCCCTCTGAGCACCCACAGAGCCCCTCCTCCCATCCCTACAAAGGCCTGGGGACCTAGACTTCGTTCTTGTCTATATTAATCCTGCATCTTGATTAAATACAAGTCGTACATTCTGAGGGCCCCATTGTGTTAAATTACATGGTGAGCGTGTATTGCAAATTGCACTCATTATTAGAAGTTACCCGGCAACATCAATACTAATTAAGTTGGGATCATTTCTTTAGCTATAATTTTAAAATTCTGGCAGGACTCCAGAGCCCTGTGTCTGCATGTGAACTGACACAAATGAGCGGAAGACAACGTGCTTCCATTTCTGAGCGCTTAGAAGCTGCCTTTAAACTTACCTCTAAAGTTACCTTCAAAACTGCCTGCTAAGAGAGCTGGAGCAGTAGCTCAGTGGTTAAGTAAGAGCGCGTCCTGTTCTTGCAGAGGACCTAGATCAGTTCCCAGCACCCATGCTCGGTAGTTCACAACCACTTGTAACCCTGACTCCAGGGGATCTAATGCCTTTTCTGGCCTCCCCAGAAAACTGCGTTCATGTGTACGCACCCCCACATACACACACATACACGTAGTTAAAAATAAAACACTTAAAAAAAAAAAACCCTGCCTGCTAATATGACAAGTACTTTCTTTTACCTTTTTTCAAAGTATTTATTTTCAGTGTGTGTGTGTGTGTTTGTGTTTGTGTGTGTGTGTGTGTGTGTGTATGCACATGAGCATATTGTCCACAATGTCCACAGAAACCAGAAGAGGGTATCAGATCCCCTAGAAATGGAGTTACAGGTATTTATGAGCCACCATGTGGATGTTGGGAACCCTGGTCCTCTGCAAGAGCAGCCAGTTCTTGTAAGCACTTGAGTCATCTCTCCAGACCTTTTCCTTTCCTTTGGTTTAGCTCACACTACTCTCAGGAGAGATGGAGCAGGGTATAGATTTATAAACCAGAACTCTGAGAATACTTTCAGTGTTCATAGTGTGTGTGTGTGTGTGTGTGTGTGTGTGTGTGTGTGTGTGTGTGTGTGTTGGGGGGGTTATGGTATATGTATGTGATCGTGTAGGTGCGTGTATGTTCAGGCCTATGGCCATGTGCATTTGTGTGCACATGTGTGTGGAAGCCAGAGATCATCAAGTGTCTTCCTCAATTGTTTCACATCTTCTTACAGAATATGGAGCTCATTAATTCAGCTAGGCTGGCTGTCCATTGAGCTCCAGGGATCCGTTTGCCTCCTCTCCCCCCAATTCCACAGTCACATCTGCATCCCACTTTTCTGTAGGGGCTGAGGATTTGAACTCAGGTCCTTACGCTTTCATAGCAAGCATTTACCCATGGATTCATCTTCCCAGCTCCAGTGCTCATGTTTTCAGTACATTACAAAAAATATTCTGAAAATTATTTTTCTTAAATAACAAGTGACTGCCATGCAGTATCATTAGGAAACTATACACAGATGCCACCTAGCACTCTGACAGCCATGCACTGAAGGGCTGTTCCCAGGCAGTTTCCTGCTGAGCACCATGCTAGGGGTACCAGGGAGGTACAGAGTCAAGTTATCTCTATCACTCAGCAAGAAAGTGACAAGCTGGCACAGGAGCCTGGCATTTGACTCAAAGACCACTCTGCTTTTCCGTACTGGAGTGTGGAGGATATTCACAATGCATGTAAAGAGATGAGCCATGCTGTGTGAGACCCAGGGTGCCCCAGGATTGCGTTTGTTAAGAGCTGAGGTAGCTCCATTCATCCACCCATCTTTATCCACTGGCTCAGCCACTTGAGCATGCTCTGTGTTGCAATACTGAGTACCCAAACAGGGGCGAGTGAGGAGCAAGTGTGGGAGCCTGCCCCCCCCCCCCCGCAGTGTGGGAGCCTGCCCCCCCCATGCACAGTTCCTTTCTTGGCAGTGCCCTATTCCCACCTCTTCACAGTTGCTAAGGCCCCTGGGACTAGAAAGTAATGCTCACTACCCATTTTCTCCTGCAGAACACTGTCTTAACTAAGGGAGACTTTGACTAAGTGACCAGGACCTTTAGACAACCCAAACTACTTAAAAGTTTCCTCCCCGACATCCCCCCCGGATGGAACTGATGTTCCCGGCTCCCTCACATCCCTGAGAGGTTGATCAAGACTAAACACTTGAGAACAACTCAGGCTTAGCTGCAAATTACACCATGGCAGCTTGGCCCTTCCAATCCGGGACCCATCCACCGTGGATTTTGGAGGCGTTCTGGTGAGCATTTGGCTGCCAGGGGCTGGAGTTCCTCCATCAGCACAGCTAGGTTTCCAGCAGCCAGGCTCTGCTGGATACAGCAGCTGAGGCAGGGCTGCCCTCCAGCCTACAGAGAGCAGATGAGAGGAAACACTGCCATTGCCCCTTCTGCAAAAAGTACAGAAAGGAGACGCCAAGAAGGACCTTGGCAATGTTTACAAACGCTCGCTACAAACCCTCATGGAGCTTTCTCATGTCTGCCCACTGACGTGTGGCTGCTCTCCCCTAATCTGAGAACTCCTTCATGGTTATTGTCCCCCAGAACACTTCAGCACCTCTAGGAGGTTCAGAGCATCAGGATGTAGAGCACATGGCCTATAACGAGGACATTTCCTCAAGGTCCAGCCCTGAGCAGGTGTGACAGCCCCTAGTCTGTGGAGCCTGTCTGGATGGAGGGCAGGGGTAGGAGGCATCCCAGGTTCATCCAGCAATGCTAAAAGTCCCCGGAGAAGTGACTCTGGAGCGGAAGGATTTCAGTGGCTATCAAAACTAGAGATAGATCCCAGATACTCCCACATATACCCTGGGATAAAATATCATGCAAAGAAAGTTCTGGCATTCTACCAGTGCTCACGATTTATTTTCTGTGAGTTTTTCTTTAGCACACTAAGTGAACAAGCCAGTCTTGGGAAGCAAGTTTCATTTCTTAAGCCCTTCCAATGTCCGTATAACACTCCCCTCACCTTTTTCTGGGTCTGTTCTTCTCACAGTATACACGCGCGCGTGCACACACACACACACCTGCACACCCAGCCCTACACTCATAATACAGGTGCACACACACTGAGGCTTCTCTTTAATACAGAGCAGTTACCACAGATCCCAAGCTTACAGGAAGGTAACGGAAGTCCTGTCTCATCATGCTGTCCTCCCTAGCTTCTGCAACCATGCAATACAGTAAAGGCACACGCTAAAGTGAACTACAGATCCCACTGCAGATGTGCCATGCGGTGGCTCAGATGCTCAGGGACCCGGGGAAGTTGTAGATCCCGAACAGCAGCTTCCTGTTCTTGGACACCATCATCTATGGAGACAGGAAACCTCTGAAGATGGCTGGCTCTGTATTTCTGGACAGAGACATCCATAGATTCTAGCAGAATTCTTACAGTGCCCTACGGGAGCGGCTAAGGGTTTGGGTGGAGAAGCCAAGAGCTTGTAGCGCTTTCTCTGCTTTATAGGGCAAAGACCGGGCTCATGGATAAACTGATTTAGAGGAACTGCAATGTAAAGTGAAACCTGGTATTTATTCTCAGTGGGAAGGCTGATCTCACAAACAGCAGAAACACTTCACAGGTAAGCCAGTATCTGTGCTTACCCACACAGCAGCCTCATTAGCAATTTAAAAACAACCGGAACATTGCAAATATAATTCTGTGAGTACATACACTAGTCAGTCAAAAGGATGTAGTCTTAAGCCATAAGCTGTTTTTTTTTTTGTTTTTGTTTTTGTTTTTTGTGTTTTTTAAAGGAGAGGAAGAAAACAACTCAGCTAGGGAATAAAACCAAACAAACAAAAACAAAAGCAAAGAATAAACACCCCTCCTCTTTCAGGATGGGAATTTCAAATCATGGCTCAGTCTGCTTCCTGGTGGATGGTTCCTAAACCACTGTTAACATTTTCATCTTAGTCCAAAGATGTTTGTTCCAAATGTTAAACCTTATCCTCTTAGTTCAATGGACATTTGGTTCTTATATATCGAGTTCAAGAGAAATTGCTTACATGTTAGATAGCAATCTAGGGAAACAAGAAGACGCCATCGGGCATGCCTTATCTGCATAGTGCCCAGCACCCTACAACTACGTGGATGGTGCGTTTTACAAATGGCAGCCTGAGCTCCTGTGCACACTTGAAACAGAACTGTTGTGACGATGTTTCTGGGTTACTGAGTGCCAGCATTGGATGCGAATTAAAAATGTTGGAAAATGCATATGCCTCACAATGTAAAGCAGCGATAGAAGGGGCATTCTGGGAATCCCCTTTTCCATCTGTATCCCACGTCCATGAATGCTTATGCAGCAGATAACCGGCACTGGAGACTGCCGGCCTATAATGTGAGTGGCCCCAAGCAGGCCGTGGATGCACAAGGCACTATATTATCTTTGCAGGTGTTCCCTTGATCATTTTCCTTGGAGGCTGTTGGCTGCTGGAACTTGTACCATCACCAGAAATCAGGGCTGGGTGTGATGGCACATGCCTTTAGCCCTAGGAGACAGAGGTCAGCTTTGTCTTCATGGTAAATCCAGGCCAGTCAGAGATATATAATAAGATGCTGTCATAAGTGAAACCACAGCAAAGAGTGCAGCAGGAGCATTTACAGGAGAGAGTATTTGTTGTAATAAATGCTTCAAAATAAATCCATCATTCACAGCATCATACTGATTAAAAAAAGTTTTTTAAAGAATTTTTTATTTTTATTTTATGTGCATTGGTGTTTTACCTGTATGTATGTCTGTGTGAGGGTGCCAGATCCCCTAGAACTGGAGTTACAGACAGTTGTGTACTGCCATGTGGATGCTGGGAATTGAACCCGGCTCCTCTGGAAGAGCAGTCAGTGCTCTTAACCACTGAGCCATCTCTCCAGCACCACCCCCAAAAGAAGTTTTAATCAGAAAAAAATGATGGAATAAAATAAAACACAGGGCAATCCTAGTGGCCAGCACCAGCTGGTGGTTAGAAGCCTTCTGCCCACCAAGCTTAGAGAGGAGTGGACCGGACTGTAAGAGGGGCCCCACTCCCAGGACAAGGTGGATTCACAGCCCACAGGGACTAAGAAGGCACAATGAGAGGCCTTAGTCATGGGCACTCCCTTTGGGTTTTGATTCAGAGGAAAAGTCAGTGCTCACAGTTCACTTTCAAAGGATGCTCTCTGAGCCAAGCTCACTGAGCTGCGACAGGAATTGGGGAAGACAGGAGGCCAGGAGTCTCCTAGGCACATGGGGTTAGTGTTTTTCCTTAAATGTGGCCCAGAGAGGTTTCTTTTTATTGTGACACGTTCATTTAAATTGGAATTAGCCTTTTAACAGATGCTTTAGCGTATAATACACAGTGAAGTGTCGTGGGCTTGAGGCACCTTGCCAAAAACCGAAACTCTCCATCCGCTGACTAGCAGCTCCCACTCCCCTCGGCTTAGGAAACACTTCTATTTGAGGCATGACGTGACCTTGGAGAGATAACTTTTCCTATCAAAATCATCTCTTACCTCTCTCATAGCACATCCTAAAATAAAAAGGGGAATGAATGAGCGCTCGGTTTTACTTCCCATCCTGTTATCTGGAAGTCTGAAGCTCCCGCTGCCGCCTCGGCCGAGGAAGCCCTCCTTCCCCTGTGATGGAGTGGCGCATCCTTCAGATAGGGTCTTTATTTCAGATTCCACAAGTAAACTCAGATTGCATCACATCCCTGGGGACATGCCACTTCATAAAGACACTGTGCTTCCAGGTCTCAGGGCAGCAGTGCAGGTGTGCCCCAAATGTGTAGAGAGAGTGCTAACAAAGCATCAGGCCTCCGCAGGAGGAACAGGGATGCCCCTGCAGCCCACAGCGTATCCTTCCAGGAGAGCTGCTTGCTGCAGTATCCTACATTTTACATTTTGAAAGACTGTTCTTAACGAACAATCCAGGCACTCGTTTTAATTTTTTCCTGAGAATCTGAAGTACTGTGTGTTGAGTGTTTTCCATGTGTCAAGGAGGTATTGCATATTTATGTGCCCTGTTTCATTTTATTTTTATTTTATGTGCATTGGTGTTTTGCCTGTCTATATGTCTGTGTGAGGGTGCTGGTATTTCTGCCTCTAATAAGAAAATGTGCAAAGTCGCTAATGGTCACATAGGCCAACGGGGTCATCCAGAGCCACTCTGTGTGGCAGGGACAGGGAGCAGGCTTCTAACAGCCTGTGGACAGCCTCGTGGATGGAATGCCCCTGAGCACTTGCTCATCAGCAGCTAGAATTGCTGTCTTGCTTTCCTCCATGGCTTAGATTATCACATGAGCTGTCTGTAAATCCATTTATTTTCTGAAAATTCTCTTGCCCATTTGTTTTCTGTCCATAAAGAAAGTCTGAGACAATCACAGAAAACCACCTCTACCGCCAACCGCCAACACTGCTGATTTCGAGGGGGATCTGAGATCTCTTTTATTCCCGAAGGGGGCCATTATTTCCACTGGTTGCCATGGTGATTGCTGCAGCATTGCTGCTGTGCGTTCAGTTTGCAATCGAAGTCACGCCGCACACTTAAATCAAGCCATTCGCTTCACATGGCACAGGCTTTTCCGAAAACAAACACCTCGTCATGTACAACATCATTAAGTGGACTCTTAGCTCCATCCCACAGCGCTGATGGGCAGCTCAGAGGGCCACGTGTGTGCACGCTAGCATAAATGTGATGGATGCAGTGGGACTTAGAAAAGGAGCTAACGTCTTATAAGGCGCCAACTGAGTCCCTGCAGTAAGCAGTTAGGAAGAACATTCATATCGCCATCGATAATGTGAGACATAGTTTTTAAACCGCAGAAGCAATGAAGTCGGAAGGAGGAGCTACATGTTTTCTTGTTGGGAGATATGCCATATTCACTCAGTTCTGGTTCTATTCCTGTTGATGTGATCAAACACCCTGATCAAGAACATCTTTGAGGAGGAAAAGGCTTATTAGGCTTACACTTCCAGGCTACAATCCCATCACCGAGGGCAAGTTAAGGCGGAAACTTAAGCAGCTAGTCACATCACATCCACAGAGAGCAAGAGCAGAGAAGAACAAACATGCCCATGTTGCCTGCCTGTTGCTTTTGCTCAAATAGCTTTTCCTCCTTTTATAGAGTTCAGGACCCAGCCTAGGGAATGGTGTCACACACAATGGGCTGGGTCTTCCTATGACAATTAAGAATCAAGACAGTCCACACAGACATGACCACAGGCCAATTAATCTAGGCCATCCCTCAATCGAGGCTCTCTTCTCTAATGATTTTAAGATGTGACAAGTTATTAGTTAAAACTAAGTATCACATACTCTTCAATAAATAAGCTTGCTGTCCCCATTGCACACCAACACACACACACACACACACACACACACACACACACACACACACACACACTGTACTTAGCCAATGTCTGAGAACTCTACCTTAAGAAATATGAAGGTTATCTCACTCTCAGCCTTCAGTGTCCTGGCTTTCTGAGAGATGAACCACTCAAAGGCCGAATTGGACTTGAACTCAAGGATGCTGATCCTCTAAGAGTCTAACCCAAAGACTCAGTTTTTGAGAAGAATGCCGACACCAGCCTAGCAGCACCCTCAGAAGGCAGGGGGAGCTGCCTTGAGAGTGGCCACAGAGAGCTTCCCTTTACTCTTCCTGCCAATCAGGACGCTCAGAGCAGTAGCCAGCTTCCACTCCGACAGGGGGTGTTATTATAAAGAGAGCAATACCCTGGGGCTTGGATATTAGGGGCTACTATTTGGAAAAAGCAGATAATTATGGAGCTGAAGTCCAAGGAAAACATTAAATCTAAGTTTGACTCAAATAAATTAAGTTAATATAAGTTTGAATCATTTGGTTGTAGCATCTTCTCTCTCTCTCTCTCTCTCTCTCTCTCTCTCTCTCTCTCTCTCTCTCATTTTTGCTTTGTGTCCCTCACATCCCCTTCCAGTGTCCCCTCCCCATGCAGTCTGAGAAGTTTTGTTGTTTAGTGACACAAAGAAAACATTCTCCACATAGGAAAGAATGCTGTGGGGACCTCAGACGCAGGCTGCCGTGATAAATGGGCACACTTCTTACAACACCCACTTCAAAAAGAAATGAGGGTTGCGACATTTACAGTAATTCACGGCGGCCTGGACACACCAGCCCTGCGTCTGAGCACACAGCCTGCCTCCTTCCTTCTCCTTCGAGACGTGGGCACAGCAGCTGTCAGGGAAGGAGACTGAGAACAGGAGTGGACAGTTAGGTGGTGGACTGGCTAGTCAGGAGTCTGTTGAGACCATCCCCTACCGCAAATGGTTCAGACAGAGCAAAAGGAAGCTATAGACATATATACCAAGAAGCGGACCTGAGACTGATACAGTGTTGTTGGGAAAGAGGGATCTGGCGAGGTTGGAGAGATGGCTCGGTGAGTAAATGGCTTGCTGTGCAAGCAGGGGAGCCTGAGCCTGAATCCCAACACCCATGTAGAAAGACTAGATGTGCTGCTCTGTAACTCTGGTGCTGGGAGGGTGGAGACACACAGATCCTGGGGTTCCCTGGCCATCCAGGCTAGCTTAAATGGTGAGCTCCAGAATCAGTGAGAGATGCTGCCTCAAAAACAAACAAACAAATAAATAAGTAAGGTAGAGAGCAATAGAGGAAGACCTCCAAGTCCACATCTGGCTTCCACACAAGTTCATGCACATCTGCACAACAGTGCATACGTGCACACACACACACACACACACACACACACACACACACACACACAGAGGAAGGGGGTGGATTTTTTTTTGTTTGTTTGTTTTTTGTTTTTTGTTTTTTTTTCGAGACAGGGTTTCTCTGTGTAGCTTTGCGCCTTTCCTGGGGCTCACTTGGTAGCCCAGGCTGGCCTTGAACTCACAGAGATCCGCCTGGCTCTGCCTCCCGAGTGCTGGGATTAAAGGCGTGCGCCACCACCGCCCGGCTTGGATTTTGAATAAACTTTAACCCAACAATCAGAAAGATGCAAGGAAAGATGGAGTCAGCCTCTTTCACACCTGTATTTGGTGGATATGTGCTCTGCACTCACATCTGCTCTTCAGTATTTACTTTCTACTGTGGAAGCCATGGTTCTAATAGGACAGTTTCCAGGTTCTCCTCTTAACATACAATTGTCTCAACGTGTGTCTCTAGCCCTTTAAAATGTCTTTGGTGACACACCGGTAAAGTTACATGTTGCCAGGCAACAGAAGCTCCCAACAGTGCACATCCTTCAAGAAGCCTACTCCTTTCCAAATAATTAGACATCATTCACCACTCCATGTCCACACTGGGAATAACATGAGCCTTGACATCACTCTGAAGTGAAAAGTCAATCACACTGATTCCTGGCAACAAAGATGTCCACAGCATGAGTTTTCCAAGAGAAATGAGACTCACCCCAAGGCTGACATCTAACCCAGGAACGAGCCAGAGGCAGATAGATGGCTTGCTGAACTCTGAAAGAAAGCTCCCTCTTTCACACTAAGGCTTATTTTATAAATAGAGGTCAAATCCATTTGGTTCAAGGTGAGCTAAGATAACTTTTTAATGTGTGCTATGGATAAACATGGACAGAATGCTAAATGAGGCAAGGAGGGATGATTGGGATCCAACTGGACTATTTTCCTTTGGCACTCAGCAAATGTAGGTGGTGCTCACTGTAGCCATCCTGCGATCCCTTCAATAAATAATTGAATATTGTAGCATCATTGGAAACTAGGTTTCCATGTAGGAGTTTAAAACAACCTACTGCAGATGCTGCTAATTAAATCACAGGAAGCCATGGGTGCCATCCAATTCTACAACTCGGGTTCAGTATTTAGACAATCAGCCAAGCTACCACAGGCAACTCTGTGGTACTATTTGGGATCTATGGGCCCTGAGAGTGTACAGGCCTTGAGAACCTGAATGAAACCCCTCTTAGAACATTTATTATTTATTTAAGATTTTATTTTACTTTTAATTTTGTGTGTGTTTACATGAATGCAGTTAACCTTAGTGGCCAGAGGGGGCACTGGCTCCCCTAGAGCTAGAGTTCCAGGTGGTTTTGAGCCACATAACATGGATACTATGAAAACTGAGCCTTCCCAACCACCCCCCATTCCTCCCTCTAACAGGAAAGTGGGGTAACTACCAGTTACTCCCCTCAAAGTTGCCCAGTGGTCTAGGACTCCTCTATTCTGCTCGGTGTTGGCCATCTCTGTATAGGCTGCTCCAGTGTCAAGAGCCCAAGCCTCCTCCTAGCTTGCTCTGGCTTAGGGACAAGTTTAGCGGGACACCAAGCACATCCTGATCTTTAAGGAAACTAGGCATCAGGGCTCATGAGATCCTGAAAGGCCTCCCCTATCATGAACTGGGGGGAAGGGGTCTGTGCCATCACCAGCCATACCTTTCACCTCATTCTTGAATCCAGAAGGTGGGAGGTGTGCTTTGGGTTCTCATCTCTGAGAGCCTGTTGGATGTTGAATGCTAGAGCCATCCTGTGCTGGAGGCCTCTCTTGGCAGCTAACACACCCTGCCTGCACAGAAAGAGGCATCACGGCACCAGTGCCGAGAGGAGGTTCATTCTCTTTGTTAGATGAACCACGCCCCCCCCCCATGATTCCAGTGCCTCATTTTAGGACTTGAGTGACTAAACACATTGAGACATAGAAGCTCAATGGTTGGATCAGTGAACACATCTATTAGCTCGTTGAAACCGTGGAAGTGGGAGTTGGGAAGACAAGTAGTATCAAAGAACCAAGTTGAACCAGAATGTCTAGTCCTGGCTGGCATGGTGCTGGCACAGAGCCAGAGTGGGGCTCTTCCCTGGGATAAAGCAGAGAGGGACCTGGAAGTATCAACATGCTCTCCTGACTCCTGGCTGCACGGTTACAAACAGCACGATCAACTTGGCCACATCCTTCAAAGAGGTCTCAGGAGACAGTGGTGCTGACAAGGGGGACCACTGAAGATTGCCTGAGACATGTGAGGTGTTGGTTGATTTCTTTTTTTCTTTAGCACAGCAGCGCGTGCGCGCGCGCACGTGTGTGTGTGTGTGTGTGTGTGTGTGTGTGTGTGTGTGTGTGTGTGTGTGTGTGTGTGCTGTCCTGAAGACCCATGATATCATGAGGAAAGGCTGGACAAACATAGTAGATCTGAACAGTGGGTTATGTTTCCATGACAACATAAGGCAGTGGGACAGTGAGGCAGGACATATGCACTGAACACTGAGCATTGGATGTGACTGGACAAGGAAGACTTTTCCAGAAACAGATAGGGAGTCAGGGGTTACCAGAGTCTAAATGCAAAGGACACATATATGCTCTTTGTTTCCACCACCCCCATGGGTGAACACAAAGCAAGCTGATCCCCACTCGGTACTCCCGGTGCTGGCTCCAGAGGTATGTAATCAGAGAAGTTCCTCAGGCCCTGTTCAGGAAAGCCCTGTCCAGAGGCCTAAGGCTCTGAACTCTCACTTTGAAATCCCTTTTAAACCTGCTATATTTTTGAGTTTGTGTTTTGCAGGTAAAATGGACAACAGTGCACATTCCGGGAGCTTGGTGTCTTGATCCACATTCTGCCTCACTCCTTGGGGTTCATGTTCTACTGTCTGCACCTCCTCAGTTTGCCCTGGAGAAGACTGAGTTCAGGCACAGGGAAGTGGAGGTTGTGTGGCCTCCCTCCTCCTGCCAAGTCCAAGGACTGAGAGTACCCCCAGTGCCTGAGGGAGTGTGATATTAAAGAGAAGTAAAACAAACCAAGCCAAACCGATTAGGACGGGCCCGCGGGGAAAACAGAGGAAGAGAAAAAAGCTTTTTTCAGTGCTCTTTGATGGAGTGACCTGGCATTTGATGCATCTGGCTTGTTCACGGCGAGGGTTGCCCTCGGCTAGGTACAGAATGCCCTCTCCTCATGCCAATCTGCCTGTTTGTTCACACCGTCACAGATTAGTTTTCAAGCTTCCTCAGATCTGCTAGGCACTGGGCGAGTCCTGGGGACTCAAAGACAATGAGTTCATTCACCAGTGACGGCCCTCACCCTCATGTCACAGTCAGACGGGATAAAATAGATGGTCCTGTGCTCTGAGCAATGATCCAACCAAGCATGATTTCAAGATATGAGTCACATATTAGAGAAAATGTGGATTAAGTAGGAAGCAGGAAATAGGAAAATAAGCATTTCCTTCAGCTAGACTGATGGGTCTGTGTCAGTGAGCCAGTCTCCTGGGTTTTTCTTCCCCCTCCCTGTATTTCATTCTCTTTCAGCAAAGACTTTAAAGCAGACCTTGGCCTGTTGGCCCAAGAACTCCAGACAACCAGTGCCACTATCTACGACTCTTGATAAGATTCTGTCTTTCACCGAATCTGGGTTGGAGCTGGCAGGTTGTTCATTCAACTAAGATAAAAAACGCATCTTCAGGACGTAGCTCTATGCACGGCAGGCACATTCAGGAAGTGTGCTGAGCTCAACAAACCTCATTTCTAATCTCAAAGAAGTCTAGGAGGTCAGCACACCAGGGAGAAAACAGGGGCTCCTGTCCACATCGCTGTTAAAGATATAAAAATGGAGGGATGACTCTGGGACCCCGGGGTTTGGGTTGTGGATGAGGACCCTCCGTCAGTTCTGCTTGATGTCCTGACCATCTTCTACAGATCCAGATTCAGTTGTTGTCCCATGGATCCTAGGTTTTTGAGAATGGCCTTGGACTTCCAACTCAGAGGTGGCTTTTTTTTTTTTTTTTTTTTTTTTTTTGGTTTTTTGAGACAGGGTTCCTCTGTGTAGCTTTGGGGCCTGTCCTGGAACTCGCTCTGTAGACCAGGCTGGCCTCACACTCACAGAGATCGGCCTGCCTCTGCCTCCCAAGTGCTGGAATTAAAGGGCGTGCGCTGCCACCACCAACATGCAGCCCAACTCAGAGTTTGATTCTCCATTGAGGCATCTGGATTTCTGATGTGGTACTTGGGTTTTGGGTGCAGGGAGATCAGTAAGGGGAGGAAGGCTGTTGCTCCAGCTTGCTACTTGCCTCTTAGAGTGTACATGTGTCTCCTGATCTCCAGTGGGCCTAGGAGAGCTGGGGCACAGCCACCTGTCACAGGGTGTCTCCTCTGCTCAGCACTGGCATCACCTGAGTCCAGGCTCAAGATGTTGGGTTAAGAACAGATTAGTGTTTTTGGAAGGGGGGCAGGAGTGAGTGGAGAGAGGAGCTCAGTAGTAGAACTCTTGGGTAGGCTATGTTAGGCACCAAATAAATAAAGAGTAAATCATTTTCAAAGCAGGACCCCCTCGGCTGCTCCATTGTAGATTGTTTCTCCTGAAGTACAGCTATAGCATCTTTTCAATTGTTTTATTAATAGCATTTACTTTGGTCTTCTTACAAATATTTAGCATGTGCACATGTCCATGTGCATGTATATGTGCTTGTGTGTATGTGGTGTGTGTGTGTGTGTGTGTGTGTGTGTGTGTGTGTGTGTGTGTGTGTAGGTCAGAGGGCAAATAAGTCGAAGGAGCTGGTTCCCTCAATCATGTGGGATCGAACTCCCTCCATCAGACTTTGAGGCAATCGCCTTTATCTGTTGACTCATCTCCCTGGCCCTCATTCCTGTAGCTGCTGCCGTTTCTTCAGGACCTATCCCACCTAGCAGGTCACTTGTCCTCCTCATGTTCTCGCTGACTCTTTGAGCCCTTGGGTGGTGGTGTGTATCAACCTCATCCTCATGGATTCTCAAGTCCATCGGTATCATGCTAAAATGTGATGTTGTGGTCTCACTAAGTTGGGTGTAGGGACAAGCTGTGACTCCTCATCCAGCAGGCTCCCTGCTTCCTGCTCAGGCCAGGAAGGAGAGTCCTCTCATGGAGCCAGGTTGCTCCACACTAGGGTTCCTCCTGTAGGAGTGGCATCAGGAGAGAGTTTGGCCAGAGAGGAGACCAAAGAGAAAAGGAGCAGCTCTGGGGGAATCTGTGTACTGCTGGTGCTGATTCTGATGAGCAGAAAGAAGCCCCAGAGAGTGACTAACAGACAGGGAGGAAGCCCTCCAAACATGGGGAAATTGATGCTCCAGCCAGGCTTCTTATTAGGAAAGTCACCACGAGGCTTTCCAAGGGTCTAGATTAACAGTAAAACCCCCTGAAAACTGCTCTTCAAGTTACACAGCTTTTGAAAACGCTGTGATAAAAGAAACAGTTTGGATGTGTAAGAGGTAGTCTCCTCTCTGGGGAGCATTGCAGTCACAGAACTGTCATTTCCTGGGGCAGGTTAAATGCCATCCCTTCAGGGACATGACTGTGTCCCTCTGTCGCCACAGCTGAGCACCACATTGCTCAGTTGATATCAAAAATAATGTTTTAAAGGAAACATGACTTAATACTCAGCTCAACAGGAGGAAAACACACGGCCACGGACAGTGAATCACTCATTAAAAATTAAATCAATCTGCCCACAACAGGAAACAGCATAGGAGAATGTCAGCGCTGGCTTCATGTTGGGAGGAAGCCAAAATAGGATTGTGAACTAGAAATTCCTGGGACTGATGGTGTGTGTGGGGGGAACCTCTAACATCTCAACGCGATGCATTTTCCAGTCTGACCTCTGCCCAACTCCCCAAGTGTGTGTGTTGGGGGTGGTCAATACTGGGGTGCCCATAGTTTCTAAGCATCTTAACCGGCCTTTGCAGTAAACCACACACACACAAGTGAAACGAACCACCTTGTGGCTTCTAGAACGATCTGTAGAGTGGATCTCAGGACCGTGGGGGGCCACCCTCTTCTTCTGCATTTCTGAGCCTGAAACCCAGACTCTCCTGCACACTAGGCAAATGCTTGGCCACCAAGCTACAGCCGGGGTCCACTTTATAAAGTCAAAGCCCACAGAACCCCAGCATTCATCTCCTCTTCCTACCCGTGAGCGGCAAAACGGGAAAAAAAAACTGACTGCTTTTTAAATAAAATTTCACATCATTTTTTTTTTTAGCAGACAGAAAGCAAATAGAAGTGAGCCGAGCAGGGCTACGGAACGGCTGTTGTCAAAACAGAGATTATCATCGTGAAGATAATCATTTACAAACCCATCCCGGTAGGGAAGGGGACCGACAGCAGGATCCACAGTCATGGTTGATAGACAACTGTCAGTCACGGTCTGTGGAGGGCCTCTGCCATCAGCTCAAATCCAGCTATCACGGAATGTTGTCTTAAGGAGACCTTTGTAAAAATCTTTACATAGTCCTTCATAGTTTAGATGAGGAAGTTGTAACTCCGGGCGTGTGTGTGCGTGTGTGTGTGTGTGTGTGTGTGTGTGTGTGTGTGTGTGTGTGTGTGAAGGAACAAGTCCAAGCCTTTTCGAACAAGGCTATCAAATTACCAGGTTACTGGTCTCCACTGGCTTACCATCTGTCTTTATCCAAGTCTCTTCTAAGCTCCTGCACAAAATACGCACTTGCTCTTGCTGGAGCAAGGCCTCAGACACTAGCCTTGCAAACTAAATCAGATCTAGCACCTAACACTTTTTTTTTTTTTAGTGTGTGTGTATGTGAGCATGTGTATGCGTGTATGTGTGTGAGAGTATGGGTGGAAGCCAGAAGCTGATGGTGTCAGTGTCTCTCTCAATCACCCTCCACCTTATGTTTTTGATACCAAGTCTCTCACTGAACCTGGGGCTCACTGATTTGTCCAGATTGGCTAGCCAGTGAGGCCCAGGAATTCTCTTGTCTCTGCCTCCCCAGTGCACCGATTATAGGTGTGTGCCACAGTGCCCAGCTTTTTATGTGAGCGTCAAGGATACCAAGGCAGGTCTTCATGCCTGCATGGCAGGCCCTGACCGACTAAGTCGTCTCCCCAGCCTCCACAGCACTTGTTCTTTTAAAAACCATATACAACTACGAGTCTGCAGGAGACACTGATAAACATTCGGTGAGGGAGTGGACAGGCTGTGCTGGAAGGAAACCTGGCGAGGGTGTGAAAAGAGATTAGAAAACTGAATTTGGTTAGCAGATAACAGGCGGAAATCTTTGGGAACCCTGGCCAAGATCAACTTGACGGCCATGAGGTTGTTCCAAAATACAGTGACCCACCCACCAGCCACATGCACAGCCCATAGAATGCTCTGATTTGTCGGTGTGTTCTGTGTGCTCGCCCAGCTGCAAAATTATATTTTCCAAATGGAATCCTTCCTTTCAGCGTGTATGGATGACCTTACCTTAGGTGGTGGCTGTGAGAGCTGACTGGTGTGTAAGTAAGAAAGGGACTCGGCCAGTTAGAGAGACACTGGAAAGCAATTGTTGATTTTCTTTAATGGATTTCGAACAACTCTGCCAAGATCAACCTATGGGTCTGCTATAGGAAACGGCACACAGCTCATGGTCAAGGTAGCACAGACAGGGGCTGGGAGGCTGCTCTGTGGTTAAGAGCATGTACTGCTCTTGTAGAGTGTCTGCACAGATCCCAGCACCGTGTCAGGTGTCTTCTCCCAGCTGCCCACGGTTCCAGCTGCAGGGGATGCCTCTGGGCCCCTCGGTACCTGCACTCACATGCTAACACACACACACACACACACACACACACACGCACGCACGCACGCACGCACGCACGCACGCACGCACACGCACACACCCCTCATCCACAAACTATCATGTTAGCGGATTGCAAGCCACCACAGATCTTACTGCCTGTCCTGATGACTTGCTTCTTCTCCAGCCTGCCTGGGTCTGTTTTCTCTGCATTCTCTCTCTCTCTCTCTGTCTCTCTGTCTGTCTCTCTCTCTCTCTCTCTCTGTGTGTTAGTTGCATGTGTGCACTAATGAAGGAACAGAAGCCGAAGAGACAGACCCTCTGTGGTCCTGCTGTGTCACTCTCTGCCTTAGGCCCTGAGACAGTTTCTTTTTGAATGCAGAGCTCAACTAGCAGGCAGCAAGCCCCAGGGATCCTCTCGTCCCTGCCCTCCGTCGCACTGGGGTTACAGATATGACTGCACCTGATTTTTTACATTATGAATGGGGGTTGGAACTCAGATCTTTAGACTTGTGCAGCAAGGGCTCTTACCCATTTAATTGGCTCTCTAGCCCCTGGTTGGGATTTTTAATCTTCAAGGTGGAGGTGGCAAGGCATACCCAGATTGTTTTTCAATCATGTATGAGGCCCACAGGAGACAATAAATTTGAGCATGCTCTATAAACTGTTAAGTGTCCTATATTGGATGCACCTTATAATAGTGAAATTTGTACTTTAAGCATAAGGCATTTAAATCATTTAGCAAAACAGGAAACAGACCAAGCCCTGCTCTCCAAATAATCCTTTCCATCAACATCAGAATATTGTTTTTTTTTAGCAGCTGCATGATACAGCAGCTTTAACAAGCACACATCTTACTATGTAGCCTAGACTGGCCTTGAACTCACAGCAATCCTCCTGTCTCAGCCTCCCAAATTTTGGGATCACGGTCATGCGTTTCCAGGCCTCACTTATCCATACTATTTCTCATTGCAGATAAGCCTGTGGAGTTGTCTGGAATCAGTTTAACATTCCAGTGTCATCAACAAGCTCTTAAAAGATCACTGAGATCCCTAGCCCTCACCACAAAATAGCACAGACCCAGTCTCTCCTCTTGCATTTGCTTATTTCTATCAAACTGTGCGGAGAACCTGTGATGTGAAGTCTCTTTGTTCCGCAATCCCACAGGGATCCTTCCTCTAACATTTTAAATACCTTATATTAAACTTCACATCATATCGGGTTCTGAAAAGTCCGTTCAGATCGGCAGGTTTTGAAAAGATGGCGCCGTCTAATCTGATGCTTGATGTCCCAACTGCCGTGGGACACTCTGTTGATAGAGACGCCGTTGAGAGGAAGCTCCCAGCCGTGTTTCTGTCCTTGCACTTGGCACCCGACCTTGTTCCTAATTCAGAGGTCCAGTGGGTCTGGGAAATCTCCCTGTGACTCAGACCCACAATGGGACTCACATTTCTTGTCTACCCCCCCACCCCGCATTGTGAATGATGCCACTTCTCTCCCCAGGCAGCTGGCACTGCTCTGCTGTTGCTCTCACCATCTGCTCCTACCGTTTGAGCTCTACAGTCAGGAAAACCTCACAGGACATGGGGCGGGGGGTTGGCTTCTGGCACCCATGCCCTGCTTCACAAACCTCCTCCTCCTTTCTCACTGTGTCACTTTTAATTAAAGTGCCATTTCCCAAACCCCAAAGGACGATCAAGAGGTTAGTCTTGATGATAAAAAAAAATAAAAATAAAAAATAAAAAAAAAATGCCTAGTTGATAATAGGTGGAAACAGTTCAGGTCACTAGAAAGAATAACTTCACCTTTGATTCCTGGTGATCTGATGGCCCTCCAAACCGGTTTCCTCCAGGCCCGAACAGACAGTGGCTCCCTGCTGGGCCCTGGGCATGGATGGCCACAGCTGGGGCTACTGCAGGGCCAAACCGGCTCTGGGACAAACTCAGATTTCCCGCACAGGGCTGGACAAAGCTAACAGAGGTGCTTGCCAATTTTTGTTTCTCGAAAGCCTTAGCAGTATTCTTTAACCCACATTTTGGGTACTTTGGAAATTATATGATACACAAGCATGCCAGAAACCCAAAGTGACAAGGAAGGTTCCCCTCGGGTTCCCTTTTTACCTCTTGTCCAACTGGGATGATGCATGGCAGCCATCCTGGCCTTGGGGAATCCATGTTTCTCTGTTAGCTGAAATGGATTTTGAGATGAATGTCAGGGTCTGCCGCAGGCGCGGTGACGAGACAGGAGTTTATATGGAAAACCCAGGTTCCTTTTTCCCTCCAAGTGGAAAGGGTGACTGATGGGGATTGCCTGCCTCTGTGTGTGACAATAGACTTCCTACCAGACGCCTCTGGGAAGCACTTCTAGAAAAAAGGTGGAAGCTCTCTAGGGAATGGGACTGGAAGGCCGTGAGTCACCCTCAGTTCCCAGAGTGCACGCTAGACCTTCACCGGCTTCCAGGGGTCAGCCGTGGAAGGAACCTCTTGTTGCTTCCAGAAGCTCTGCTAATCTGAAAGGAAGCTCAGGGAGCCGGGAACTGACAGAAAACCCAAGTGCACGCAAAGGGCTCCCATCAGACCCACGCCACGCGCCTTACAGAGCTGCACCTCTTCCTGCTCTCGGCACACTTACTCTTGCTCCTTCCTGTTATTCCAAAGGCCAGCTCAGGGCATGCAGCTCCTGCTCTGCCCACTCACGTCACTCTGGACTTCCACCTAAGGGCACCCCACCTCAAAGACCAGGGCCAGGAACTATTCTTTGAAAAATCTCAGATTATTGCCCTGCTGTCCTGGCCATTCACACCAACACCAAAGAGCACTGACTCAGAGAAAACTCAACATGCTTTGTAAGTGCGAGGAGAGGAGGCAGAAGTCGTTAAGGGCGAGCTGATGAAGTTGGAAACAGCCCCCTCGATTCTGTAATGATGTTAACACGGGCACAGCAGTGGTCACAGTAGTCGGTGTTTGTGAACTTTGCTGGGGGCATATCTTTCTTAAATATCTCCATCATCCTGGGAAAGCTGAGCAGAAGAAATGAGGTATATTTCAGCTGGTGTGTTCATTCTGATAGGGCTGACAGCCTGGCTTCTCTGCGGCCATCCCACAAAGCATGGGTGAGGGCTTGTGACAGTCCCCAACCCCAGGGAGCTTACCTGCACTGCCTAATCAGACTGTCCAAAGTTCCGAGTCACTCAAACGCCAGTTTCAGATGCCAGAAGTCAGAAATAATTCTTTGACTATTCACCGAAGCTTTGTGCCTAGTCACAAATGTTTGCCAAGAAAAACAAAATGGGCCAGAGAATCTTGTCTACAGCCCAGGAGGCAAATTCCTAATGAAGACAGAATAGATTACCTTGTCCCCTCCTCACATTCTGATTCTCCAAGTCAAGAAGAAAGATTCTTGAAGCCAAAAGCAAATTTACTTATTTATTGTGTGTGTGTGTGTGTGTGTGTGTGTGTGTCCATGAATGTCAGTGTATCAGCCTTTGCTGGCAAGTGTGGAGACCGAAGGCTGACACTGGGATGTCTTCCTTAATCACTTACTTTTTGAATCAAGGTCCTCTCACTGAACCTGGAGCTTGACGTTATTCTGTTACACTAGCTGGCCAACCAGCCCTCAGGATTCTCCTGTCCCCGCCCACCCCCAGCACTGCAGTCGCAGGCACCCACCTCTTTCCTGGAGGTGCTGGGAGTTGGAACTCATGTCCTCAAGCATGTGCAGAAAGCGCTTTACCACAGAGCCATCTCCCAGCCCCATATTCTTTTTTTTTTTTCTATTTCTATTTTTAAAATATATTTAAAAAAAATCATAGTACAAAAATCCAGGAAATCTGACACAGTACAAAAAGATCAAATCGAATAGTAATAGAGACAGAGGAAGAAGAAACGGAGATCAAAGGCATAGAAAATATTTTCAGAAAATTATATTAGAAAATTGTCCTACCTTCTGGTCTACTCTGGTGACCAGTCTAGTGAATACCCTACCCATCGTCATAGAGCCTTTGTCCAGTGACTGATGGAGGCAGATGCAGAGATCCATGGCCAGGTGCAAGCCAGCCCCATATTCTTAAAGCCGGGCACTGAGTGGCCTGACTCAAGACACAGAGGCAAAGGTCAAGGCCAAGAAGACTGGAGCTGTTGCCCGGATGTGCTGATCCACATTGGAAACACAGAGACACAGGATGTCACTTTAGCATTGCTAGGCAGGACATTGGTTTCCAAACCTCTTGCTGGGTTTTAAACAGGACTGTGGGGTGGGTCTGAGGAGCCAGGCAAGCAGCTGCCACAGGGTCACTCATTCGGAGAGCTGCTGGCTCACTGATGGGCATCGGGGCAATGGACCAAGAGGCTAGGAAACCCTAGAATGGGAGGAAGGAAGGCTGACTCTGGATAAGCCAGCCCAGAGTGAAGTGCCAAGAAGCACAAAGGTCACATGCTTATAACTAACCAGAATCTGTGTCCTGTGTGTGAGAAGATAAATCCATGGGGCCTGACCCTTGAATATTTCACTCCAGCATGGCAGGCACATTTAAAAAAATAAAAATAAAAACCTGCTGAAATCCACAGGGTCATGTTTAATGTACGTTCACACCAACATGCACAAGTCAACGCTGCTGGCTTGAGTTCCAAGACAATCAAGACAATAGAGATTGCTGACTCGCAATTAAATCTTCATCCCATAAAAAATGATTTCAGCAGTGAGCCTCCCCTTTGTTCCCACTGTCGCCATTTACCCAAGTGGAGTTGGATGCCATTCATAATCGATGACATCTAACAGCGATGCACCAGATAACAGGACCATAAGACCCAGTAAGTACAAATGAAGGCTTCCTTCTTTCTCAGCTTGATAAATTCTTGATATCTATTGTTAGCCCACCTTACAAAAACACAGAGAAACAGCCATGGAACAAACCTGCCTTTGATAAAAGCAGGAACAACCACACCCACATCCACATTCACATTCAGATGGAGACACACCATGAAGGACCCCCTTGCCTACAGAGGAGGCCAGCCACACAAATGAACCAGTCTACCAACCTTAAAATCTAGAACACAGTCAAAGTTTATTGTTGCTGTTTCTGTTTTGTTGTTCAAGACGGGGTTTCATGTAGACCAGGCTAACCTTGAACTCTAGAACTTCTTGCCTCTGCCTCTCAAGACCTGGTGTTACAGGCATGTGGCAGCATGCCCCACTAGTGAAGATATTTCAAAGGAGGCTGTGCATTTAGGAAATGGAACTTTCTAGTTGATATGCTGGTGATGCCCATTAGGGCACTAAGCATTCCCTTCTCTTCTTGCAGTCATTTCAAAACTCATTGGTGGAGCATGCTCCAAATCTCAATACTCAGGAGACAGAAACAAGAGGATCCTCTGTGAATTTGAGGCCAGCCTGGTCTACATACTGAGTTCTAGACCTACAGATGGAGACCTTGTCTCAATAAAAACAAACAAGATAACAAACAAACTTCTTAGATTCCTCCTCCCCTTTCTTCTGAAAAGAGGAGCAACATTAAGTTGATTTAAATGTTTTTGAAAAAAGCTATGAAGGGGGCAATGGTAGTATAGGCCTGGAATCTCATCATTAAGGATGCCAAAGCAGAGGGATTGTGAGTTTGAGGCTAGCTCTGGCAACATAGTGAGAGCCTGTCTGAAACAAGACAAAACAAAACAGGATTTGGGCTATGATGTTTAAATATATATACAGGCATCAGAGATGTGGAATTTTGCTGTTACCTGGACCCCAAAGGTGTAAACCACAAGATCCCATGACACAGACACTTTTTTTTTTTTTTTACTAAAGATGCCATTCAGAAAAGCACCTTCTTAGCAGCACCCCCCACCCCACCCCCATTGGCAGCAGATCCATTTAAGAAGGAATTCCCACCCGGCAATCATGTGCCACTGTGCTCCCTAAGGGGTGTTGAATGTGTGCCACCGAGATAAGGCGAGGCCCTTGTGAAAGAAAGAGACAGAGAAAGGGAAGCACGCGGGAACTGCTCTCAACAATACGTTTCAGGACATTGAGTGGCTGAGCCAGGAGGAAAAAAAAATAACAAGAAGTGTGATGTGAGCCACTGAGCAGGTTAAGGCACTAGCTTCGCATGTCACCCTCTGACCATATGGCCCATTTCCCAACAAGATAAGCCTTATATAACAATTAAATCCCAAGGCATGTTTAGCTAACTCATCATACATTAGAAACAATCTTAGAAAGTTATGTACTCACCAAGGGAAAATGATGGCTATAGTCTGAAAGAGAAAGAAAAGAAAAGAGCGTTAGTTACCTGGTGACAATGTTGACTGCTCATCTGAGCCTCCCATTTCCAACAGTACTAGTTGCCTAAACCCAGCTGGCCTCGCATTTCCAACAGTACTAGTTGCCTAAACCCAGCTGGCCTCCCATTTCCAACAGTGCTAGTTGCCTAAACCCGTTTTCGCTTCACATTCCAGGGTCTTCTGGGGGTAATTTCTTTTTTGCCACACGCATAGGCTTCCAACACCTATGTCCTGCACCAAACCTTCCTGTGCTCCCTGGCAGCCAGATGAGGGTGGGATGTAGCTGCCCAGGGTCTGAAGTGTTTGATGTCCAGCCCTCAAGGACCGGCACAAGTTGCTGCCCCTAGTGAGGCATGGAAAGGTCCCACCTAAAGTGGTCCCCTTATCTTCCCTGGAGATGTCCTTTCAAGTTAGAGACGGTCTTTTCACTCCACATCTGGGGTCATCTCTGTCTAGCCTGACCACTAATTAGCTCATGGGTTCTTTCCCTTAAAAAGCATTAAGATATAATTTACGTACATAAGATGTGCCCACTCCAAATGTACAGTTTAGTGGTTTTTAATATAGTCAGAAACTTAATAACCCTCATTAAAACCTAGTGCTAGAGGCTGGAGAGATGGCTCGGTTAACAGCTTGCTGCTCTTGCAGAGGACTAAGGTTTGATTCCCAGAACCTCCATGGTTCAGTCATCTGTAACTCTACTTGCAAGGGATATGGCGCCTTCTTCTGGTCTCCTCAGGTACTGCATAAATGTGGTACAAAGACATCCAAGCAAACAAAACACCCATACATGTAGAAATAAAATAACTTAAAAAAGACAAAAAATCTCATATTAGATCATTTTCAACATCCAAACACACACACACACACACACACACACACACACACACACACACACATGAGCTTGTGCACACACGCGTTCACCCCATTCTCTCTCTGGCCTCCTGACAACCATTCATCAACTTTCTGTGGATTTCCCTATTCTGGGCATTTTGTAGAAATAGACTCATGCCATACATGGCCTTTTGCGACTATCTCCTTTTATTGAGAATAATGTTTCTGAATCCTGTCCATCCCATAGAATTTTCTAGTACTTCACTCCTTTTTATTAACAAGTATCTCACTCCCACATTCAGCTTATCCATCCACTGATGGACATAACTTTGTGTTTCTGTTGGTGAAGCAGGCAACCTCACATGAGGCTTATGAGATTTCCATCTGCCTGTGGATGGAGATGTGGCTGGCTTGTGACTACACACTTAAACAGTTAAAGGGTAGGATCAATTCTCAGTTGTCACTATTTTAAAATAGCTGGCTTCCTCCATGCTGCTTTCCACCAGATTGCCTGTGACGATAGTCCTGGCAAGGCTGGTTACTTTAAAAACAAATACAATAATGTCTCTGCAGAATAAATCATACAAAGTTATTATAAATTACTATATGATTACAGATTTAGAAGTTAACTTGTGAAGTAGTTTTAAAGCCACAGAAGCAGAAAAGTAATTCTGGTAACTAAGAAATTTTAAATCTGCTTAGGAAAGTCTGTACTCAATATACTCCTAATAGAACAAAGGATATCTGCCTTGGCCATTAATATGTAACATTGTACTGGGAATCTTAGCCAACGGAATAAGGCAAGGAAAAAAAATTACAAGACATAGGAAAAGCCTACAGCTTATTTTCTGGCATGGCATAATGTTCTATGTAGAGACTCCTAAAGAATAAGAAAGCCCCTATAGCTAATGCATGCACTTAGCTCACAGGATGCAGAGAGCAAACAAATCATCCACAGTAGTTACACAGGCTAACAAAAAGCTGTTGAGGGAGTGAGTGGGTTTTGTTGTTGTTGTTTTTGTTTTTCCCTGATACTTGGAGAAGCTGATGGTCCCAGCATCACACATTCATCTCTTAACAAACCAACAGCATACACGGTCTATTGGCAATATCCGACACCATGTGTATTGCATCATTTACTAGGGAAGGTATCTAAAATAATGAAGAGACAGCATGTTGATTCACATAAAATCACAGAGGGTTTCCAGCGTGCCAAAAGGCCCCATATAACAGAACGCCCAAGCACAAGGGAGAGGTTCTCTGAGTGTTGGTAAGTGTGGATGGGTGAACTACCTTTCTGTAGTTCATTACAAAACTTCACCCCTTCCACTCACCCTAAAATTCCCAGAGATGATGTCGGAAAGAGTGTTTGCTTGCAGTCGAGCAACGAGAAAAGCCAAAGGTGAACACTGTCTCCACATTGCCAGGGTAATGGACAGGAATGCCCAGAACCCCCTTCTAACATGCTGCTGACTCATTGCAACATGAAATAAAGCCCAGCGTTACACAGAGGCTGCTGCCAGGGAGGACTGCATCCGGAGGCAGAAGCCTGGCTCAAACCAGACAGAAACCACAAAGGAAAGAGCTCGGTTGGTGTGGAAGCAGAGGCTGTTCCGTCAACAGCTGGATAAATGACAACTCAAAACGGAGCCGTGAACTACCGTGTTTTCCTTGAGACAGAAAGTTTGAATCCCCAGAACCTGCAGGCAGCACGACAGGTTGTGAGGGTTCTTGGTTTGTGGTTCACAAACGATCGCATGACCATCAGTTTTCCTAAGGACAGAACCAGAGCAAAACCAAACCCCAGCCGGCTCTGAAGGTCATCTTTACCGACTCTCTATTTCCTTTAGCCTGAGGCCTTGTGGACAGTCACCAGTACACTGAGCGAAGCCTCGCAAGAGACATTTAAAACCTGGGGGTTGGGGAGGCAGTTGATGTGGGCAGTTGGTTTAACATCCTTCCACAAACGAGAAGCTTCCTGCTCTTATCTTGAACGCCAGCTCCCTCCAAAAAGGGGAAGGAGGGAGGGGGGGGGGAATCCGTGCGCCTGTTCAGCTGGGTGAGTGTGTGTGTGTGTGTGTGTGTGTGTGTGTGTGTGTGTGTGTTGAGGGGGCAGCTTCTGCTGCTTCCTCCCTCCACACCTCACAGCTATCCTATGAGGCAAAGGGGCGTTCCTTAAAGATGAGGACCCTGCGGCCTGCAGTATGAGAAGGTGGGGCATGGGATGCTCTCCCAGCCTGCTGCTCTCAGCTGCATCCCCTGGCTCACTTGCTCATGATTTGGGGTGGCAGCTCTGCCCTCTTAGTGAAGCTATCATTCCTCCAAGGCAGTCTTGTCTTCCCTCTCTAAGGTCCTGGTATCCGGGGCGCAGCCTGGGAATGACATTCTTCTACAGGCAACACTGATCCTGGCAGGTTTATCCCTCAGAATCCCTCCCAGTTCCAGGGAGAGCTCCTCTGGCTTCCTTAGTCCAGAAATACCTGGAAAGAGCCAGATGGGCCACGTCCCTCCGCTGGGGAGGGAGAAGTCTTTGGGAGTGGTTTGAACCGGCCTGATAGAGAGGTAGAGCTGGGGTTGGTGGTGCTTTGAGTACACAACCACATCTATTCCGCTTCCATGGAAAGCCCAGCCTACCCTGGGAAAGAGGTTGATGACATCAGAAAAAGGGGAAATCCACCCTAAGGAAGGCCTGAGGGCAGGCAAGGTCAGGCCCAGGAAGAGAGCTCCCAAAGGAAGTGACTAGCAGCTAGGCTTGGGCCTGATGGTTCCCAAGATAGAAAGCCCCAGCAAGGGGAGTTACTGTGCAGCCAAGCTTCATAAGGAAGACAATCAGAGTACAGGGTTAGAAGAAGTCCACGGAACTGCTCTCGCTGAGAATAAAGTACAGTTGCTGCTGGTTAGGTGGATAGAGCTGGCCAATCTTTCTGAACTCGGACAAAAGCAAAATGCGTTTCCACACACCCACGGCCCACGCGCGTCTCAGGCATCCCCCGTGGGAGGCATTTTGCTGCCTGCAACTTTACAGGCTTTTCTTTTGAATGGGCAACACGATTTTAAAAATTGTGGGAGCACTTACGGTTTATTTTAAAATTCTAGCAACATGTTTTCTATATGCACCATGTCTCTTAAATGGGGACTTTTTTTTTAATGACAGTTGAAGATGCCATAAAGCAAAAGGCACACAAAATTCTATGTGGGGAAATACCAAGGACATTGGCCTTGAACAAATCTGACTGTGCATAATCAGACCTGGCCAAGTTCCTCCATGCTGACTGCATTCTCTTGAGATTCCAGTTTTCCCAGAAGGCGCTGGTAAATGAGTCAAGAGCACGGGGCGAGCAAGAATTGCTATCCACTGTCAGCCATAGTAACCCTCGAGCCCAATCACTATACCCACGAACTTACACAGACGGGCCAAACAGCAGGGCGCTGCTAGAAACAGGCTAGGAACCAAGGCCTATCAAGAGAACCGCAGCCGTGGGGATGGCTGTGGCCCAGCCATGCCTCAGGCTTGCCTGCATTCCATCAGACAGCCACACTGCCATGCTGCCAGGGGGTGTGGAGTGATGAGAACGTGTCATGTTTCTTAAATCATCCAGGCTGCAGATTGCACTGATCTCACGCTGCCAAGTCTCACAGTTTCCCTGTTTACCTTGCAGACACCAGCAAAGCTGCTACTTTCCCATCTTCCCATGCACTGAGGAAGGGCTGGAAATAGTGGCTGAAAGAAGGGGGGGGGGAGTCTCCCCCACACAAAGGAGGGTGGTAAAGACGTCACTCTGCCTACCCCATAGGTACAAGCTGTCCCCAAAGGGAGGAGAACCTTCAAAACAATGTCATCAAGGTGACATTTTCTCAGCCATTCATTTTGTTAACTCAAGACAGACAAGCATGCTTTCTAAATATTTGACAATTTCTAGCAAGTATTCCCAGACAAGCCACCTGCCTGCTCTCCACCCAGTACATATGACACTTCTCTAACTGCTCACTGTGGGGTGCCCTCTTTGCATAGGGAACGGTGCATATTAGGAAGCTGGGGGAGCCCTTGTTTGCAAGCACAGGCCTGGTGTTTCCCATATTGCTACACCTGTCTACCGATTATGATTGCCCTGGAGTTTAGGAGCACAGCAGTTTGGATCCATTCTCTTCGGAGGTACAGGTGCAGTCTCAGCCCCAGAGGAATGCTAATGACTGGCTCATCTCTTGGTGCAGGGCACACATACTTCTCCCCTAGTGATGTAGCGACAGTCACTCTCATGGTTTGGACCCGTTTTGCTGTTTTCTTTTTTAGATCTCTTTGCCCCCACACCCTACCTCCAGGAGCGGCTTCCTTGCAGGGCTCCTGTGCTTGACTGGAAGTACAGTGGTGTGAATGGCCTTGTCAAGTTCCTTGGAGAGGCATCATGACAAGAACCGATAAAGCCACTCAGTACTCCCAGGAGGAGTCTGCTACTAGACCTGCTCTGTAGACAAGAAAACTGAGGCCTACAGATAAGAGTCACTCGCTTCAAGGAGTCCCACTCGCTTCAAAGAGCAGGGCAGTGACTCCAGAGCTGACTTCCCAGCCTCCATGAGCTCTTCCTGGACAGAACTGGCTGTACAAGGGAGGTCCTTAGAAACAGAAAGACCCTCTGCCTGGGCTGTTGGTGCTTGTCCATGTCCCAAGCCTACCTAGAGTGATGCCGCTCCTCCGGGGATGTGCCCTTTGGTCAGAGCACACACGGCTCCATGGACCAATCCCCTCACCTTACAAATCCACCATGTTTACTTCTAATAGTGCAGAGTACAGCTCTGGGTCTTGCAGGGAGACTCTGAGCACTGTGACACAGGTGTGACTCAGGAGGACAGGACCCTTGAAGCTCACTGGGTCTTTCTTAGAAGGTATATCCCCACCAACTCTGCCAGGCCACTTCCAAAGGACCCAAAGTGTAAAGGATGGAACTACCTCTAGATGGAGACCTGCTCTTGTCTCCTCCTTGAAGGGAAGGTGAGTTCACCTTAAGACAATGCACTTCCCCTCCCCTAATTCCCAACCCTCTAGGACAGTCTCTAAGAATGGCCATGGGGTTTGGCTAGGTCTGTGGGCCTTCCTGGGGTCAGACTCTGAAAGGTTAACTGTTTCTCTTTCTTTCTAATGCTGGCCAGAGCCTAAGCATGCTCCGTAACTCCCTAAGGCTTTAGACTTCCTTGATTCTTTTCTCAAGCTCCCTGTCTGCTGTGTGGCTGCCTGCCGCCAGGTGGCTGACCTCCTGCCGCGGCTTCATCCCAAGCTGCACGGTCTGTGCTCCTTCTCTTCTCCATTCTCCTCCTCCCTTCCAAGCAGCTGCAAGATTTACAGCTCGCTCGCCCCGGGCTTTTCCTTTTAAAGGCCAATAAATTGTCCCCGAAGCTTCCATTGGAATCTGTTCTTTGTCCTTTAGCATCTATTATTGTCAGTTCTCAACTTCTTTTATTCATGAGACTAAAAACCCTAAGAGGGGACCCTGATTTCCCAGGTAGTGTAGGATGGCTGCTGGGACTCCCCTCAAGATTCCCAGTGACACTTCTTTCCTGACTTCTAATTCTTTAATTGGCAGAGGAAAGGAACTTGCTCCTGCACCCCTAGACAGCATCAAAGGACTAAAGAATGTTTCACAATTTTCAAAAACAAAACAACAACAACAACAACAACAACAAAAAACCCACCATTACACCAACTTTACAAACGATGGCCCCATGTTCGCTGCCACAGTGGACAAGTGAACACTTCTCATACAGAACCCCTATGGGGCCCTTGGGCTGACAGGCGGGTGGTGTGTCTTCAACCATGCAGCTGCATTGGCTATCCACCACTCACTTCCACAGCCTGTCCCTCCCCTTCCTCCCAGATTTGAGTGACACACCCTTGAGCAAGCCTGCTTGACTGGCCACATTCTATGAAAGAGGACCTCAGCCCTGAGCAGTGGCAGGAAGACCTCTTGCTTCCCGGGTGTTAGCGCTCGTGTCTCTCTCCCCTCACCCCCTCTGCCATTTAACTGTGGCAAACGGAGCAGAGCTCTGCCATCTCCCAAGGTTGTGTGAGCCAAGGCCCTTCCCACACTGGTCTCTCCAGTGACAGATTGCAGGCTTGGGCTTTCTGCCTGATAACACCCAACATCTTTACCCCCAGGAAAAGCAACAGATACAATTTGATCTTTTCTCTGCTTTCTGCTTGTGTACTAATACAGCGGTGTGGGATAAAATGACCCCGTGACAAGTCAACATTCAGACACACTGGGGATCAGCCACCTGAGCTTCCCTCAGCTTGCCACGGTGGACACGTGTACATGGAGAGGTGCTTCATAACGGACTCCCAGAGTCAGGCTTCTCCTAGGGAAACTGGTGAGATGGTGCTTGGTCCAGGAGAGCTGTCCCTGGTCTCTGCTCCCCTAACAACCTTGGAAACGGTTCTCATGTTAAGGAGTTTCTCTAAAACCATGCCAGAGACTGGGTTGGATGGATCTACAGCAGAGCACAAACAGCCCCCCCACCCCGTGACCACCCCAAACAAAACTGAATGTCTTCCTAAAGTGATAGATTGGTGCAGATAAAAAAGGGTAAAATGTGTGGGTCCTTATCAGAATCTGGACCCGCCTCCCTAGGGAGGGAAGATGCCAGGGTGATCTCCTCTAGAGGCCCCCACTCACAGGAAAGATGTAAACACTTCCCGAACGTATCAAGGTATCTGGAGTTCCTCATGCTGCGCCCTATCACACGAACCTGCCAGATTGCTCTCTCCTGACCCCCTCTTTTTGATCTCGCCAGTGTCCTCCAGACTTCTTGGATCCCCCACTCCCGGCACTATTATCTCTTTAACTCTCTCATCTCTCTGTCTGTGGTTTCATTTCCCAGCAGCACCTCCCTAACTGCGTCTCACCAAAGGTGGTGAAGAATGAGAATGTTCCCTTTGTCACCATAGCAGCCGCCCTGTGCTGTGTGTGTGTGTGGGGGGGGTTGTGATCCCCACTTTACAGGTGACAGAAATGAGAGGCAGCCATTCGCTGACACAGAAGTCTCAGGTGGTTTGGGGGGTCTTTGAAGAGAAACTACAACACTTAGGATCTCTTTAGTGTCTAAACATTTCTGAGTGCTCAGAGCGTCCTGAAGGGTGAATGGATAAGATGCTTCGGGCAGCATTTAACACATACTGTGTGTCTGCTGTGTGATAGCCACAGGCCAACAGTGAGCACTAGGTGATGCCAGGCCCAGGGTGGGCATTGAAACTGAAACCCAGCACCTAGGGCTGCCATGGACCTGGCAGGCTCCTGCCCCAGCACCATGGGCTGCATGGTGTCCCTCATAGATAGGCAGGGATATTACTCAGGGACTAAGACAAGACATTCACGTCATGAGAAAAGGGGAAGTCACCCTGAACTTACCTGGAGCAGATCAGTTTGTAAGACGTTTCTGAGGAAGATTTTGACAATTAGGAAACCACTTAAGGGGAAGAACTGCCAATCAAGTAGTCATTTTGCTAAAGCAACCTCAAATATTTTGGTGTAGTGATCTTCCAAGGCTCCTGGACTCAACCCATGCAATTAGTCCGTTACAAAATCCACAGAGCTGAGATGACTCTACTCAGGGAGGGAGAGCAGGAGGCATCCTGAGCATCAGCTGCAGCGTTCCAAGGAAAAGCTTCCTTTCTCCACTTTGAAACAGTTCCTAATGAAAGATAAGCCTCCAGGGCATTTACAAAGCAGGGGGCTGTGAGCAAATGCATCTCCAGCCTTGATCTGCATTGCTCAGGACATGCACCTACATCCCCCGCCACTGGAGAAAGTTCTGTGAACTCAGCAGGAATCCCTCCTCCACAGAAAAGAACAGGGCTGCATTCATCAGGCAACAAAAACTGCATTATGACAAAAGTATGCAGCGCTCCATTCTGGAACAATACACTGCAATACAAGTGTAGAGTTTGACCGAATTCTGCTTCAGTCACCTAGAGAGATCAGCTGCCCTTTTCCTTGGCCAGGCAGTGCAGACACAATTTCAAAGAAAATCACGTTATTTAAACAACAACAACAAAAATCTTTTCAAGACACATGTATGTGAGCTGCTGGGTTGCACAGTTGGTTGTAGCATGAATCTTAAAAGTTCTTGTTAATAAAATCAAACCTGAGGACAGTTATTGGGGTGAACACTGGAAGATCAGAGAACCAGAATAAGCCACAGCTAACCTCACCTGGCCAACTTCTCAGCTGGTCTTGTTTCCTCAGACTGGATGCTTCTGTGTCCTCATCCCAATGGCTCTCAGCTGAACTGCTGCTTGAAAGCCTGAAGCTTAGCCAGCTAAAAGCTTAACCAGCCAAATGCTTCTTGTTTCTGATCATATGCCTTATATATCTTTCATTTCTACCATCACTCCCTGGGATTAAAGGCGTGTGTCACCATGCCTGGCTGTTTCCAATGTGGCCTTGAACTCACAGAGATCCAGAGGGATTTCTACCTCTGAAATGCTAGGATTAAAGGTATGAGTGCCACCATTTTCTAGCCTTTGTGTCTAGTGGCTGTTCTGTCTCTGACCCCAGATAAGTTTATTAGGGTGCACAATATTTTGGGGAACACAATACCACCACAGTTGGTGGTTCCGGATCTTGGCAGAAAGCAAAGATGCCAGAGATCTGGCAGAGTTGGGCTGCTATGTGCCTCGCTTTCCTTGGCCTCTCACAAGTCTGGTGGTCCCTCTGTAGTCCATAGTCTGAGGGAGCGAGAATCAGTGTGGCGCACAGACACAGGGAAGGCAGGGGCCCGGAGCAGAGGGCCTGACTGCTTCACAGTCTATATCTGGGGTCACTGATGCAGCTTGGCCTGGATGATCCAACAAGATAGTGTTGTGTGGGTGAGTGCAGGATGAGCCCCAGGGGTGCGGCCCAGGGATGGGAAGGAGAGCCGCTGCCTACACCCAAGGATAGCTTGGGCAAGGCCCCATACCCCACCCAGGCACATTTACTAGGACAATCCAGAACTCTATCAGGTGTGTCCAGCATGCAGCTTGTGGGCTGCATGCTGCTGTGGAGAACTGTGAGTGCAGCATAACACAGGATCATCAACTGACTTTAAACATCAAGGGATTTTGCAGTTTGCTTTGTAGAACCCATCTAGGTGGCTCTTAAGCTTGGACTTTGTACACGGCAATGCCCTGCTGCGATGTCAAAAGAAGGGGCAGACCACTTTTATCTCACATTCTGCCTGATCCTCTTGACAAGTCTGAGGTGACTTGATTGAGGCCACATGGTCAATGAGTGGATGAGCCAGAATCCAGATCCAGCCATGTCAGACTTCAGAGCCCAGGATAAGTGGAAAGCCTCCAATCTTAGGAAGACCCTACCAGACCTTTAGGGAGACAGGAGGTCTGGTGTAGACAGGAGGAACAAGAACCTGGTGCATGCTGTCCAGGCCATGCAAACTGTCATGGTTTCAGCACCTCAGATGTCAGGGCCTAGGTAGAGTAAGTGTTTAGGTGTAGATGGTCAAGGCAATCCCTATCTACTACTGCATTGTTGAATGCTATACACCACACTCCATTTTCCTTGGGGATACGCTCCTAGACAGCCCACTGAATGCTTGAAAGCTTGGGTAATCCCCAAACCCTACAGGTACTGTGGGTTTTGTATCTACCCAACCACATCTATAATGAAGTTCACTTTTAAACTGGGCATGATAAGAGATTTACAACCAACCATAGCTAATAATAAAATATAATAACAACATATTGTGATAAAAATGCCAGTATCACTCTGGGATCTAATCATTAACATAAGTTTCAATCCATGTTGAAAGAGTCAGAAACCACTTCCTGAGAGACAAACTGTGGATGGCGGAGTCCTCCCTAGGCAAAGCTGGGGGTCATGGTTAGGACCTAGCAGCCTAGAGGAAGGACTCTAGCCATGACACTTCCCTCCCCAAATGCTCTGTGGTCAAACACCACCACATCCTCAAGAAGCCATCTGCCAGTGGTACCCCTCACGAACGCAAACAAGTGCCACCTCTCAGCAGAACTCTAACTCATTGGAGACTCAAGACCAAATTCAAAATGGCCTCTGCAGCATTTACTGAAACCCCGGGCTGAGTCTCCAAACTGGCAAAATTCTGGCATTTTGAGTTTGAGAAAATGCACGACGTTCAACACTATGCCCGAGGACTGTTGGGTGGCATCAGAGAGTGTTAATGGACAGCTGTGAGCAGGAACTTGCCTGGTCTGAGTGAGCATCCCATTGCCGGGCAGGGATCTTGAACCAGCACAAACCTGGGAGTGCCATGTGGAATTAGCCTTTTTCTACTACACATTTCATGTACTTGAGAGTCTCCCCATGAGCCGCATCGACAGGCACAGTGCCCCTGTATCAGGAGTTTTTCTGTCTGAGGTTTCAGTCAACTGCAGTTAAAAAAAAATGGTACATAGAAATTTCCAGAAATAAAGAATTTGTACATTTAAAATGTCTCACTCTTCTGAGAGTTAGGGAATCTCTTGGCATCCTGCCAGGAACTTGAATCACATCTTTGCCCAGATTATCTACTCTGTATGGAATAGCCACCCACTGCCAATTGGTCTCGACTTCACTTGGTGGATTGAAACTCATGCTAATGATTAGATCCCAGAGTGATACTGGCATTTTTATCACAATATGTTGTTATTATATTTTATTATTAGCTATGGTTGGTTGTAAATCTCTTATCATGCCCAATTTAAAAGTGAACTTCATTATAGATGTGGTTGGGTAGATACAAAACCCACAGTACGTTTAGGGTTTGGGGATTACCCAAGCTTTCAAGCATTCAGTGGGCTGTCTTGGAATATATCCCCAAGGAAAACGGAGTGTGGCGTATAACACTCAACAATGCAGTAGTAGATAGGGATTGCCTTGACCATCTACACCTAAACACTTACTCTACCTAGGCCCTGACATCTGAGGTGCTGAAACCATGACAGTTTGCATGGCCTGGACAGCATGCACCAGGTTCTTGTTCCTCCTGTCTACACCATGTGCCAAACACCAGGCAGGCACCATCTCACGGGTCACTTGTTATGATGTGGAGAGCTGAGAAGGGCCTTCTCCAGGTTAGAGAGGGAACTGAAGCTCCTGTTATTGGGATAGTGTCCATGGCAGGTATGTCAAACTGTGTCCGGACCAGGCCCTCACTGGTCTCTGTGCCCGCCAAGTTGGGTTTGAGTGCTGGAAGTAAACCAGTGCGGTCAGTCTGTGAGAGTCACATTAGTTCAGCAAATACTCATGATCAAAGAAGTCTATGCTCATGTCAAGATCCCATTTAACACTTCAATTCAGTATGTTACAAGCAGGGCCTTTGTGTATGACCCAGGACACAGAGACTTAAGCTGCTATGTGTGGACAAGGACACCTCCACAGTTCTATTACAGATGTGGGACAGGGTGATGAACACAGACAAGTCTGCCACGTTGGGTCACCGTAACCACACAGAAGTTCATGCAACCTCAACTCTACGTAAATTTTACAGGAAGCAGGGTCACTCAGAAAAATGACTACTCCTTCAAAGATTCATAATTAAAAAGAAATGAGCATGGGTTGGGGTCAAGGGTCAGTGCGTAAGATGCTTGCTGTGCAAGCTTGGGGATCTGAGTTCATATCCTCAGAATTCATGTAAAAACCAAGCATGGTGGTGTATATTTGTAACCCCAGCACTGGGGAAGAACAGACAGAGTGGGGAGGAACAGATAGAGAGGTCCCTGGGGTTCTCACTGGCCAAGCAGTCTACCTGAATCAGTGAGCTCCGGATTCAGTGAGAGACCTTGTCTCAAAATATAAGGTGGACAGGAAGTGAGGAAGACACCCAATTTCACATCTGGCTTCCACATGCACACCTGTATACACATTCATATGAACACATGCCACACACACACACACACACACACACACACACACACACACACACACACACACACACAAAAGGGGGGCACTTCTCCAACAGATGTTTCCAATGAATAGGAATATTACCCATCCAAGAACAAGGTGGGGGGAATACCAGGCTGTTTTTGTGAATGTAGTTATGGTGGGAGTCTGCACATCTCTAGCAAATTCAGCTCAGAGTAGGGGGAAACAAAAGAAGAATCAAAACCAGAAGCTTCAGAGTTTGGGAGAGTATACAGTTTTGTAGGCATGGCCCAGCCACCTTTCCAGCAGGGGGTGTGGCATGACATCGATGGACCAGCAGCTCTGTATCACACGTCAGCTCTGCTGGTGGCATCTGAGGAGCTGCTTCCAGCTAAACAAAACTGTGCAGGGCATGCACTGCTGGTGGCGGGAACAGGGAGGTTAGACTCCCAGGACAGGTGATGTGGGAGGAGAGATGAGCTGGCCTCAAGGGACAGGCACCCAGTCCTCGAGGCTTAGAGCCTGTGACCGGAGCACTTGGCTAGGAGCTGTGCTTCTGACTAATTCTGAAAACACTGACTCACCCCCCACAGTGTTGTGGTTGCTTTGAGAATCCTCAACACGACTGCCTGCCACTGGTGAGCTTCTGGGACTGAGAGTGCTCTAGGGGACACTCGGCAGTCCAGTTCCGGAAAGCACTTGGGGTGGGGTTTCCAGGGACCCCAATGTCACCACATTGGTGGCACTCTGTGGTTCCCTCACCTTTGCTTCTCCCAGGTGAGGCCTGCATGTGCCAGAGACACTCACACTCTTGTGTGTGTGTGTGTGTGTGTGTGTGTGTGTGTGTGTGTGTGTGCACCTTTTGTTTGTGCATGTATGAGAGTGCACATTGAATGTGTACGTAGTATATGTGTATGTAGTGTATGTATGTGCTGTGTATACATGTGTGTGCATGCATGTGTGTATGTGTGTATACATGTGGTATGCATGTTCATGTGCCTGTGTGTGTGAAGGGGTGGGTGTGCATGCTCATACATTTGTGTTTTAAGTTCTTCTATTAAAAAAAAGAATTCAGTTAACATACTGCACATTCAGTTTGAAGTTGCAAATAAAGCCAAATTTGGGGATTTCTAGGCAAGGAGAGGGAAAGAGGCATCCTCACCTCCCAATGCCAGCATCCCTGGAAGGCTCCTGGCTCTGCCTCCCCTGGCCAACAGCCCCTGGAACAAAGCCATGTGATGTTGTTCAGTCCACGAGCTCCTTCACAGAGTGCCAAGGCCAGTGGCAGCAGTTCTGAGCTCAGTGCCACTGTGGCTCTCCAGCAGAAAAGACCCCAGTGTGACCCTGTCCTTTCCAGATCCAGATGAAAACAGTGCAGATCACCTGAATCTCCACCCTCACCCAAATTTTTGAAGGCCCTAGAGCACTGGTTCTCAACCAGTGGGTCATGACCCTGGGAACGTATATAAGATATTCTGCACATCAGATATTAACCATGTGATTCATAACAGGAGCAAAATGACAGTCACGAAGTATCAACAAAATAATGTTATGGTTGGAGTCCCCACAACATGAGGAACTGTGTATTAAAGGGTTGCAGCAGTAGAAGGTTGAGAACCACTACCCTAGAGCATTTCCACATGCCCTGCACTCCGTGAGCCCCATAACCAATGCAGCCATCAAGCCCTCCAGCATCTTGCTCTCTCTGTGTTATTATCGTGAGGCAATAAAAGGGTAGAAGGATGGACTAGCCCAGTGCAATCTCGACTCCATTAGCCTTCCAATCTGAGCACTACAGTATCAAATCTTAGGTTGGTAGCCTGCATCCAAGGGCTGGCAGAAGCACGCTGTGGAGCTGCAAAGGGGACGTACCGACTTTGGGGGTGGGCAGTGGTGATGGTGGAAGTGGGGAGATAAGAATCATGGTTGCACACCCTAACAGCTTACAGAATAAAAGCTGCGGTACCAGAAAAATGTTCGTGTTTCCGGAAGGAGAGACTAGGAACGTTCTTTGAACCGGACTAGAACAATACGAGCCATTGTTTCACTTTTGCTTTGTCAGCCGGGAAGCTCGGGACTGAATTTAGACACAATCGCAGTCTTCTCTTATCTTCAGGGAAAGGGACCCCGTGCACACGCACTGAGAGTCTGAGGCTGCCTGGTGCTTCTGTGAAACTTTCCCATTTCATGCTCTCAGCCACCCCATTATTATAACCTTGTGGATTACGTCACAGTGGACTGAAGCCAGGAGCAAGTTGGGGAGGCAGCATCTCACCCCAATCCACTTAGGCTATGAATGAGCCACAACTGGCTCTCTTTCTTTAAAGTGCTGAGTGCTGGAGAACACAAATTGCCTACATAACAGCCAGCAGGATAGAAGCTGGGGCAGCTTCCTTCCCTAGGCCCTGGCCAGGCTCCAGGGCATCAAAGGTGGGCCTCACAGGAAGAGTAGAGGAAAGCGGTTAGCCGTGGAGATGCAAGGCTAGGTGGTACCTTTCTGCTTTGATGGTTGTGCTTTTACTGGCCTTCGGGAGGATGGTGGCTGTCACACAAGATGAATTACTCTGTGTGTGTGTGTGTGTGTGTGTGTGTGTGTGTGTGTGTGTGTGTGTGTGTGTGTGAGAGAGAGAGAGAGAGAGAGAGAATGTGCAAGCATTGATTCATGTACACGTATGGAGATCAGAGGCCAATCTTGGAGTCATTCCTCAGGTACCACCCATCTTGTTTTCCTCTGAGTCAGGGTCTTTCATTTGATTGGGAACTTCCAAGTGGACTAGTCTGGTTGGCTAGTGAGCCCCAGGGATCTACCTGTCTCGGTGTCCCCAGCACTGAGATTACAAGCACACACTATGGCATCCGGCTCTACGCATGGGTTCTGGGGACTGAACTCGTATTCTTGTGCATGCAAGACTTTATCAACTGAGTCATTTTCCCAGCCCCAGACCATGGCTTCCTAAGACCACCTCCAGCTCTCCCCACTCTGTGGGGTGGCTGCTGCTCACCAGTGTCCAGTTTACTCAATCTCAGAGCACAGATGAAGTGAGATCAAGGCACTTCCTGGCAACTTAGAAACACAATTACTCTGTTGAATTAGCAGACATGCCCAATTGCAAATGGCTTGCTCATAAGTGTGATGCCTTCCTGAGCTCACTGTGTGTGAACCAGGCACCATGTGGATTAGGAGTTTGAGGAGTCACTGTTGAGACAATCTTTCATAGCACTCACACATATACACACACTGAGACGTTCACACACAGAGAGACTCATGCAGATACATACACAGACTCATAGAGACATATATACACACGCAAGTTCAGACAGATAGACACATACACAGACACACATACACACACACACACACACATACACACACACACACACACACACACACACACACACACACACACACGCACGCAGGCACGCGTGCGCGCACACACACACAAAACCCCCTTCCCTCTCATGCCTGGGTTCTTAAGTGACTGTGCCTTCTGGCCCCCATGATGCAAAGAGACTGTTGGCATGGCACTTCCTGTGGTGTCTCACATAGCTGTGTCTACACCAACTGCGACCACATACACACATAGCATGCTGGGATACAGCCAGGGAAGTCATTTAAATTCATTGAAAAGCCATGCAATGCCTTGCACATAGTAGGTGTTCAGTAAACATAAGAATTACACCATACATATAATTTCAAATGTAGGCAATCATTGACAGAGAAGGGGAAGGGATGTAAGGCAGCAACAGCAGGTTTGGAGTGAGGCCCAGGCACCCTAACTCCTGTGGTCTGGAGGTTAGATCCACAGTGGCTTCCTGTCAAGTTTCCCTGCATTTGTGCACTCACATTCTTCTGTAAATATGTTGTAGTCAATAAAGTTTACAAAAAGTTAATTTGAGTTGGCATGTTGGTGTATTATTATAGGTGCCATTTGCTTTTTATTCTGCATGTACAAGGAAACAAATTGGCAAATTTGTTTAATTTGTCTTAAAACTCAAATTTAAAATACGGCCATCTCAGAGTCATTGCTGTCATGACCCATGCATGCTAGCCTCCTGCTGGGTGACAGGTGACCGTTAGCATCAAGAGACTTAATGGGTGTTTAAAACAGTGCAGCCCCTGATGTTACCCTAGAGTGTATGTTGATTTGCCCCCAAAGCCTCATTTCTGACAGACCAAGATTTTTACACAGTTTGTGTCTGGAGATAGGTTTCTGATTTAAATCATATTCATTTTTTTTAGAGGAATTCTGAATCACAAGTTTTCACATCATCTGTTGGAGGGAGGGCTCCTCTAACACTCATGATGGATCTGGGTGTGCCATAACCTCTAGGCTTCTATTCCACCTCCTACCAACAGAAGAAGCCTGGGAGGCAGTGGGCCCTGCGGGTGGAAAATGGCCAACTGCAGTGTGCCACCTGAAGTCCTGGGCTTCTGTAGCCTCAGAAGTACAATGGGCGGCTGAGACGTTTGTTGACCATCAGAAGATCCACTCCCGGACAGCAAGCATGGGGTTGTAAGCATGTACCACTGGGACCATCTGCTCGCCTGTGGGCACTGGTGATGTCACAGAGGTATCCAGGGTGCCTGGGGGGACCATGGCACTCTAACATAGTATAAATCAGCCCCCAAGGAGCTTGTGTGGCAATAGTGAAGAGACACAGTTCCCAGGTGTTCAGGGCTGGCTGAGGCACTGGTACCCTCAATGTCTGATGATATGTTGCAGGATTAGGTGGAACATTCGTGGGACTGTGATCCGGCAAAGCTCTGACACTGTCTCCTAGGAGTTTGGCCGACTGGAGGACAGAGCCTCAAACCCTAATTGCACTTGAGGGTCCCCATGCTTGGTGCAAATGAAGCTGGTATCATCTCCTAATGACAAACCACTAAAGTACATTGCACGTCCATGTGTAAGAATTAACCTTAAGGGGCCGGGGAGATGGCTTAGCAGGCAAGTGCACTTGCTGCTTCTGCAGCCAACCCAGGTTTAGTTTCCAGCACCCACATGGCAATCTGTGACTCCAGTTCCAGAGGATTTAACACCATCTTCTGGCCTCTATTAGTACTATGCATGCACAAAGCAACAGCCAGACAGGCAGGCAAGTACTCACACACATATAAAATTAAGTTAAGTCTTTAAAAAAAAATCAACCATAAGCAGAATTAAAAATGAAACCAACTATGGGCTTGTGTTTTAGCATATGCTGTACAAGAATAATAAAAGAAAGGCATTATTTCTCTCTAATGGAAAGAAACACTTCCCATTAGGAGCTGGCTGTTATCTTCTGCAAACACCAGAATGGAGCTGAAGGAACAAGATTCAGAAAGGCCCTTCAGCCCCTGGTGAAGGGGGTGTGTACATACATTTCTGCTCTTTCCCCCCTCCATTTCCACAGGGTTGCCAATCAATTTAAGAACTGAAAATAGCCACAGACAGGGAAGGAAGAGATCGAGCTGGGTTGGTTACCATGGGAGTTACTAATGAGGCTCTCTTCTTCTGTCTTTTAAAGATCCTTGCCATCCTCATGACATTTGGAATGATAAAATTAAGGGAGGCAGCATCTATATCCTGCCATTTGATAATCTCAAAAATATCATCAAGGAACTCTGAGTTAAAGACGCTTCTAAATGAGTAGAAGCCACGTATAGCAGTGATGTTTCTTATCAAGGAATCCAACCTTTGGTAGACTTACAGAGGTCAAGGATGCACTCTCCACGGGGTTCTGAGAAACTGTGGAAAGGGGACTGACTCAGGTCCAGATCCTCTCGTGGTATTTCAACTGGAGGACGGCTGGATAGAATGCTGCTCCCTGTCACTCACAGAGACATCAGTGTTGCGACCTTCCAGCCGAGGTCAGTGTCCTAGAGCCTCAGTGACTGTGTCCTATGAAGTTCCAGGGTGAACACAAGCCCTTGCCAAGAATGAAGTGCCTTGGCCTTAGCTGGTACAAAGAGCTTTTAAAAGAATCGTTACAGGGTCCAGAGAGATGGCTCTGGGGCTAAGAGGGCTTGCTGCTCTTCCAGAGACCTGGGTTTGAATCCCAGCACCCACAGGGCAGCTCACAACCACTTGTGATTCCACTTCTAAGGTATCTGATAGAGTTCATGTTCCCAAAGTCACACTCTCAAATGCCGTCAGCCTCACGTCGGTGACAAGGATTTGTTATGTTATGTTGGATGTAAATTGTCTCTCGTGGTATATGTGCTAAACAGTTAGCTACCAGCTGGTGGCGCCGCCTTGGGAGTTGGGAGACACTACAGAAGATGAGGCTGAGTTAGAGGAAGTTTGTCTCCAGGGGTGTGCCTCTGAATGGGACAGCCCAATAGCCTGCCCTCTACTGCCTGCTCTCCACAAGGTGTGTAGGCTCTGCCATTTGTTCCTGCTGTCATCCCCCTACCCCCCTTCGGTGCATTTTCCTTACCACAGATCTAGACTCACGGAGCCACCTAACAATGAACTAAACCCTCCCAAACTGTGAGCAAAATAAACTTCGGAAATTATTCTCTCAAGTATTTCATTCACAGTGATGCAGAAGCAGCTCCCAACTGACACCTAGCACAGCACCAGGCTGTGAAGTGGATGATGAAAATCCTTCCCCTAAAATTCCCAACTGTCCATGGGTAGGCAAGGGATTAAAACAAATGAGGTGAGGACTTTCATGAATTCTTAGCGACGGCTAGAAACATCGACTCTAGAAATGCATTCCTAGAAGTTTGAAATTAATAATTCTCTGCTGCTGGCTGAGGTGAGTCGTGGGCTGTGATTCTCTGAGTTCCACTGCAAACACGATCAGCTTTGCAGAGTGGGCTGCATGGCAAAGAGGTAGGAAGATTCTAGAAGGAGGAATCCAAAAGACTTTAAATGACCCTGGCATTTGCTTTCAAAGTAACTCGAGTATATTTGCAAAGGAGACCTCCAAGGGGTGGCACTTGGATTCCCTTCCACCATGGAGGGCAAAGCCAGGGTTTATGTGTGGGTGGCTCAAGGTACCTCCCCCTTCCCTGACCTGGATACACATTTTCTGGGTATAATCGCCCAGGGCCTTGATTTTCCAGGTACTAGGAATGAGCTGCATTGGTACCAGGACCGCAAAGATGTAATAGAGGTCCACAGCATAGCACCCCCAGCTTGACCGTTTCAACAGTTGCAAACACATAACACCTTACACACACTCACACGCATTCACTGTCACCTCCTACGCATGTATACCATTGCACAGTTATACATACTCATTCATGCATTCACACTCACACCTACATACAATCACACGTACACCCACACCCACCTACTTGTTCACATTGCCACCTCCCACACGCTCACCCACACATTCAAACTCTCACATAGGCCCACACACTTTCACACACTCTCTCATCCCATCTCCCACACATACACACCTTTCACTCACAAAATACCATGCCAGGTGAGGTCAGACTCATTCTCCGTGATTATCCACCCCAGAGCTGAAGGCATCTTTTCTGCCACTGTGAATCTGCCGCCTCCATTCTACCATCCAAGCAGGACAGAGACAACTAGATAACTATTTTAAATTATATATATATATATATATTTGTGTGTGTGTTCACGTGAATGTGCAGGTACGTGTGAAAACAGAGGCTAGAGGCCAATGTCACCTGTCTTCCCAATTACCCTCCACCTAGTGGGCTAACCTAGCTACCCAGCACCCTCCAGGGAACCTCTGTTTCCATCGCCCATAGGCTGGGGTTACAGGTGGGCGTTTCCCTGAGTGTCACCATCCAAACTCTGGTCCACTCCTCAGCAAATGTTCTTCCCATCGCAGGAGACTCGTTTATCAAAGACACAGAACACTCACTTGAAAAGCATTTGTGAGCACCTGCTGGGTGCTGGGCTTTGCTCTGGGGATGGACAAATCCTGAACCTGGCTGATCATGTTATCACACTAGGAAATGGTATTTACTTAAACACCTTTCTTAGGGAAGATGACCCCCCCCCCCCTGGCCTGGGCCAGCAGTCAGGGCAGCCTTCCTGCAGGAAGTAAGACTATCCAGACATTTCTGGACAGGTATGACTAATGGACCACATCAACCAAAGCCTTGGGTGGTGTCAACTCATCCCCCCCCCACATACACACCCAGAAGGAGGGGGGCCCTAGGATATACAGGTTATCTGCTTGTTCCCATTATCTCAGGCCTCAGACACCATCAGCGACTTCCTCCACAGTTGGTTCTCAGATCTACATTTCCTCTCTATTGGTGTTTTGCAACCTGGGGCCCCAATTCTATCTTCACAGGAATCTGAGGGTACCCCAACTTGTTGTGTTTAGTTTCAAACATACCCTGCTGTCCTCTCTTCCTTGGATCCTGCTGGCGGCCAGCCTTCCTACACATCTGGGCCTTGCCAAAGTCCAGGACTTCTTCAGGTGACCACTACGTTTTCAACAAGGTAGTCTTTATGTCCTCAACCCTGCCTTGCAGAGCCCCTGGCATCAGGACACAATCTACCCGACTCTGTCCCCAAACCTGCCCTGCAGGGTCCCTACCCTACCAAGGCACACTCCACTCTGCCCCACCCAGTCCACAAGGTGGTTGGCCTCTTCCTCACTAGGGGCTGCCACTGAGCGTCACCATCCGGTAGCAGAGCCACTAAGAACACATGACTTGCTCCTCTGGGTTGGGCAACCTCTCTCACCTCACATGGTGACATTGCAGTTTTAAGAAAGGCCTACCTGGCCTGGCCTACCAAACCATGGGGACAGTTCATCTATGTGGGCTGCCTACAGGGGAGTTAGGTACCGGGCCTCTGTTCCTCTTCCTCACTCTCAAAATGACTAGCTAGCCCTAAGGGGTCGCTCTGTCCTTGACTCCTGGACTCGGACGAAGGAAAGATCCAAACATGTCCTGTATCTCTCATCCTTCAGTATTAAAACATCCCAGTGATACACAGAGAGATGCAGAGTGGTCCCCCCCCCCATTAGCATCTCTGAAAAGCTGTTTTATGCCAAGAATCCAGCAGGTTCCCTCCCCCCCTCACACCCGCACCCACTCATCCATCCATGTCTGCCAAGCACCCACCACATGCCTGGCCCTGCCAGAGTATGAGTGAGACAGCTCAGCTTCTCTCTAAACCTGCTGATAGACTTGTAGGAGATGAGAATAAATACATTAAGGTAAAATAAAAACAGCTTCAGCAGCTCGTATCCAAAATGCTCAAGGCCAGAGATGTTCCTGCTTTCACTCTTCCCCCCAGGATTTCTGAAATATTTGAATGTATATAACGAGTTAGCTTGGGGGACAGAGCCCAAGGCTCAGCATCGGATTCATTTATGCCTCACATATACCTAATGCAGGTGCTTTTGTACCATTGTGCGTGCATGCATTTCTTCAGTGCACCTGCATTTTGACCGGGCCACTATGTCACACAAGTGTGCATTTTCCACATAGAGCATCTTATCCGCTTTGAGAATGTTCGGGATTTTAGAGCACTTGGCGGTTTCAGGCTATGGATACTTAAGCTGTATAGACTACTAAGTGCAGTGACGGCGAGGAAGGGACCCGGGTGACACCAGGGAGGAAGAGAGCTACACTTACCACTTCAAAGGACAACCATGTCCAAGGGCTGCCCCATCCCCAGCCATGCCTGGTATCTGGAACCTATGATGTTTAAGAAAGGGCTGTGCGCCTGCTGTATGGATCCCATACACAGCAGTCGGGAAGGTCCATCTCAGCCCTAATGGCCACTTGGGATGCTATCGCTTACCCATTCAGCATAGATGAGTGTTTGCCATGGTGAGTAAAGCGACACTATTGTGCTCAGCTACTTCAGTCATTTTCAAATTCAAGGCTACCCTGGAAGCCCCCAGGAGACCCCCACTTTTTGACAGCCCATTTTGTTGCCCGGTGGCAAAAGAAAAGTCATTTTTCTTCGGGGGGGGGGTGTTGCCAGCTGACAGTCCGTCCCAGCCCCCACCCCACCATACTCCTCTATGCCCCCCAGAGAAATCTGTAAAGCTGCATTTTCAATTCTCCACGCTGGGCGCATTCCAAACAGCTTCCCAACAAGCCAACAGTGTTCTCATCTCACCTCGGCCAGTCCCCATCCAAAAAGGGGACACTGTCCTCAGTAACGACGCTAAATAATCAGATTGCAGCTGGGTCATCTTGCTGAATGTCTAATGGTCTCCAATTGTGAGGGCTGAAATAAGCACATCTGTCCCCCCTGGAGAAGGCCACATGCACGCGGGACACGTGGGTAAAATGGGCACGGCTCTTAGAAACCCATTTCTGCCCTGAGATGTCAGCCTCCAGCTAGTCCGAATGTTCCCTGACAGCCAGAGGAGGGGCTGCTGGGGACAACTTGTTTCTGAGTAAGAAAAGGGCCCACAGTTTGGACAAGTGAAGAAAAGCAGGATACGTACAATGCCAAGTTTATTACTGAGCTAGCAGGTCCAAAGATGACTCCGGTCCTTTTCCCAGGGCTATTGAGAAAGGGGTGTGGGGGATCCAGGAGCTGCAGGTGTCCAGGGGCCAGGTGAAATGCAGAGGCAGATAGAGACTCAAGGAAGCCAAGTGTCCAGGAAGCTGAATTCCAGTGACCGGGTCAGATCCACGTGTCCAAGGCATAGATGTTACCAAAGGGATTTTGGCTGGAGGAGCTGACCACACAGCTGACCAGGGACAGCAAAGACATCCTAGCCATGAACCATCCCAACAGGGAGCCAGGAGATGTCAGCCTCCTCCTGCTGCACCTTTATGCAGCTGCTTTTTGATGTCTGAAGTATCGGGGTGCAGGGTAGAGACCAGAGAGCAGTGGAGAAGACCTGCCTAGCCCTACACTGGGCAGCACTTCAGATGCCACTGCCTGACCATTCTGTGACGGGACCCTGGAGTCCCCCAGGCACCCACAAGCCTGCACAAGGAATGGGGTTCCTTTCTGACCTGCTTCTGTCATCCAGGAGCTTCCCTACCTCTCATCATATCCCATCTTGTCTGCGTCAGTCAGAGCGTCCCAAGAGATTACGTTCTCCGCAAGGACAGGCACCACTTTCCCATCCTTTCAGCCCCTGCAGCACTGAGGACAGTCTCAACACATCAGCCTTTGAGTGGATTAAATAAACGTAAGCCCCGACACCCACCGTTGGTGGTCTGACATGCATCGCCCTAGACACTTTGTGGCGTTACCCACCTACCCCCGAAAACTCACATGCTGCCAGGAAGGGGTGAGTTATTATTCACATTGGGAGGGCTGGGACCACAGGGCAGGTGTGGCTCTACAGCTATACCCTATACCCAAAGCCCCCAAACCACACTCCCTTAACAAAGTGAGTCATCGAAACAGACCTTCCCAACAGTGGGTTTGCGCTTTTTTTTTTTTTTTTTCCGGTTTTGGTTTTGGTTTTTTCAAGAAAGGATTTCTCTCTCTCTCTCTCTCTCTCTCTCTCTCTCTCTCTCTCTCTCTCTCTCTAGCCTTGGCTCTCCTGGAACTCACTCCATAGACCAGGCTGGCCTTGACTTCTGCCTCACAAGTGCTGGGATTAAAGGTGTGTGCCATCACCGCCCGGCAGGTTTGCACTTTTAATCTGCTTGGCAATTGTTTCGGTTTCAGGGAGGTGACCTTCTGTCACACTTATTTCAACAATTACTAGAAAATAAAAATGAAATAAAAATTATAGAAGAAGCCGGGCGGTGGTGGCGCACGCCTTTAATCCCAGCACTTGGGAGGCAGAGGCAGGCGGATCTCTGTGAGTTTGAGGCCAGCCTGGACTACCAAGTGAGTTCTAGGAAAAGTGCAAAGCTACACAGAGAAACCCTGTCTCAAAAAACCAAAATAAATAAATAAATAAATAAAAATAAAAATAAATGAACAGCGTCTAAGTGAATCAGGACATGTGATTATTAGTTTCCTGCTGTTTTGTTATTGTTCTTTGAGATAGGGTCTCACTCTGTACCCCAGGCTGGCCAGAAACTCATAACAATCCTCCGCCAGCCCAAACCTATAGTTAACCTAGAATTCTGATCTTCAAAATAGAGAATGTGACCATTTGAGCAGAAATATACTTATTAAAGAGAACGGAAGGCAGCAGGTACAGATTAGCAAACTTTTAAGGAAAAATTAAAGCACTTCTCCAGAATCTCCCCCAAACGGTGAAAGAAGAGGGCCCACTTCATGACTCACGAGGCCACCGTGGTGCTAGCAGACAAAGGCATTGGAAGGAAAGAATAAGCTAGTCTTCCCCAAGATCATAGATTCAGAATTCTCAGCAAAGTATTAAATCCAATGATGAGGAGAAAGAAGTCAGCCCAGGGAGCAGGACTCAGCCCAGATACAGAAGCCTGGCTCAGCAGTTTAAAACCAATCAGTGTTAACTCATCATATCACCAGGCTACAGAAGAAAAACTGCAGGGTCCTAAGAGCGACACCAGAGAGCGTTTGACAGAATCTCAACTGATCCATGAGGAAAACCCACAGCGAAGTGGGGCAGAGGTACATCCTCCAGCTGAAATAGCTCTTGCACAAACCACCGAAACCTAACAGCATGCTCGATGGTGGGAAAATAGATGTCTGCCTATTAAAACAGGAACAAGATCAGAATGTTTCACTACTCCATTTCAACAGCATACCAGAACTTCTAGCTAGTGCAATAGGAGAGAGAGAGAGAGAAAGACAAAAATGCAGAAGATTGAAACAATTAACCAAAGAATCTCCTAAAATGTACGTATTATTTTAAGGTTTTAGGGCATGAGGTAAATATACAAATCCCATCATTTTTATATACCCGAAATTAACAAGTGATATTTGAAATTTAAAACACAGTACTATTGACATTAGCACCTCAAATTTAAATACCCACAAATAAATTTAAAAGTAATGTGGAAGATCTACATGAAAGTTAGGAAACTTTATTTTTTTAAAAAAAGTAAAAAGCTCAATAAACAGAAAGATATCCTGAACAAGGAAACGTAAAACTGCCAGATCTATGAGTCAGCGCAATCCCAATCAAAATCGCCAACAAATTATTCCGTGGAAACACTTACATAACACAAAACTCGACATTTTAATCCTTTTTGTCCTGGAACGTGGCATTTAGAACCTTCAGAGTTTGCAACCAACCCCGCCTTCCCTCTCCTGGGGATCTGAATCTTCCCAGAGGAAATTGTCTCCCGCTCTGTGAGACTCACCTTTCTTCCTTCCACTTCCTGACACCACCCTTCTGTCTTCAGGTTTGATTGCTCTAGGGATGTCATCTGAGTGGAGCCACATTGCCTGTGGCCTATTTACCTTAGCACCCGGCATCTTACAGAACAAAGAAGGCTCAAAAAGTTTGGAAAGGATTTCTGAACACACAACAAGAAAATTGATTCATAACAAAAGTGTCCTGGGTTCGAGGCGTTTTGAACAGTGCTTGCCTGTGCTGCTTGGCATAGCTTACCACAGCCGTGGTTGGGAACACAGGACAGGTGTGCACTTGGTTCTGCACACACTATTTTTCCACACAATGCTAGTGAATGCTGCCTGAAAACCCTGGTTCAGATTAGAGACTATTATATGTAACACTTGGGTTTTTATTAATGAGACCATTTAAAATTCGTGCTACAATTGTACGTTATAAACTAGAGTGTTTTTTACTGGGCATACAAAGTTTTCTAGTGTTAGAGAAACTTAAAGGTCAAATGACAGAAAACAAAAATCTTCCAGTATATTCCTACCGTGACTGCTCAACATGTGATATCTTTGGATTGTGTTGGGTTAGAATGTTTGAATTTAAAAATTGCTTTTGGAGTTCCTGATTGGAGTTCCACTTAAAAAAACATTGTTCAATGATTTCTTGGGATTAGGACAGAACACCTTGGAAATGGCTCTAAACACAGTTCTACATTTATGCAATGTGGCTGTACTGACTAGTTTTATGTCAACTTGACATAAGCTAAAGTCATCTGAGAGGAGGGAGCCTCAGTTAAGAAAACTGCCATAAAATCAGGCTGTAAACAAGCCTGTAAAGCATTTTCTTAATTATTGATTGATGGGGAGGGCTCAGCCCATTGTGGGTGGTACCATTCCTGGGCTGGTAGTCCTGGGTTCTTTAAGAAAGCAGGCTGAGCAAGCCACAGGGAGCAAGCCAGGAAGCAGCTCTCTGCAGCGGCCTCTGCATCAGCTCCTGCCTCCAGGATCCTGCCCTGTGTGAGTTCTTGTCCTCACTACTTTTGATGATAAACAGTGATCAAAATAAACCCTTTCCTCCCTAAATCGCTTTTGGTCATGTATTTTATCACAGAAATAGAAACCCTAACTAAGACATTCTCAGTATTAACAATTATGAAATAAAAATATCAGTCAGCTCTGCAAAGCATTGCAGAAGCTCAGTGTCCTGCACCAAATTATTCAGCCAGGATTGGATTCCTTGTGTGAAAATAAACACACACATCATCTCATTAGCATGCAAATTTGCTTTCATCTTTGAAAAACAGAAAAATTAATGTATGCCAAAGCATTATTTTAAAATAAACTTCTTTATGGTTTACTACCAGTGAATGTTGGATTTGAGTCTAGTTAGGTTTCTATGGCTGTGATAAACACTGTGACCAATCCAACTTACAGAAAGAGTTTATTTGGAGCTAACAGTTAGTCCCAGGGGGCTTAGGATCTACAGTGGCGGGGAGAGCAGGGGGCTAGAGCTGGAAGCCTAGAGCTAAAGGCTCACATCAACTCCAAGCAGGACGCTGAGAGGGTGAACTTGAAATGGTGTGAGTATTTAAATTCTCAAAGACCATCAACGGTGAAGTACTTCATCCAGCAAGGCCACACCCCCTAAGTCCCCCCCCCCCCCAAAAAAAAAACCCCACCAACCTGGGACCAAGTATTCAAGTGCCAGATACTGTGGAGGCCATTTGTCATCCTACCACCACAATCTGTGACATATTATCTATACCTATTGTGACACTTGGTGTTGTCAACTTGACAGAACCTAGAAATATCAGGTAGATGGGCCTCTGGCTCTGTTGGTAAGGGATCATTGGTTGTTTAAGATTGATTTTGCTTTACTTTATATGTGCCTGAGTGTATGTGCCTGCACCATGGGCAGGTCCTTGGAGATCAGAAGAGGTCCTCAGATCCCCTGGAGTTAGAGTTACAGGTAGTTTTGAGCTACAGGCGTGGGGGAAAGGTGGTGTAAACTGAATTCTTATCCTCTGGAAGATTAGTGTGTGTTCTTAAGTGCAGAGCCATCTTCCCAGCCCCTTGTGGGATTATCTCAGTTGTATTCATGAAGTGAGAAGATCTGCCCGCTGTGGGTAGCATCACCCCTTGGCTGGGATTTGAACTATCCAAGTGGAGAATAGGAGCTGGGCAGCAACGTGCACACATTGCCGTTTCCTAATTGTGGGTCCCATGTGCACAGCTGTTTCAAGCTCCCACTGCTCTGACTCCGTGGCCACGACAGACCATACCTTGGAGCTATGAGCCAGCCTAAAACCCTTTCTCTCTAAATTGCTTTCATCAAGGTTTTATCACAACAACAGGAACAGAAACTAAGGTACCCATACATCCAGAGTGACACAACAGTTTCTAGGGCAAAAGGCATCATAAACTGAAAGTTCAGGAAGCCTGCCTTAGGATAATGTCTTCTAGGCTCGTCCTGTAGGACTTCCTCTTTTATGACTGCATAGCATTCCATTCTGTGTCTGTACTACACCGTGTTTACCTCTTTCTCCATCTGTGGACGTAAACTTTGTATGATTTGGTTTTTAACTCTAAAGACAAGGGATCAAACTGAAGGTCCCCAAAGGCAGGGATTTAGTTTATGTTTTGTTGTTGTTGTTGTTTTAATGAAGAATGTCCTCTAAGGGAACATTTTTTTTTTTCTTACAAATCCACATTAGACTGCCTGGGGCACAGGACCCATAGCCTCCTGTTTTCCTGCATTCTTCCAGCCTGATGATTTTTAGCTAGCTCTGATTGCTGGCAGATGGGGCACCTTCCCTTGGTCTTCCTTGCTTAAAGTCCCTTCCCGGACTTCTGAACTCTCTCTTCCTTCCTCCTCATGTGCATTACTCTGACACGTGATCCCTAGCTTCCAGGCACGGTGAGGGCCCTCTGAGTGCTCCTGATTGGACTGCTGCATCTTGGCCTGCATCTCCTGTGATGCTGACCCACTTTCTCCGGGTGAGATGATATAAAAAGCCACTCAGATTTTCAGAGACACGTCTGCGCTTTGCCTGTTTTCTTCTGCTTTTCCCCACGGCTATGGTCTGTGCTAATGAGATCAATGTGTGCCCACATTCTGGCTCGTGCCTCTGAACTTGACCTATGGATGGGGGTGGGGCTGGAAGGCCCAGCCCTTACCTGTGCTCCAGTTGTCAATCACCTGGCCCTAGGCCCTAGGTAAACGGTCTGGGGCCTATGTTTACTTGTTGGGATGAGAGAACCTTCCATGGGGACTTGACTTACGGTTTAAGCAACACAGAAGAGGGGTGGGCTGTTTACAGAAGGGGCAGGGATGAATATCTGGAGTCAACCCAAACCAAACCAAACAAACCAAACCAAACAAACCCAAAAAATACACGCACACATAGCTGTCGGGGTGGAGACCTGACTGTCTGCCAGGAAATCTGTGATGGTAGCTTACCTGCTAGAAATGTCACATGAAAATTCCAGACTCCTGGCTTCTCTGGGAAACAAAGGCGTGGTATCATTTTGTGTCCATGGAAGGTGGCCCCAAGCAGGGCACTCTGTGGCCAGGCAGGCGCCACCCTTCTTGGCTAAGGCCTATGTGGCTCTCCTGTCTGTAGATGGCCCCACCTTGGCAATTGTGCCTGTGACCTCTCCTGAGGCTCCAGTGTCATGGCCTGGTACAGGGTGGACATTCTTTAAACACATGCTGTCCCTGTGAATGCCAACTGGCAACTGCCCAAGACCCTAGGGGGAGGGAGGAACAGGCAGAATAAGCAGGTAGGGAAGTTTCATTAGAGGCTGGGCATGTTTATTGTTTGAGGGACTGGCTTTCTGTGACACCAACCGACCTTGACCTCAGATCTCCCAGTGCCTTCTTCTTCCTGCATGTGGACAGACCAATCCGCTCCCCCCTTTCCCACCCTGCCCTACCGTCTACACACAGCAGGCGGTACTTGATACTGCAGTTCAAGGAGACCTTTTGGGACACAGCCCCATGTCTGTCTGGCCTAGCTCCTCCTCAGTCTTCTCTGAGCATGCTCCCAGGGTACCCCATTCCTTTGTCCAGCCCCAAAAGCACTTGTGGAGCTCCTGAATGCCTGGGGACAGCTGCTGGATGCCAGGGGCACAGGAGAAGTATCGTAGACAGGTGGAGCTCAGTTCCCAAGGGGGACATAGACTAGTAAACTGTGGGTCACAGCACCAGGGCAGTTTACTATACAGCAGCTTATTCGATCTCCCAACAGGAGGATGGCCACCTAGGGCTCGGCTGTCTCCCCGTGCCAGCACCTAGCATGGCCCACAGTAGGGGAGCAGGAAGACTTAGCACACACAGGAGGGAAGGTGTTCATTGCTGTGGAAGCAGGTGAACTTCACTCTGGGAGGGAGGGAAGAATCACCTCCTCACAGCTCTGAGGTGTCTCAGAAGAAGGCACAAGGCTGTACCAGAATAGGGGCTTGAATGGGGGTGCAGGAAAGGGGGGGGTGTCCTAGGCTTCCAGAAAAGCACAGGAAGTAGGTAAGGTCCACCAAGAGGGCTGAAATCTTGCAGTGCCTTGGAGGCATGTGGCGTTTGAATGAGAATGCCCCTCACAGGACCATGTATTTGCATGCCTAGTCCGCAGCTGATGTCGTCTTTGAAAGGCTTAGGAGATGAGCCCTGGTTGGAACAGTGAGGCCTTGTTGGAGGAAGTGAGGTGTTGAGAGTGGGCTTCGGGGGTTTCAGAAGGCCACGCCAGGCCTTCCCTGCTCTGTCCGTCTATCAATCTGTCTGTCTGTCTGTCTGTCTCTGCCTGTGGATCAGGCTATAAAACTCTGAGCTACTGCTCCAGTGCCATGCCTGTGTGCTCCCTGCCATGATAATAACGGCCTGACCCTCTGAAACTGTAAGCCCCCAATTAAATGCTTTCTTTTGTAAGTGTTGCCTTGGTCATGGTGTCTCTTCACAGCAATAGAACAATGACTAAGACAGCATGAGGTGCGGCAGGCTGGCTGTGCAGACTGAATCTGTGCATAAGTCTGGCCGGAGCTTCCAGACCCACCTCATCAAAGAATGCCAAGGTCAGACCAGGGTTCTGACGCTAGTCCAAGACTGTGGGGGAGGGTTTCAAGGTCAGTGAGGTTCCACAGGGACCCCGCTGGGCAGAGATGGAGGCTGCAAAGAGAGGCAGGTGGGATTGTAGGGGGTACAGGCTTGCCTAAAGTGGTCCAGAGTCCAGCCCAGTCACAGGTCCCAGTCATTGTCTTGGGCACCATCGGCCTGAGAACCCTGGTAAACTGTACGCAGTTGAGCTGTATGCTGTAATTGCTCATGACAGTGAAGAATCCCAAGTTTGGGTTCAGCATGCTTTTTTTTTTCTGCAACAATGAAACCTCAAATGTGAGAGCCCTAGTTAAAGAACCACCAGCCACATTCACATCTTCCAAAGTAGAAAGCAAACATATGCTAGATGTTGACAACAGAAAACTAGGATTTCTTTAAAATAAAGAATAATGAAATACTAAATGTCCTCGTGGTAGATTCTTTAAATTAGTGGATGGATTCCCTTTTTATTGCCAAGAGGGAATAGTTTTGAAGCCACGTTTTACAGAAATAGCTATCATATGAACCACAAACAAATGGTTCATTCTATGACACATCTGGAATGACTCATCTAGAAAAGGATTTTCTGGCACTTTATGCTATTTAGATATGATGAATGGTGTGGACTGGTCCACAGCCTTTGTTCAGAAAGGCACTTGTGAATTTTACTCAAAAGGAGGGAAAACCTTCTTATGGCAGAAGGTCTTTGCATGCTGGCTTCCTGGCGTTTTTTGGGGGAGGATCTGATAATGAAATGGTAACCTAGTCCAACATGGAGCACCCTGAGATTTCTCAGGGTCCAGCCAGGGTGGGAGATGAGAGACTTGGGGACTCTTGAAAGATTTGCTCTAATATTGGAAAGTGACTATTGCAGCTTCTATTAGCTATGGAAAGCTAATTAGCATGGATGCTAATGTATCAATGTGCACTCGCCATTTTGCAAAAACAGAATATTAAGAAGGAACAGTAAGCTGGGTGGTAGTGGCGCACGCCTTTAATCCCAGCACTTGGGAGTCAGAGGCAGGTAGATCTCTGAGTTGAGGCCAGCTGGGTCTACAGAGTGAATTCCAGGACAGCCACGGCTACACAGAGAAACCCTGTTTCCAAAAACAACAACAAAAAAATGCAACATTAAGGGTTGGAGAGATGGTTCAGTTAATAAAGCATTTGTCCTGCAAACATGGAAACCTGAGTTTGTACATCCAGCACCAGCATACAAAGCTGCACATAGCAGTGTGTACTTGTAACCCCAATGCTGGTCAGTGTATTAGAGGCGGGGGAGGTGGAAGTAGGAGGATCCCTAAGTCAGCCATTGTCTTAGTTAGGGTTTTATTACTGTGAAGAGACACCATGACCACAGCAACTCTTATAAGGAAAACATTAAATTGGGGGCTTGCTTACAGTTTCAGATGTTCAGTCCATTATCATCATGGTGGGGAGCATGGTGGCATGCAGACAGACATGATGCTAGCTACATCTTGACCAGAAGGCAACAGGAAATCAACTGAGACACTGGGCAGTATCTTGAGCATAGGAAACCTCAAAGCCCACTCCCAGAGTGACACACGTCCTCCAAAAAGGCCACACCCACTCCAACAAAGCCACACCTCCTAATAGTGCCACTCCCTACAAGATTATGGGAGCCAATTACATTCAAACTACTATAGCCAGCATAGGCAAATCAGTGAATTCCAGGTTAAGTGAGAGACCCTGAACCAAAAGATAAGGTGGAGGGTGACTGAGGAAGAACCAGATGTTGAACTCTGAGTTCTACCCACATAAGCATATACTGCACACATATTTGGGATGTACAGCACATTTCCCCAGTTAAGAAAATGAGCTCTTTCATCATCTCCTTTTACAGTGGAGTCCCTTTGGTGGGTCCCCAAACATGTAGGCAGCTTTCTCCACACTCAGTTGTGGCAGGGCTCACACCTCCAGTTGTCTTGGCCTTTAAAAGGCATCACATCTGGGTGGGCTGTCACTGTCACGTGGTAAGATACAGAATGAAAGCCTTTTCTTCTCTTTCTGAGGACATGTCGACTTCACCTTTTCAATGTCTTTACTAATACATGTAGGTCAGAAACTACAGATCTCTCTCTCTCTCTCTCTCTCTCTCTCTCTCTCACACACACACACACACACACACACACACACACACACATACATGCACGCACGCACGCACGCACACTACAAACAGCTCTTGTTTAAAGCATAAGCTAGGACAAGTCCCCTTTTCTCCTACAGAGATATTGATTCCACCTGGATCAGAAACAGCCCTAGAGGCTTCTGTTTCCTCATCTGCAAAGTGCCCCCTGCCAGCGTGGGTAATTGCTAGTACTTCTTCTCTACAGGGAAAATTCAGGATTCTTATTATACATTCTGCTCATGGCTTAATGTGGGCGAATGGTGTGAATCACCTGATCCGCCATCTTTCCAAGGGCAGCCAGCTGTATGGGGTGACGGATGGGAGCTGAAATCCAGTGATTCATGACAGGCAACCCTCCTTTTCTTCCAATGGTGCAGGTTTTCAAAAGGCACCCTGGTGTGGCTAGAGTCACACTAACTTCCATGTGTGAGACTGGAACCCCACCATGAAAGACACAGCTGGGATTCCAGCCTACTGCCTTCACTTCTGCGCTTGGTTCACCAGCCCAGTGTCTTCAGGATAAACACCTCACCCACAGAGTGAGGAGCCATGCAGGTCTTGAGTGTGAGACCTCAGTACCCATAGCGATTCTTAAGGCACTTCACTGTGCCGAGAATCCTTAATGATGTCATTTAAAGAAAGAGAAGCAGCAGAGATCCACAGCCAAGCATCAGGCCAAGCTCCAGGAATCCAGTCAAAGAGAGGGAAGAGGGATTCTATGAGCAAGGGGCATCAAGATCATGATGGGGAGCCAGGCGGTAGTGGGGCATGCTTTTAATCCCAGCACTTGGGAGGCAGAGCCAGACGGATCTCTGTGAGTTCAAGGCCAGCCTGATCTGCAGAATGAGATCCAGGGCAGGCACCAAAAACTACACAGAGAAACCCTGTCTTAAAAAACCAAAACAAACAAACAAAAAACAAAAAAGATCATGATGGGGAAACCGACAGAGACAACCGAACCAAGCTAGTGGGAACTCATTAACTTTAGACCAACAGCTGTGAAGACTGCGTGGGATGGGATCTATCCCTAGTGCATGAGCTGGCTTTTTGGAGCACATTCCCTATGGTGGGACATTTTGCACAGCCTCGATGCAGGGGGATGGGCTTGGACCTGCCTCAACTGAATGTACCAGTCTTTGCTGACTCCCCATGGAAGGCCTTACCTTTTTGGAGGAGGGAACAGAGGGTGGATTGTGGGGAGAAGGCTGGTGGGTGGGGAGGGAGAAGAAAGAAGAGAGGGATCTCTGGTTGGCATGTAAAATGAATAAAAACGTTCTTAATAAGGAAAAAATTGAAAAAGAAAAGAAGAGAAGCAGCAGGCACTGGGTCATCTCTACACTGAACTGAAAGTGTGATTCCACAGAGCATCTGCCCAGGGGATGGTTCACAGCCGTTAAGTCGGGATGATTGGAGGTGGAGGAAGAGTCATGATGTCCACGGATCCTGGGTTTCAGATTCAACCTCTCCCTCAACCAGATCACTAAAGCTAGGTTGCCGTGGACATCACTACGCCCTGTGATCCCTCCTGGGATTACGGCATGGCATGCGTGAGATCAGAGGAGCATGTACAGATGCAAGAGTGATTGTCAACAGAGAGCACCGAGGATGCTACCTCCCACCCCACCCAAGACCACTGTAGCTAACTCTAGGAAGATGGTTCTTAGGCCCTGGGGATCCCGTGTCAGAATGGAAAGTGAGGAGCCTTGAGCAAAGCCAGATCAGCATATAAACTTCCCACAGTTAATTCAACACCGTTGGTGTTTAAATAAAGCTCACGTTGTGTCAAGCACGCTCCAAAGATGCTTTTGTTTTAAAGACAACGTCCAAACCCACACCCATTTAGGAGATAGTTCTTGGCACAGAGAGTGCAGGGTCGTGCCACCAGCTGTGGTGAAGGAGGCCATGGTTTTTGTGCTTGTGGGTATTTAACATATAAGGAAGCCAACAGTACTGTCACCACCTCTCGATGACATAAATCCTGGGACGGTTTACAAGGAGAGCATGCGAGGCCCAGGCTGGTTGTGCAAGTCTGAAATCCCAGCACGCCGGAGGCTGAGGTAGGTGGAGTGCAAGGTCAAGGTTAGCCTGGGCTGCAGAAGGAGCTCAAGGCCAACCTAGGTAACTCGGGAAGACACGGTTTCAAAGTGAAACGTGAAATGGGAACCAAGGATGTAGCTCACTGGAAGAGTCCTTGTCCAATATGTGCAAGCCCCCTCGTGGGTTCCATCCTCAGCAACAGACACACAGGCACACACAGACACACACACACACACAGACACACACACAGGCACACACAGACACACACACACACACACACACACACACACACACACACACACACACGCAGGCGCACACACAGACACAGATGCACACACTGAAAAGTGAAGGGCTAGGCAGGTTAGGGAATTGCCTCCGTGATACCAAATGTTAGGTCTTAAACGTGAGTGTCCCAGCCTCTCATAAACCCTTGTAAACCACAAACCTAAGTCTTTCAGGACACTGCCACCAGCCCATCAAGAGAGAGACACCTGGACAGGCAGAGAATCCGCACCTATTCCCCTTCAAGTACTAGCCCTTCCAGAGGCTTCTGTCTTAGCATCTTAGACTCTCTGAATAGTCTACCTGCACTGCTGAGCTTAGGTGGAGTCCAGAAGGAACCACAGGCCCCAGGGGGCAATCAGCAGGACCTACAGGAAGTTAAAAGCAGAACAGAGTGGAGAAGCTGCCCTCATGGAGACAGGGTCCTTCCAGGGAAATGAGTGTCCTTCCTGGAATGGTACTAAGAGCAAAGGAGACCTAATGCCAGCACAGGCTGGAAGGACACAATGAACACACTGAAGTGAAAGGATGAGAAGACCAGGAAGCCTCCTGCCTCAGGAAGCAGAATTCACGTTCGGGCGGTGCACCTGCCTGCAGAGATCACACACAAGGTCAGCGCCGAGATGTCTTTGGGGCTGAACTTTGTCCCCAAAGTTCTGCTTTCCTCGAGGCTCTCTGCCTGGAAGCCAGGGCCACTTCTGGGTCACAGGATTAGGGAGAACCGAGGCAGCTTAGGCAGTATGTGGAGAGGGATGGCTAAGAAAAGAACAAGGCTGTCCCAAGGCCCAGGCACTCAGAGGGGATTGCTGGGGGAGAGCGCACCATCAGTCAGGCATCCCAAAGCCAACTTCTCCATGGAAACGGAAGGGGAGAGGGGCAGACACAGATGGGATGACTGGCTGACTAGATTGTTTGTAAATGCCACCGAGGTACGGGGAGGGGGGGCAGGGACAGTAGTGGAGAGAGGTAGCAGTGTGTGAGAAATTCTCTTTGAGTATGGAATGTTTCCTGGGGACTCAAGACACCAGCAGCTCCTTCCCCACTGGGGTCAAAAGGGAAGCCTCTTAGAGGTACTGCTCCAGAGTCCAGAGAACCCCAACTCCTGGGGCCGACAGCCCAAGGCTAGAACCATCATGCCTCTCTTTCAGAAGTCTCTCCAGATGGTTATATGGTTGGCCCCATCCGGACACACAGGAAGGAAGGCATGGCCTTGCTCTCTAGGGTCTAAACACTCAATCTACTGGCCCCGAGTGACAGACCTGTGTTTCTTCCTTCTGCAAGGAGAGGAGCCTGGGGCAGGGGGCAGGAGGCCCAGTCGCCTATACAGGTCCAGGGATTCTGACTTCTTGCCCCCTGTCAGCCCCTAAGTTTCCTAAACTAGGACTGAGCCAGGCTGATGAAGGCCCAGTAGGTAAGACCCATAGTTTTAAAGATGGACAGACCCATGGAGAAGACAGCCTTTTAGTTATCGAAGGGCATCTCCCAAAAGTCAGAGGGCGTGACTCCCTCGCTAAAGTAGACGACTGTTCCGACACATTAAGGATGAGAGAGAAGCCAACTGTGGTGGCTCACAGCTGTAATCTCAACACTCAGGGTGTGAAGGCAGGAAGATCAAAAGTTCAAGGCTACCACTGGCTACACAGTGAGCTTGAGGCCGGTCCGTGCTGTGTGAGACCTTGTCAAAAGAAAAGCAAACCAAAAATCAAAAACCAATCTTAAAGGACAAAAGCGTCCCCTTCACATGACAGTGTTCAAACCCAGGATCTTGGCCTCGCAGCATTAAATGCAATTTGTGAGCTGGGAAGTCATCCGCAAGCAAGGACAGTACATCCTCAGTGAACTCACTCACAGGCTGAGAAAAAGAGGTGGAACTCTGGCCTCTCTGCTGTCATTTCTAAGATGCCCTTAGCACTCAGCCTTCATCTCAGAGGTCTCATCTACTTGGAAAATTCTGTGAGTTTTTCCGAACAAAGCTGAGTTACTGGCTAGAGGAGTGAAGCCTGAGGAGTAAAGCGTGTGTGTGTGTGTGTGTGTGTGTGTGTGTGTGTGTGTGCAGCTAGCAAGTGTCTAGGGCTATGCAAGCTACAAAGCATATTCTTAGACACCCCTTCATTAAAGTCAAGATTATTGTTAATGGGTTGAGCTGTAATGCTGAGATGATAGAATGCTTCCCCAGCATGCCGGAAGCCTGGGGTTTGATACTCAGCACCATATAAACCAGGCACGGTGATGCATGCCTGTAATCCCAGAACTCAGGAGTTTAAGGCAAGGGGATCAGGGGTTCGAGGTCATCCTTGTCAACATATCGAGTTTGAGGCTAGCTAGCCTGGGCAACACGAGATCCTATCTCAAAAAATATAACTCTTTATATATTTATCATGATGGGAGTATTTTAGCTTAAGAAATCCCAATGGCCCTGCCTAGAGAGTTGGGGGGGGGGGTTGGAGAGAAGAGATAGCATCAAGACCCTCTAACCCCCAACCTCAAGTTCTTTTCTGCATATGAGGGGATATTGATTTATCCCAGCCGAGGGAGGTCACCCGCAGGACAGCATGGAAGGAATAATGAAGTGTATGTACTTGAGATTATTTTTGTCCATTAACTGCCAGCACACCTCAGATCATTCTTGACAGTAGAACTAAACAGCTGTTTAATATTAAATTGTGACCGTGTTTGCAAGGAAAGCCCTAGGAAACTTAAAACATGCCATGGGTTGCATCATAGTACCCCACCACCCCCACCACCATACGTCAGACTCCTCCCAGAGTTGAATATGGCTTATGGTGTGAGCGGTTCCTGATTTCTAGACCGAATTTTTGACATGCTGCAATGTTTTTCAGGAAAGAGAAACACCCCTTTAATTTATGTAAAGAGTATTCCTGAAGATATGCATAATGCATTCCACGAGGTTTAGGCACCAAGCTTGTAAACAGCACAGAATGATCACAGCACATACTGACGCAGAAAGGAAACAAATCCCTTTGCGGCAGGCAGTCAGGCAGGCAGGCAGGCGGGCGGGAGAACCTTGGCTTTTGTCATTTTTGCTGTTTATGTGAATAAGACGTGGGGAGAGTGGTAGGCAGAATTCTAAAAATGTCCCCCAGATGTCCACCCTTGCATTTATTTTTTTTCATCAAGTACTGATTTAGGGATTGGTGTGAAGGGACTTTGCAGATGGAAGGGTGTTTGCTAATAAAATGGCTTGAAAACGGAGACTGTTCAAGGTTTCCCGAGCGCACCAAATGCCATGAGACAAGTCCTTGAAAGCAGCTGAAGGGGCGTGTTGATCAGCAGATAAAGGCTCATGCTGCCTTAAGTTGTATCCCCAGGACCCATGTAGTAGAAAGGAGAGAATCGACTGCTACATCCACACATGCACCCAACATGTGTGTTTCCCATCCCCCACATCCACACAGCAAATAAGTAAATGTGATAAACTCTTTTTTTTTTTTTTTAAAGCAGAGAAGGAACAAATGAACCAGAGACAGGAGGAAGAAGGAGATCGGAGAGCCAGGGAACCAGGAAAGAAACTCCTCAGTCCATGGCTGGCTTTAAAATGCCAATGAGCAGGAACATGAGGAGATCCTTCAGTGACAGCAGGAAGCCGCCCTCTTTTAACCACGGGAACTGAATTCTGCCAACCTCACTAAAGAGATTCCTCCCAGAAGGGACACAGCCCAGGGACACAGCAACTCCATCCTTCAAGACTATAAGCAGAGAAGCAGCCAGGACCATGGCTTCTGACGCACAGAGCCTATAGGATAAAGAAACAGGTATTATCTGAACTCACGAAGTGTGTGCTCACTTGTCTCAGTCTATCATAAGAATCTAGTGTGGGCAGGATGGGAAGGCGTGGTAGAAAAGGACTTTCTCCACCCACCTGCAAGGACTCAAATTTGACCTGGTACTTCTTTGTGCTGCCCCGCCATGCACCTGTGTGAATGCAGTCAGCTGTGATGTGCACATCTGTCGGATAGGAGTCCAATTTAAATTCTTGCACTGCAAACCAATGAGCTCCTGACATATATGTTTGGCCACAATATGCTAAATATAAAATGAAGGACGTCTGTTGGTCATAAAATCTCACTATGAACAATGAATTCATAGCCTATTATGCTCAATATATATATATATTATTGAATTTGCTTTTTTCTCAATTTTCTAAAAAAGATTTACTTATTTTTATTTTATGTGTATGAGCATTTGCCTGCATGTGTAAAACTGAACTATGTACAGTGCCCATGAGGGCCAAAAGAGGGCGTTGAATCCCCTGGAATCATAGTTAAGGGCAGTTGTGTGGCCTTGTGGGTGCTGGGAACTAAACTCAGGTCCTCTGCAAGAGCAGCCAGCGCTCTTAACTGAGCCTTGTTCCAGTCCCTCGATGTTATTCTTTTTGAGAGGAAGGAAGAGAATGGTATAAGTACATTCCTTTGTTGAGCTGAAATTAAAGTACTACATCACATTGCCTATGTCTTCCATTCTTAACAGAGGAACTACAGAGCAGTATTATGCTACTATTATAATTGCACTTTATGATTTCTAAGAACTTAGCTATTAAAGATGGCTTGAGTCACTGGTTCAAAGACTAAGTCAAAACTTATCTGCTCACTTAAGAATCCATGATAGGTTTTTAAAAGAATATCTCAAGTGGCTAAAAATCATTTTGCTAGGAGATGAATTTCTCATGGGGAAGCCGTGTTGAAAAAGCAAAACGGAGGCAGAAAAATACATCAACCCCCCAGTGCTGTGGAGATTTGATAATAATGATAAACCACAAGCTTACGCGTTCATCTTACTAAGAATGGCTCCTCCAGAGGGGTCAAGGACATCACAAGAAAACCTACAGAAACAACAAACCTGGTTCATAGGAACTCACAGAGTCTGAACGGACAAGCAGGGAGCCTGCATGAGACTGATGTAAGCCCTCTACATATATGCGATAGTTGTGAGTTCTGTAGTTTCGTCTGTTTATGGGACTCCTAACAGTGGAAGCACAGGCTGTCCCTAATGCTTTGGTTGGCTCTTGGGAACCTAGTCTTCATATTGGATTACCTTGCCCAGCCTAAATACAAAGGGAGGAGCTTAGTGTTATGGCAACTTGATAAGCTATGCTTTGCTGATACCCATGGGAGACCTGCCCCTTTCTGAACAGAAACAGAGGAAGAGAGGATTGAGGGGTTGCTAAGGGGAAGTGAGGGGAGGGAATGGGAGGAGTAAGGAGGGAAAACTGCAAACGGGATGTTAAACAAACAAACAAGCAAACAGACAAACAAACAAATAAATGGCACCTAATTCAAGGTAACGGCGTCAGTTTCCTGGACAGTGTTAGTCCATTCCTTTACCACACAGGAAAAACAGAAGGATTTCACCATTTGAGTTTAAACAAACAAACAAATAAATAAACAAACAAACAAATAAACAAACATAGCTGCAGAAGTCAAAGTAGCAACGCCTTCCCACTCATTGAGAAGGACAGAGCCATGGGGAGACTACAGCCTTGAGGACAGAGTATTGAATTTACCTTTTACATCCACAGAGCAGGAATAAACAATGTCAAGTCACTGCCACAATAGCAATACGAGGCCGCATGAGCAGGGTGCCAGCAGAAAAAGGGATAACAGAAATACAGACATTTAAACCTAGTGTCTTTCAAGGGTCCTTCAACTTCTCTAAGGTTTAGTGTGTGTGTGTGTGTGTGTGTGTGTGTGTGTGTGTGTGTGTGTGTGTGTGTGAGAGAGAGAGAGAGAGAGAGAGAGAGAGAGAGAGAGAGCTTCCATATACATATATATACATACATATATATGTGTGTGTGTGTGTGTGTGTGTGTGTGTGTGTGTGTGTGTGTGTGTACGCACTGTGTGCATGCCTGGTGCCAGCAGAGAACAGAAAAAGGTGTCAGATCCCCTGGAACTGAATTACAGATGGCTGTCAGTCATCATGTGGGTGCTGGGAACAGAACATGGGTCCTTTGGAAGAGCAGCCAATGCTGTTAACCTCTGAGTCATTTGCTTAGCCCTGTGGATTTCTTAATCGTTTTGGTGACACTATTTCTCTTGTCATTGAGTAAAGCTCATTGTCATCAGAACAATGCTTTGGATAACAAGAAATAAAATCTGTAGTCAGAAAGCTCTTTATAAAAACAGGCAAAAAATTGGAACAGGCACTGTTAACAAATGAACAAAGAAACACTAACCACCAGGGAAAGGCAAATGCAAACTACCCCGAAATCTTTCCACCCACCTTGGAAGGAAGGCAGAAATTGACAAGGAAAAGTAATCTTCAATTGTTGGCAAACATGCTGCTCTAACTTCCTCTCTGTTGCTGTAATAAAATACTCAAGATGGAAAGCTATGAAGGGAGGAAAGGGTTTAATTTGGCTTACACTTCCAGGTCACAGTCCACCATCATTAAGGGATGTCAAGGCAGGCACTCAAACAGGAACTTGAAGCTAGAAACGATGGAAGAGCACTGCTTGCTGGCTCATTCCCAAGCTCATCCTTAACCAGCTTTCACATACATCCCAGGACCATCTGCACAGGGAATGACATTGCTCACAGTGGGCTGGGCTCCCCTAAATCAATTGCTGATGAACACAACCCCACCACAGACATGCCCAAAGGCCAAGCTGATCTAGGTAGTCCCACAGTTGAGGCTTCTTCTCTCAGAGGACATCAGGCTGTCAAACTGACAAGGCCAACCACAACAGATCAGAGCCACTGGATGATTACGCTCCTCTGGTGGGAAGGGAAATGGTGTGTCCTCTGTGGAAAACAGTTCAGAGTGCTTTGGGATGTCTTTCTGTATGCTGTGAATATGTGTTGCTCTGATTGGTTGATAAATAATGCTGCATTGGCCTACGGCAGGGCAGGATGGAGCCAGGTAGGAAAATCCAAGAGACACAGTGGGAGGAGAAAGGAGAGGAAGGAGACGCTGCGGGCTGTCGGCAGGAGAAGCCAGATGTGAAAATACCGGTAAGCCGCAAAGCCATGTGGCAATGCACAGATTAATAGAAATGGGCAGAGTTAAGTTGTAAGAGCTAGCTAGTGAGAAGCCTGAGCCATTATGCCTTATAGTTTGAAAGTAATATAAATCTCTGTGTGTTTATTTGCGTCTGAGCGTGGGTGGGAGAGATTCATCCCCACCGCAGGGCCAGGCAGGACCAGAGAAAGCTTCTGGCGACATCAGAGGTTTCTTTTTTCTTTTTCTTTTCAGTTTTTGGTTTTTTGAGACAGGGTCTCTCTGTGTAGCCCTGGCTATCCTGGAACTTGCTCGGTAGACCAGGCTGGCCTTGAACTCAGAGATCTACCTGCCTCTCCCTCCCAAGTGTGGGGATTAAAGGCATGCACCACCACCATATGTTTTAATATAATTTTTTAAATATGGGATCCAGCAAGCTCATCCTCAGTCATTCATCAGAAATGAAAATCCAAGTTTACACAAATCTATATGTGCCCATTAGAGCCATCCTACTCACTACCTGCTCCCAAATGGGAGCAACTCAGATGTCTCTAATTGGAAATGCACAAACAAAAGTGGAATACCACTCAGCAATTGAGTGGAATAAGCCAAGTGAGTCGGGAAACTTTGTACTAAGTGAAAGAAGCCAGATACAAGGCTGTATACTAAGCGAGTTCCTTGATCTGCTGTTACAAGAAAGTCAGGTGACAGACAGGGCTGGAGACTCCCCAATGGCTGCCAGGGCAGGCGTGAGATTAGAGGGTCTGATTAAGCGAGAGAGAAGTTTGCTTTGAGGTGATAAAATATACCAAGAGTGTAGAGGCAACACAGCTCTACACATTTCCTGCCCCAAAATCACTAAGTTATACATCAAAAAGAGGGGCTTGTGCTGTGGGCAAACTCAAAAAAGATTTCTAAAAAAGAATAGAAAGTATATGAACATTCTGCTTCTTTCATGAGGAAACAAAGGCTCGAATACAGACCCCAATCTGAGTTACGGGATCTCTGAATTCTGTCCACACTCTAAAGAGTTAAGTGCCATTACATCCTGAGCCCAACACAGTCACAATGTGGGGAGGGAAGTCCCTCTGCTCCATAAAGCTCTGGGCATGGGTGTCCTTGTGCCTTCTCAGGGTCATCTGCCGAGGCTGTAGCCTCAACACTCTACCCATGCCCAGCAGACACTGGGGGCAAGTCTTTCAAGGAACCCTCTAGAAATAACATGTCTGAGTAGCAGATTCTTGAGGGCAATGGCCGTGACTTTTAGAATTTTGTGTCCCTGACCCACAAAGACACTCAGTAGGAACTATTTTTTTTTTATTTTTTAAAGACCTGTCTCTAAAAACGAAAGTAAAATTTTTATCTATTTCTCATTGAACTCATACCTCTAAGTAACACTGCATTGCATTAATATTAAGGATTTGTGTAGTAATCTAGATGTATAAGGAGATTTATAAGTTTATTATTTGCACAGCACACATCACGGAAGAAATTAATCTGAAAAACTGCAGCTGACAGAAGCCAATTGCATATGTAGCCATGAATGCAAATCACCTTCTAATTTCATTTTACAAGGCATATTAAGTTCCCTTTCCCCAAATACAGCACTTTTATGGGATGAACACTGATACAAGGCTCAGTTTCCCTTTTAACATTGAGTAGCACATGTGTAATTTTAAAGCATCAGCAGTGAAGAGTGTAGCTGGGCTCACACTTGCCGAGGTTCTGACATGTACAAACTGAGCACATATATGTATGCGTAGCTACTTCTGTATGTAACAGACATGTCCCTCTGCACAGCCACACAGCTAATTTCTGTACGAAAGCTGTGTACCAAGGCCTTAACCTCTGACATATTTGTTCAATGTTTTGTTCAGCTGTGGAGCCGGCTGACAGCTGGTTGTGGCGGCTCGCAACCATAAGACATGCGGAAGAGGCAGAGGCAGGAGGATCATGAACTCAAGGACAGCCTAGTCTATATCTCAGGACCACAGAGATGACTTAGCAGTTAAGAGTTAAGAGTGGTCTTGTAAAAGACTCGGGTTCAGTTCCCAGCATCCACATGGTGACTCACGACCATCTGTAACTGGCTCTAGGAATATGATGCCTCCCTCTAGCCTTCTTGGGTTCCAGGCACACATGTGGTATACATACAAACATGTGGGCAAGATGCTCATACACATAAGTAAAAGTCAATAAATCGTTTCAAAAACCTTAATTATTGGCTTAAAGAGAGGAGAGAAAGAGAGAGAAAGAGTTGGGCTGAGAAGGACCAGAGAGTTGGCTCAGCAGGTAAAGGCATTTACCATCAGGCCGATGGTGATCTGAATTTGATTCTTGGAACCCATATGGGAAAAGAGAAAACCAGCTCCTGTAAGTTGTCCTCTGACCTCCACACATGTACACATGTACACAGGTATACATGTACACAAACACACACACACACACACACACACACACACACACACACACACACCATCACTACCACCACAACTATATATAAGTGAATGCTATAATGCTTTGATGTGACATTATCAGTACAGCCCCCGTCCACCAAACACCGTGGTTTCTAAAATGCTACTTTGAAGGGATGCATGCATTCCAAGTGAGCTCCTCCAAGTTCCTGCCCATAACAAGACACTTGCTCTCTGACCAGTCCGCACGGCAGCTGGGTTCAGGGTGACAGGATCCTGGTCAACCCAGAACACAACAGTAAATCTGTCACACTGCCAGTGGACAGAGAAAAACCATTGACGATGTGGAAAAGAGGAAATGGGTTTTGGCACTAGAAACTTTCCCCACAGGTAGAGGGCTGGATCAATACAAACTGGTGCCCGTGTATGCATTTTAAAACAGCCAAAGAACCACGGAATCCGCTTCTGGTTTCCTTCTGCACTCTCCCACTCAGGAATTTGGAGCGGCAAGGAAACAGACACAGGCCTGTCAATAGCCAAGATTTACTGAAAGAGGGGGCAGAACCAGGGCCCGGAAGATGGCTAGATAAACAGATCACAGACGCAGCAGTTAAAGGAGGGTAAGGTTTGCTCAGAGGCGTGCGAGATAACTTGGATAGATAAGTGGAAGAAAGCAAACAGGTTCTAAGGACTGTGAATCACTCGCATTAATCGTCTCCGGAGTGTGCCTGAACTGGACATCTGAAGGCTACCCCGGATGCAGGATATGAAGATGAGCGAGAAAGCCACTCCAAGTCAATAGTCTCTAGCAGGTTTGAAAGGAACATCCATTATCTTAGCCAAACAATGGTGGTACTCTCTGTACTCTATGTCTAAACACAATGTAAACTGTGGAGAAAGCCACGTAAAAAGGAGGTTTTAGATCACCATGGGCAACCATAACAGATCATCAAGAGCCCTCTGCAGTACACTGGGTAATGAGAGACTGTTTCTCTCAAAAGTTCAATCAATTCAGGAAGCGACTCACTCTACGCTTGCCCTGTAGTCAGTCACCTGCATTCTGAGATAAATGACTGAGGCAACCTGTCCCCAAGCATGAGATTCTGTGTTTTCCTCAAGCACGTGTTTAATTGCAAGATGTAAATATCTCTGAGACATGGTCATGATGACAGAAAATGGAACAAAAGCCACGTGGGACCCCAGGCTGCCCCTGTGACGCCTCTGCATCACAGCACTGACCTCAAGTCTCTCAAGATACCGTAGTTTGGGAGCTGCTGAATTTGACATTGATTCCCAGGTGTTCTACTCTCAGGTTACAGTGTACTATGCTTCCACCGGTCAGTTCTGCTGGGCGTCACATGGGCTGGCCTCATATGCACTTCATTAAACGTAAGAAATTACCACTGTGTCACCTGGAATCCACTGGGCTGCAATGAGTATGTTCTAGTAATTTTGAAGAGCCCAACTCCAGGGAATACTAGCCAATATTTCATCTACTTTCAGCCCATGGCAACTGTATGTTTAGGTGCCAGAGAACAAAACATAAAATGAGACTCATCAAGAAATAAGCTGGGCTGGAGAGATGGCTCAGCGGTTAAGAGCACTGACTGCTCTTCCAGAGGTCCTGAGTTCAATTCCCAGCAACCACATGGTGGCTCACAACCATCTGTAATGAGATCTGGTGCCCTCTTCTGGCCTGCAGGCAAACATGCTGTATACATAATAAATAAATAAATCTTAAAAAAAAAGAAAAAGAAAAAAAGAAAGAAAGAAAGAAAGAAAGAAAGAAAGAAAGAAAGAAGCTGCAGTGGCCCAAACTGCCACCTCCTTAAAAAGACATGAGGCTGTGGGCTTTCTCTACTGTATGTTCTGTCATGGGTACTTGTGGCTACAGAGTTGCTCTCTTCTCCTCCTACCTCTCTCCTTTCTCTTCTCTTTCTCTCTCCCTCTCTCAGCTCTCCCCCTTCCTCCCCCTCCCCCTGCCTCCTTGGATAATGACAGAAGCCTCCCAGCCTGTGTCCCTGTTCAGTTCCTCACCTGCTGGTCCTTTTTTTGTGGTAATCTCTAGACTATTCTAGACCCACAGAGCCTGTGGCTAGCCCCTACGGTAAGAGCATAGCATCCTAAACTCTCAGCCACCTGCCTCCTCTCCTGGGAAAGGTGAAACCAGTTCCAGGAGAGGAAAATATCCCCATCTCTGCCACATAGGATTGGAGGGCTCTGAAGAGAAGGACAGCATCACGCTGAAGGGGAATGTTCAAGTGTGTCTTAGCATGTGTAAGGAAGGTAGCTGCCTCGTCCTCATTCATGAGTGCCTATGCTTAGTTCTTAATGGGACTCATATTTAAACAGCCTTGTAGTAACTGAATAAAATAAACCTGAACCCTTTAAAATTTTTTGTTAGCCAGGCAGTGGTGGCACACGCCTTTAATCCCAGCACTCAGGAGGCAGAGGCAGGTGGATCTCTGTGAGTTCGAGGCTAGCATGGTCTACAGAGTAAGTTCCAGGACAGCCAGGAATACATAGTGAAACCCTGCCTCAAAAAAAAAAAAAAAAAAAAAAAAAAAAAAAGATTTTGTTAACAAGCTCTACTTTCTTCCCAGAGGCACTTACTCACTAGCAGAGGGGAGGAGGGGAAGAAAGTATTTTTTTCTTTCTGTCTCTCAGTATGGAATGTGGCAAGCTGATACCACTTGAGTTCCTTACTGTGAGCAAAAGAAGAAATGCAAAGCTTCCTTATTCTGCCTTAAGAAAACCCACTTTGTAGAGTTGTAATCTAAACAAAACAGGTTGAAGAGTATGTGTTCCCTAAAAGGATTATCTCCTTGACAGCAGGGTTATCTACCTCTAAAGGGTATGCCACGCCAGTGTACATGGGCATCATGCACTGTATTAATATCCTAGCACAGGCTGGAGCAAGGCTGAAAGAACGCTTAAGCTCACTGCAGAGCAGACAGGGGGAGGTTTCCTCTTTTGTGGGCAGTGCTCAGCAGCCTGAACTCTCCTCCAGTTTCAGGAAGAGATCCCCACCTGTACCATGGGGGATCCAAACTGCTCCCTCCCCAGACGAGGGGTCTCCCTGTCCTCTTGAATCCTCCATGAGCCTGACATCAGAGTAGGTGACACAAGACTATAATATGCTCTACCCTAGGATGACCTGAAGGTCCCGGGAAGCTCTAAGACTGTTTCAAAAGATGACATGGTAAAGATCTGCTGGCCTCAGAGGCTGAGGACTACAGGCCCCATTTTCATTAGAAGCTGCCCGTGGCCTGACCTTGACTGAAGCAGGAGCTGCTGACTTCCGGGGCTCCTGCTCAATCTCTGAGCTTTGTTCTCCAACTTCAATGTTGGTTCTGAGAACTGTCCAGCAGCCTTGTCAAGTTTCTGTTCTCACTGAGTTAACCAAAGTCACAGTGGTCCGGCCATGGGTTGCCAAGAGCCAGGACTCACGCACCCAGGATTTAACATAAAGAATCCTGGTCAGTATCTATTCTTTGGAAAGGGCTGGCTGTGCTTCCATGCGTGAAGAGGGCTAACTTGAGTCACCATGAGTGTATCACAGAAATGGCAGGATGTGACTTTAGATCCTAAAGACATGGTGGCTTCTTCCTTGCTTTCTCATGGATCCTGCTCTCTGGGAGGAAGGCAGCTATTTATCATTATCTTGGTTAGATTTCCTTTGCTGCAATAAAACATGATAGGAAGAAAGGGTCTATTTCAACTTAGAGTTTATAGTCTATTGTGAAAGGAAGTCAGGGCAGGAACTCAAGGCAGGACCCCCGAGACAGGAACTGAAGCGAAGACCGTGGAGGAACACTGCTTACTGGCTTGCTTCTCATGCTTTCTTATACTACCCAGGACCAGCAGGGGTACCCCACTCAGTGAGCTAGGCCATGCCACATCAATCGTTAATCAAGAAAATGCCCTACATAGTTGCCACAGGCAACCTGATAGAGACATTTGAGGTTGCTCATCCAGGTGACACTAGCTTGTTGGTAAAACTAACCAGGACAGTCATCAAGACCTGAGTTGTGTTCTGCAGCTGTGTCTCCATGCAGGAGTCCAATAAGTAAGGGCTCCTGTGCACAGCCAGCAGCAGCTTGCAGCTATGGAAGGAGGCCTTCCAGACCCAGCCAAGCCTTCAGGGGTCCGGGCTTGAGACAGCTGTGTATGTGTATGTGTGTGTGTGTGTGTATGTGTGATATGTGTACATGTATGTTCACATATGTGTGAGCACACCTATTCATGCACTTGTAGAAACCAGGGATCAATGTCAGGAGTCTTCCTCTAGCACTTTCCACCTTATCTTCCAATTACAAATATCTACGTATTATTTATATAATAAATTGCATTATTCACTTTTGCATATCTGCATATATGTGTGTAAGTATAAGGCCAGAGGACAGCTTGTGAGGGTCAGTTCTCTTCTTTCACCATGTGAAACCCAGGGATTGAACTAAGATCACCAGCGTTGGCATTAAGCACCTTGTGGTTTGAATGAGAACATCCCTCATAGGCTCATATATTTGAATGCTAGGTCCCTACTTGGTGGACTTTTTAGGAAGGATTAGGAGGTGTGGCCTTATTAGAGGCGGTGTGTCCTTGGGGTGGGCCTTGAGGTTTCAAAAGCCTATGCCAGGCACAGTCCCTCTTCCTACCGCATGATTGTGGATTAGATGTAAGAGCTCAGCTACTGCTCCGACACTATGCCTGCCTGCCTGCTGCCATGCTTCCCACCACGATGATCATGGACTCACCTTCTGAAACTATAAGCCAGCCCCCAATTAAATGCTTTCTTTTGTAAGTTTTCTTGTTCACGGTGTCTCTGCACAGCCATTGAATAGTAACTAGGACATACCTGAGCGATCCTGCTGCGCCATACCCCTTTATGGTATGGTCTCTCGTTAAGCCTGGAGCGTTTCAGTTCGGCTATACAGACTGGATAGCAAGCCTCGGTGCCCATCCTGTCTCTATCTGCCAGCACTGGGGTTACAGACACCTGCCACCATCCCTGGCTTCTTACATAGGTGCTGGGGGTTTGAACTGGGGTGCTCACACTTGCAGAGCAAGTGCTGTAGCCACTGGCCCTCTCCCCGGCCCTCATCTCATGTCTTACTATCCTCTTACCCTCCTTCCTTGTCCTTCTTATTGAAAACAGCCATACCCATAGCCCTGTAACTGTCTCCACAGACTGTATCAACAGAGTTGAAAGTCTGTCCTCACATGCTCTTTTAATCTGGATAGACGCTCACTTTACCAGAGACATCTGCCTGACACCATGACTAATTTTATTTTCATGCATCTTGACACAGTGATTAAACTCCACCCACCAGTGCCCTGTCCTCATTCTGGGTGTTTTCCAGTGTAAGCTTCCTACAGAGATGTCCCCTCCTGGAGCCATGCCCCACACCGTACCAACACTGACATGACTGCTGGATACATTTGGTCCTGTGGGGGACTCACCAGAAATCAGGCACGGGGAGACAAAGGCAGAGGACTGGGACCCCTTCTGAATGTTACCCTCCCATTCTAAAACCAACTGAGACCCTGGCGGAGAAACTGAAAGCTGAGTTGTGTGTGATATGGACCCTCTGTGAGAGGAAGAGGGAGAGGCTGGGGAAATGGCTCAGGAAAGTGTTTGCCACACAAGTGTGGGGACCTGAGCTCAAACCACAGAACACAAGTAAAAATCCAGGAGTGGTGGATTATATTTGTAAATTCATTGCTGGAGGGGAGACAGCAGGAGGACCCTGGGACTTCTCGAGCCAGCCAACCTGACTAAAACAGGGAATTCTGGGCCAAGTGAGATGCCCTGTCTCAAAAAAAAAAAAAAAAAAAAAAAAAAAGAAAGAAAGAAAAAGAAAAATCTGAGGAATGATACTTGAGGTTGTCCTTTGACCTCCACATGTGTTCATGCACATGTGTGTGTGTGTGCGCGCGCGCGCGCGCACACACACACACACACTCACACACACTCACACACACTCATGCACACAGTATCCAACACAAAGGTTACTTTGATAACATTTTCCTCAAAGCAAGACTCTCTCTGGATCCCTAAAACTAATTTAAAGCGATTTTCAAGTCAGGAGCCGATTGGCCAAGCGTTCGGTGATTGGGATTCTCCCAGACTCCTAGCACTGAGCTAAAGACAGCCTTGCTTCTTGAGGCCTAAGTCAGGGTGTCTCCACCATGCCCCTGCATTGTGCCCCTAGGTGGTGACCAGTTCCAGGAAGGCCACCCGCTGTGCCCTCCTCACATGGTGAGGCCATCCCTGACACTGAACAGCAACAGAGAGAAAACACTAGGCATTTGGGGGCTTTGCTGTTACTCATGGCAAAGGAATGACATGCCATTCCATGGCGGCTCAAGGACCCACTCTCCAGGCCTCTGCCCCAGGGCAGGAATGTGGAAGGGAAAACCACCAAAGTCCCTAGGCAGCCACAGCTGCCCATAGAGCTGCTTGCTGGCTCTGGGTCAGCACATTCACTTGGCCAACTTCAGTGTCCTCGGCCAGAGGCTAAGCAGCCCTAGCTGTGAAGTTCTGAGTGGAAAAACAGAGCTGACACAGTTGGGGGTGGGGGTGGGGGTGAAGAGGGGAGCCAGAGTAAGCGGCTGTGGAGGGGGAGTGGGGGGGGGAACCACCCCTGAGAAGCCTCTGTGACGTTGCCACCTGCCTGGGCCTCCTTTGCATTTGACAGGGTGAAACAGTGAGCAGGAATACAGATCTTCCGTAGCAGACTGGAGCTCTTTAAAAGCAGTCTTATCCTGTATGGCAGAGATGGTCTAGGGGCAGAGTTGGGTCAACTGCCCAGCCAAAATGCCAAAAATAGAAGATGGCCCCTAACAAACACTGCAACTCCTGTAACACCTGGAAAAAAGAAACCACGGCTCCTGGGAAGAGAGATTCTCAGGCCTGTGTGGATGGCCTAGGGCCTCCGCAGAGCCAGCTCTATGTCCCAGGCCCCTTCCCACAGGGCTTTGCAAGGCAGGGCTGAGCTTCACAGGGTTGGCCATGGAAGGGACAGACCTTCACGGCGTCCCAGAGGGCAGACAGATGTGGGAGCTAAATTCCACATGGAGGGTCCTGGGGTGAGGGCATCAGGAACGCTGGTGTTTGTCCACCTGGAGGGTGCAGCGCAGGAAGGTCTGCTTCTTAAGTGAACAAGAGTGATGGCGAATACGGCGAGCTGCCTGGCACACCACTACCGGCTATCTCAGTCCTGCGTATCGTCAGTTTTCTTTCAAAGAGGAACCTTGAGACTGGAGCTGGCCACACCACAGACAGTGTGCCCCGGTTCTCTCTACCCAACTGCTTCTCTCTGGTGCCCTCTTGACGAGGGAGAGGAGACAAAGAGATGGCACTTGGGGCTTGCCCAGAATGAACCTCTTTCTGGCCTCAGCGGCTGGACCCGCCCATCCTCCTGGCTCCCCTCCTGCCCTCCTCTATAGTTGAAGAGCCAGACCTCATTCTTGGGACCCTACAAAAGCCCCCAGAGTTCTGGCCCTGGCCACATGTTGGGATTCCTGAGGGAGCTTTGTAAAGCTTGAAACTTCCTGTCAAAAGCCACAGTGAGTCCCAGGGTAGGGGGTTATGGAAACACCCCGGAGACTCTAATGGACAGCTCGACAGCCCCTCTCAGTCTGGGTTTTCAAATGACATTAAATCGCAGGGAAAGCAATACAAAGTCACTACCCGGTGCTCCTGCGGCACTGCACAGATGGAGGGAAGAGTACAGTCCTACCAGTCACCCTGTCCTCTCCAGAGACCTCCGCCTGAGTTCAGCTCCCCCGGGTCTGAGGGCAGTTCCCTGTGCCCTCTCCCACCCTATCGATGAACCCCACCACCCGAGGGGAATGCGGAAGGTGGGGTGTCATTTGCTCTCATCACTGCTATGGTTTGAGTGTAGCCCTGAAGGTTCGTTCACCTGACTATGTGTGAACCACGTAGTTTGAATGGGGGTGATTCCATCCCTAACCCCAAGGAGAATATGTGAGCTGAAGCCTAGAAAAATATGTTAGCCAGCCCTGTACAAGCAGGAAACTTTGAAGAAGGCCCACTGTCCCAGCCTGGCCTTTCAGAGCAAGGAGATCTCAGTTAGGCTAGATTCAATTCTAGGTTGACTCTGTTGGGATACACTATCTCTCTCTACAGGGAGGTCTGCGTGGGAGACTGCTGGAGACCACTGTGGCGTCAAGGGCTGAGGTGAGAGGCCAGGGCCTAGATGGCACTATGTGGGCCTGGGCCCTGCTGTCCCTGAGCCCTCAGCCCCCTCAGCCAGTGAGTGAGCCTGATCATGGCCTTGAGTGAACTCGGCCATATTTCACCTCTCACATGCCTTGGCGCTCTGACACAAAGCTGGTGACAGACTCTGGCTCTAAATGGGTAGATGAGACTGTTGGGCAAACCTCTCAAATGCCTGACATCCAAAACAGAAGGTCAGAGGTGACTTCACTTGACGAAAGTGTGGTTCTCGTTGGGTGACTGAGGAAGAGAAGGGGGACAGTCTTTCCTTTTCTATTCAAAGGCAATGACTTTCTGGGCTGGTTCTTCACTCTGCAGTGTGAGTTCTAATACAGGTGTGCAATGGAGCCCCACCCCCTACCAGCGGGTGAGGTGATACCACACACATCCCTGCTGAGGCTGAGGCCCCAAGAGAGAAGAAGGCTGCCTGCTATTCTCAGGGACAGACCTCCTCATATGTGCCAGCCCTCACTTAGTCAGACTTGGGGTTCATTTCTCTGCTCCCCCAAATTCTAGCCTTGGTAGAGTGAGGAGGGGGTGACTGTCCATATTTGCCCATATAGACAGTCATACCTCTACCAGTTCTCTGGGAACTTGGCTTTGAGGATAAAGAATGGAACCAACAGACTGAACCTTAGGTGAGACCCCAGCAGCATCTCCACCCAGAGGGAGAGCCACGTAAGCCCGAGGTCCCTCTTTGCAGTGAGACCTAGACCTCTTCTTCTAGCTTTACCCATTGCATCCTACCCTAGTTACTAGAGACCAGTCACCCCCTGTCAATGTGCTTTCTAAGCCCATTACAGTTGAATGGGGCAAGCAATTTTACCTAACATTATTCTAGCAATGAGCTCAGAGCAGTCGCTCTGGCATGGCCACCCCCTTGGTAAAGCGAGCCTTCCTGCTCCAGCTTCCAAGATCCCAAGCCACCAAGGAAAGGACACCAGCTTTCAGTCATTAACAATCCTTACTACCCTGAAAATGGAAAAGAAGCCAAGGCTAAGCAAAGTAGCCGTGTCTCTGCCCGGCACAACCCCATCCATTCAGGATGTGCATTTGAATAAAACAAACAATAAATCATTTGCTAAACAAAGCACGCTGTGCATGAGACATGTCCCCAGGCTGCTGTTGAAACTCCTCCTGGAAGCAGTTTGCTGGGTGGAAGCCATCCACAAAGGAATGAACTGAGCATTACTTAGGCTGAGCAGAGCAGATAGAGGTGGATACAGAGCAGGAAACGGCAGGGTCTCACCTTCAGGTCCTGCTCAAGGATGGACCTCGGCTTTCCTCGGCTGCACACAGGTGGGGCCTCATTTTCTGAGACTCAGCGGCATGAACAATGCTTCAGGCTCAGGAAGCGGGGTGAGGGATCAGTCCATCCAGCTCAGAATGGGAAAGAGACATTGAACCCCTGACCCCTGAAGTGAGCCATGGGGCCCCAGGTCAGACTTATTTTCCTTCACTGCCTGGTGACAGACCCCATCTCTAAATGGGGAGAGGAGGCACATTGCATCCTAAGCAGAGAGAGGCAGGAGGTGACTTCAGCTGTTGGCAAACAGAAAGGTTCGCACAGAAAAATCTATTTCTGGTGATGTTAAAACGTATGAGGGAAAGTCGCTGAGAAAATAACTGGGACGGAGTGGTTCCTTTTTCTCTTTGTGTTTGATAATACTGCTTCTTCAGGACTGCTTCATCAACATGCAATAAATTCAAACTCCTATGCACGGACGCCCGGCCATACCTAGAAACTACCCTGTGTGGTTGGGCAGGTACCTGGGTCAGGATGGACCGACCGGGACAGCAAGTAGTGAAAGTCGACCTAGTGGTTTAGCTGCTGGCCTCCATGACGTTGGACCAGGAGCCATCCTGAGAGCTTCCCTTTCCCTGACAGACAGAGGGCAGTGCCCGCAGCTCTCTCTTCAGCCAGTTCTTCATTCTTGGGAAGTGTACACTCGGGCTCCACAGGCCAAACCTCTTCCCAAGGGCTCCCTCCTTGCTCTTACTAGGATTGGGTCCCTTCTCCCATCCTACAAGGTGAGGCCAGCCAGGGTGTTGTGAGTGCTGTAACACCCTCACTCACGGCTTTGGCTTCAGGAGCACCGTCCTTCTTCACGTCTTTTCCAAGGTCTCATTCCTACCTCTTTGAGAACTTTCACCGCGTCCACACAGATTTCCCCCCATTTCAAAGGAAACTTAAAATGTGAGCTCCTGGATAGGCTGAGGTCCTTGGATGAAAGTCGTGGATTCTGGGCAAATGAAAATGGCAGGTTTGTCCCCAAAGGAGGTCAAAGTTCACCATTAGCAACGGAGCCTACTCATCGCGGCTTTGCTTGTGGGAGCAGGCTGACACTTCGACTCTCAGGAGCCTATAGATCTGATGTGACAGGTTCTGCTGACTTGTAATCAGACGGACAGCTTAGCACAGAGGCAGTTTCCTGTTAATGGCTCTTTGCTTCTGTTGGAGAGACTCAACTCCTATCCAAGAGAGTCAAGTACTTACACTGTGCATCCCACATTCCCCACCACCTGGCCTCATCCTTGGCCTTTGAGCCAGCATCTGTTCCAGGAACACCTGGTCACCTCAGCCAGAAACTCGGCCTTGGTTTTTAGAGTGCCTCTTGACTGAGGTGATGAACTAGCCTAGGAACGCACCCTGGGGCCTCCGTTTGCCCAGACTCACCTCTGCTCAGGGTCACACCTATAGTCATCAGATCCGTCCTTAGTCTCCAGCCACGTTGCAAGCATGTGCCACCACACTCAGCCAGGGTTTTACCTACTGACTTACCATCCGAGCCCTAAATTCACAGGTTTCATGATAGGGAAGGTAATGGGGAAATGTCTTTCTGTACGCTGTGAAAATATGTCCCTCTGATTGGTTGATAAATAAAGCCGTTTGGCCTATGGCAAGGCAGCTTAGAGGCAGGCAGAAAAATCCAAACAGATAGAGAGGGAGAAGAATGACAGAGCAGAGGAGATGCCAGCCCTCCAGCCAGGGAGCAGCATGTAATGGCAAACAGGTAAAACCACAGAACACGTGGCAACATATAGATTAACAAAAATGGGCTGGGTTTAAGTGTAAGAGCTAGTCAGTAGTAAGACTGAGCTAATGGCCAAGCAGTTCATAATTAATATAAGCCTCTGTGTGTTTATTTGGGTCTGAGCGGCTGTGGGAGTGAGCAGGACACAGGAAAACCTCCAGCTACAGGAAGGGGTGACTCAAGACCCTCAAACCTATGAAAAGTGGTCCACCAACATTTTTCTGCAGAAGGAACTGGCAGCATGCTTCAGAATCTCCAAGGGGGCCACGGGTCTCTGAAGCAGGTCTAGACTCTCAGCCCGTGTCCCTCCGAGTGCTGAGCTCCAAAGCACCCTCTTCCCTATTCCTTCCTCACTGACCCTGCTCCAGCTGCATCTAGACACCTGCTGTTCCCCAGACAAGAGAAGCCACTTCCCACTGCTGGGCAAGCACACAGAAGCCTCTCTGTCTGAAATATTCCAGTCCTTTTGGCTGCCAAGAAAACATCCACACCCAAGCCTGTTCTCCTTAACGAAGCCCTTCTAGTTCCCACTCCACAAGCCCATTCCACCTGTTCTGCCCCACCTCTAGCCTTCCCTTGGGGTGGTAGCTTCTGTGGCCCTGTGGACCTGGGACATCCAGGGGGCAGGCACTGTCATAACTTCAGCACCAAGCACAGTGTGTGTATCCTCTAAGTATTCAAAGATGTAAGCATTCCATTTGTCTCTTCTTGCATGCTCTCAAACACTGCTAGCATTTGGGGGAAACTCAGAAAGAGCCTTTGAAATATTTCTAGCTTGCTAAGAACAGGTCTAACTCGGCTCAACACAGAACAAAATTATTAAATTTCCAACGCTTGTACTTTTATATTACATTTGAGCCCAAGTCAGGGCTTTGCTTAAAGACATTTAAATGAGTAGGCTGATTTGGTACCCCACACAGAGGACTGCTGTGGTAAAGCCTGCTATGTGGGGAAAAAAAGAAATGTATGAAATTACTGATGCACTTGATCGAGACCCACCAGGAGCTCAGCAAAGATCACAAGTCAACAGTAGCTGGAAGTTAAAGAGAGGGCGACTAGTACGTCGTCGGAACAACCGCCATCCATCACTTAGGTTTCTGCTGTTCATGAAGGTTCTTTCAGGTTCCCAAACCACTTGCCCAGGGAAGTGTTCAGGGACAAGGATTCCTTCAGTTTATAACAATGCAAGATAGTGTGGCTGGAAACCAAGGATCTTTTGTTGTTGTTGTTTTTGTTTTTATCAGTGAACTTCACAGTACAATCAGGACTGTGGAGGAGTTCCGTTTATCTACCAAGCGAAAATGTTTTATGCTCTTTGAGAGAACATTTGGGTACTTTGTATTCATTAAAGGAAATACCCTACAGCAACCATTTGCTGGCCCAGACTGAGTTTCTGTATATCCTTGAATGCAACAGAAAGGACATATATATTCTGGCTGTTTATTAATTTTGCACTGACTGCCTCCCCTGTAACTGGGAAAGAACTTCTACCTCGGAGGACCAAGGTGTTTGGGCCTGAACCCTATGCCTGACACAACCATGTGCCACCATGCTTTCTAGAACTGTCTCAGGCCAGGCCCTGGTTCTTACCTTCTGCTCAGGTGTGCCCAAGATATAAGACTCCACATTCCCACTCGAAAGGACATGTGCAGATTTGCAGACCTCCTGGCTGGTGGAAGTTGGAGACAGAAGTGTGGCCTCTGAGAGTGTAGCTTATGCCTTCATTGTCTAGCTCAATTGTTTTCCTCTGTCTCCTCCCTCAGCCTCTTCTCACTCCTCCATATTTGTAGATGATCAGAGTGAAGGGAGATTGGAGAGGAACTTGGATAAGGAATGCTCTCAGCTGGACCTGCCCACCCCGGGCGGTGGGGGGTCCCCATGAGTCCCTAGGGAACCTGGAAAGCAGTCTAGGGTATTCTGTAAAAGGAGGCACTTCACCATGGAGGAAGTTAGAGGCTTTCCTACTTCCAATGACCCACCACTTCCCCCCTCAAATCAGCTAGCCGGTGACGCATAGTATGTTCGGGAACACATGACTGATATGAAATTGCTAGAGCAAGGTTACTTGTGAGAAATTATGCCACAAGAAAAAATTGACTGCAGGTATCCTCAAATCCTGATCAGAGCCCTTGTCCTGGTCTGCCTCCATGTGTCCTCCTCCACCCACGGGGAAGTGGGCTGCCAAGGTCAGCATCCTCAAAGGAGACACAGTCCTCCCTATGGGTGGAAACCCACCTGTTAGGAAATCTCAATGACAGAACTAAAAAGCTGATTCCCATGATGGGGATTTCAGACAGACAGGAGAGAGGCCTCCAGGCGGGGCATCAAATCATGCAGGTAGGTAGGTGTCCAGCTTTGAGGCTGGTCTCTTTGAGTGGGAGAAGAGAGGAAGGTCAAAGCCGGCAGAGCTTCACAAGGCACCCGTGGCAGATAGGGCTTCCCTCTGTCCAGGCCCCACTCACAGCGAGCATCTTGCTCTCAGCTCAGCACTTGGGCTTGCTGGCCTTGAGTCAAGGTTAGGGCCTTGTGTGCAGAGAGCACACAGCCCTCCAAGCAAACTGATTAGAGACTGACTAGAGAGACACAGCTTGGAAACTCCAGGTCCTTGGAATGGGAGACAAAATAAAATGACACAGTCTGAAGGCCACTAATCATAATATACTGCAATCAAGCATCTATAAACAAGAATCCAAAAAATCTAGTTGAGAAGGGAAAAAATGGAACTAATTTTCTTCCGAGTACAAATGGTGACTAATGTCCAGCTGGAAGTATCCATATAGATCCAAGTCCTAACAAAAAATTATGTCCGTTTCTCGACTAGAAACCTGCCCTGAGGGCAACATGACAGAGACCTGAATGCTCTCAAGCCCTTGGTTCAAGTGCCGTGGCCCCTGATCCTTCTGCAAGCATAAACCAAGTCTCTGCTCATGTCCTCCATCACACCAGAACCTTCATACCCGTGTCCAGTTCTAAAGACTGGAATCACAGGGCTGTAAAGGTGGCTCAGTGGGTGTTTGCTGTGTAAGCATAACTACCTAAGTTCGGATCCCCAGCACCCATGTGAAAAGCCAATTGTGGTAGCACACATCTGTAACCTTAGCACTGGGAGAGATAGAGACAAGGGCATCCTTGGGCTCAGTAGCCTGTCAATCTAGACGAAACAGTGGGCTCCAGGACAGTGAGAGGCCTTGGCTCAATCCACAAGATGGAAGGAGGCTGGAGAGATGGCTCAGTGGTTAAGAGCACTTGCCACTCTAGTAAAGACCAGGGTTCAGTTCCCAGTACTCAGTTGGTAGGTAGGTTATGACCACCTTTAACTCCAGTTCCAGGGAATCTGACCCAGTGGGCATCAGGCAGCTATGCAGTATACATACAAAAAACATGTGGGCAAAGCACTCATGTGCATAATATAAAATCAGTAAGCGCCTTTCTAAAAAAGATGGAGAGAGGCCACCAGGCAGCAACCTCTGACCTCTGTAAGTGCATATGTGGATGAGCACACCTACACATGTATACAGAGAGAGGGGGGGAGGGGGTGGAAGAGAAAGGGGGAGGGGAGTAGGAGAATCACACCTGCTCAGGATTACACCGAGGACCACATCCGTCTGACCCCACCACTCCACCTCAAATTGTTTGCCCAGAGCCCCAGTTTGTGCCATCTCCCCTGGGAAACAAAGACATGTCTGTTCTATTTGTGGCTGTGTTCCAGGCAGGGTGGCATGGCTGGAGAGCGCTCTGTACTTGGCCTCCTACACCCTACCTGCGCAGACTCATTGCAGCACCATCTCTGTTTCCCTCGCCCATGCATCCCTTCACTTCACACCCCAACCATGCCGAGTCCCAGGCACCCTGCAGTAATAGTCTGGCCATCCCCACGCAGATGCAGAATCCCACATCTGCTGCAGGAGCTCATGGCCAACCTGTGATCCCCACACTGGACCTTCTAGGGGATCGGAGTCTGTGCTGCCCACACCCAGGCCAGAGGCCCAAACAAACTATCCAACCAATGCTTCACTCTTCGCCCCAGACTACTAACACCCAAACACTTGACTACAGCACAGTAGATTTCCAGCCCAGCTAAGGATCAAGTTTTGATTCAGTTTCCTTCCTCTTGGAGCGTCTATCTGTTTGGGGGAGAGAAAAACAAGGACTCCCTTTTGTTGTTAATACTTGACACCAATTCTATAACAGACTAGATTAAATGTGTTCTTAGCTGTATTTAAAAGAGGTTTTGAAATAGACAGCCATTCTTTAAAAATACTTTATCTGGCCCCTCCTTCATTGGGAATCAATATAAAAGGATACATTCATTTGTTTTTCTGAATTATATTGCTAAGGGTTTTTATTTCATAAGCTTCACCAAACCCTTTGAAGTTTTTATTTATGTAGCTGAAAGAAAGGGACCCACATTGCTGGCAGAGAGCCAGATGCAGTGAGTACAGAGGCTGTGAACCACATCAAAAGTCCCTGTGTGGCACACCTGGATGGGGTGGACCCCAATCGGTGAGATTTGGGGGACAGAGAAAAGAAAAGGAGGCTGGGTGGGTAATCCCCAAAGGAGGACTCTCCCAGCCCACATCCAGCAGTGGGTCCCACCATCTGCCTCTCCAGGAGAATCAGAAACATTTTATAAACCTATCACCTTAGGTGTGGTTTATAAATCCCAACCATCTGGAGGGCAGGTGGGATCTGATCAGGAGCTGCCCCAGAGCTGCCCCGTCCTTTGGAGGAAAGAATTGAGCTCAGAGGGTGTGTGTGGGGGGGGGGCATGCACAGCTTCATAGTTTTACGTTATGGTGGCAAAGCTGACCTTATGCCCGATTCCACATGCTTCGTTCGGGGCTACACTGCTTCTTGCTGCTGGGGTTGTGTCCTTTCTGCCTGGCTTCCTACCAGGCCTGGTTTAAATCAGGCCACACACCCAGGTTAATGTCCATAGCAAGCTGTATTTTTGCATCACAGGTCACTAACACCGGAGTCAGTGGTGCATGATGAAGAATGGATTCCCTTCTGGTGCGCAGGTAAGTGAAAGCATTGAGATTAAAGTCTTAACTCATGCAAACTTTACATAATCTTTCAGCTTGCCTACTGTGTCACGTTATATTGATTGGAACTAGTCTTCCAGGTAGCACACGGAGAAAGACTTTATCTACCGCCATGGATTTTGTTCATTCAAACCTCTGTGCGTCTGTGTGTATGGGGGTGGTGCACATGCGTGCATGTGTGTATGTGAAGGCCAGAGGACAACCTCGAGTGTCGTTTCTCAAATGCCATCTGCCTTTTTTGAAACAGGGTCTCTCATTAGTCTGAAGCTCACCAAATAGACTAGGCTACCTGACCAGCAAGCGCCAGAGATGGACGATGGACGTGTCTCTGCTTCCCCAGAGCAGGGATTACAAGTGTACAGCACCACACCTGGCCTGTTTCACATGTGTTCTGGGGCTCGAACTCAGGTCCTCTTGTTTGTAAAGCCAACAGTTTTCCCCCTGAGCCGTCTCCCTGGTCCCACACTGTTTTTTTTTTAAATACATACCATGTATATAGCATTAGGTATTTTAGGAAAACATATCTACTTCCCTGGGTGCTGGCCACATGCTTTCTAATTTATATGCATCCTCTGCTGCCACCTCAGCAGCCATGCAAAGTAAAGACGGTCAGTCCACTCCTGAGGAATGAGCAGCGGGGTCTGAACTTGAGTCAATTAACCAAGACTACACCAGAGGCAGGATTTGAATCCAAGTCTTTACCCAAAGCCCATGGTCTCAGAGACACACCCTTTATTGACAGCCTGGTGGAGAAGCTGAACTGTTGAATCAATGGAAACCTAAAATAGACTCGAACAAGTAATTTAGGATAGGGCCAATTGTCCTTCCACGGAAGCAAGAGGAAGAGGGATTACTCTCGGGCAGAGGGTCTAAGGAGGTCTGGGGGAGGCTAAGACACTTGAGTAAGCTGAGCTGGAGGCTGAACACTCTCCATGTCCTGTGGTCTAGAAAGTAGGAGGCCTTCAGGAGAGAGCAGGCCACAGCTCCATTTGCTAGGAGACAGCAAGCCAAAGACGAGCTACATTGCACAGGACTTTCTCAAGTGACACTCAGGTGTTGAGGGGGCCCAGCGCTCTCCTAACGGCCACATTCACCTCTGTTTTGGAGCAGAGCCTCCCGGGGTGTGACTCAAACACCATAAATGAGAAAATGTATCAGTGAGGGAAGAGAGTGCATGCGGTTTTTGTTCCCTCACTGCTCCTTGGCAGGTCTTGTAGGGTTTCTTCAGTTCAGCATCCCCTTAAGATCTGGCCCTGCAGCTCCCGTATGGGCTGTTCTCTCTCTGTGATCCAATACACATCAATACACATTGTAACAGATGTCTATGTAAGCCATAGCCGCTCATTCACACAAGCATACATGCTCCAGAAACTGAACTCACAGCACCGTCCTAACATAAGCCCCAGGTCGGCACCCCTTTCTGAAGCAGGAAGGAAGCTAGTGTATTTAGAAGGATGAAGGAAGCATTAAGGGAAGTTAGGGGGACACAAAGGCACACCTTTGACTTGGGACCCGATCTTAGGAGAAAGTATCAGGTGTACTGCAGAAGGTGCGTGCCTCAGCCTACCAATTTGCCTCTGACCAGCAGGGGATGGTTTCAATTAATGGCCTCCGTGGTGGAGCCATGAGGACCACAGAGGAGGCAGAGTCTGGTGCAGAAGCACAATTCGACCTACTCAAATGGATTCATGCCCCTTCCCATACTGCCCTGAACTTCCTCAGGGCTAAAAGAGCTGCATGCAGGAACGCCTGGGGCTGAAGAGATCACTCCCAGGACAGAGTTTCAGGTCTTCCTCCAGGCTTCCTCAGAGGTCCATAGAGCTGCTGACCCAGGAGTACTGCGGGGCCAAGTGTGCCTGCAGAGCAGGAACAATGCATTTCCAGCCTGAGAACCAATGGCCTGCTCTGTTCTCTTGTGACCCCACAGGGGCTGCAGGAAGCATCCAAGGCCAGCACCTCCCTCATTGACCTTCAGGGCTGATTTGCCCGAGGGGTTCTGGATTATCGAATCTAGTTTATCCAATGACCTGGCCTTTCAGTGAGACAAATCGCTGCTACCAACTTCAAAGAAGGAAACTGTTGGTTTGTGTCGAGGGGGTGATGATGAGTCACAGACAGCATTAATCCCAAGAAAGGAGGACCTGAGCCCCCAGGTGGCATTCAGGAGGTCAGGGCCCGGCTTGAGGTCCTCTCCCTGACAGTGGGGACCTCACTTTAGGCCAACCAATACCTGGCCTTTTGTTTCCCCGGCCCTTGAACTTGCGCTGGGAGACCCCAGACTCCATCTACTGTCAAAAAGAGTTCTGTCCACTTTGTCCATATCCTGAAAGCTGAGCGACCTTGGCAATCACCAGCAACCCACTGTTTCACGCCCCCTTCAGTTTAGTGCCTCAGTTTTGGAAAGACACGCCCACCCTCCCTAATCCCCCAGCCCAACTTCAGCTAAACACAAATTTTTAAACTGTAGGCAAAAAAAAAAAAAAAAAAAAAAAAAAAAAAAAAAAAAAAAAAAAACATCGTTGCGAACAGGTCCGGACACTTTGGGTCACAAGTCTCTTATGTGCAAGGACATTACTGACAGAACAGAGACACAGTAATTTCTAGAACACATGAGCATCATTTGCTGATCTTCCTTCAAATTCCCTGACACAGTCAAGACCACCTATTTTCTTTCCTTTAGTTTGTGAGGTTCTAACACTTTCAGAGTCGTCATACTCCGTATAAACAAATAGTGTGATTCTGCAGGCATCATGGTCTAACCTCTCTAGAAAGGTACTTCATGCCTAGAAGGAATTTAGGTCAGGTCCAGTCCTTGGTCCTTGGGCTTGGCTCTGCCTCATGACCCTGTGGGTCTCCCAGCCTTCCCCAGATGGTCCTGGGAAGCACCAAGATGGGTACCGCTGGCCCTTGGCTCCAGGACCTCCTCAGATCACCCCACGGACTGCAATTCCCGACGTCAGACCTGGGCTACCTGCCAGGTTTCCCCACCGCGACCCTGAATCCCCAGCTGACGCCTGCCTGGGAAGACACCGGGCCCCAAACCAGCCGCTAGCATCCCCGCAGCGCCCCCGCTGCGCCGGGAGTTGGCGCAACTCGAGTCACTTTCTGGAAATGCTCCAGTCTCAGGCCCTGGGTGCTCAGCCCCCAACACACCGGTTGGCACCCCCTCCCGTTTCCACTGCGTTCACGCGCGTCGCCGGGTCACTGTCACCCTCCTACGGTCGCCACCCGCAGACACACGCCCTCCGCGTAGCTGTTCACCGAGAAGAACTGCCGAGGTGGTAGCTAAGTTGATACTACGCCTTGGGCAGGTGGCCGGGGTCGCACCATCTCCAGTCGCTGGCACCCCGCGCACTAGGAGGGTGGTAAGGACCTAGCTCAGATGCAGCAGGACCCGTCACTCCCGTGACAGTGGCCCAGGCTGTCCCGGTTTGCTCAAGGTGCACGGTGTGCATAGCCACCTAGGGACTCAGTGCCACCCGCCCACACCGCGCCACTCACCTCCCAGGGACCGGTGCTGTCGCGCCGATCGCGCCGCCGCGGCGACTCCGCATCTCCCGGGCGCCTGCCCGGCAAGCTCCGCTCCGGGGCGCCCGCTGTCCCCGCCGGCGCGAGGGAGGGTCGTGAGGACGCACGGGGGCACCGAGGTCCCCACGTCGCCGGCGAGTTCTCTCGGAGCCCGCAGCCCACAGCCCGCAGCCCCGCAGCCCTCAGTCCTCCAAAAGAGCAGGAAATCTGTCTGGCCGGGTCCGGCCGCCTCCAGCGCTGGGCTAGGTCTCGGGCTCCTGTTCCACGGCGGGGGCGGGGCCCTGGCGCTGCGAGGGGCGACGGCGACGCCTGGTGCCTGGCTCTGGGAGCGCACCGCGGGCGCCCGCCCTCCTGAGGCTGTGGCCTCTACACTCGGAGGAGGCAGGCCGGTGCCCTCTCTGGGGAGGCCCTCTCCCGGCCCTCTGCCCAGACACAGGGAACCAGGGAGGGTGCCAAGGGGTGATGACACTCACACCAGCCAGAAAGAAAACTCAAGGTCCTTTCCTGTTCATGTTTAGCCTTGGTCCTGGACACCAGGAAGTAGCCTGGCTGGGATGCACTTTGCATCTGGTAAAGCGCGGCTGGGGCATCTGGTAACAGGCCTGCTTCAGAGAAGTTGGCAGAGCTGGAAAATGTCCCAAACACTCCCTCCCAGAAAAGAGTGTGTGGGCGCCCCATGGTGGGTGCTGGAGGGTGTACAATTAGTATGAAATATCTGGCAAAATTAAACACAATGGAGCAGAGCACAGTACCTGATCTGCTGCGCTAGGGACTTATTTCCTAGTGATTTCATTTGGACTACAAAGGGAACTGCCAGCTTGACACAACTTAGAATTGAGTCTCAAGGAGATAATCTAGATCAGGTTGAGCTGCTGGCATGTCTGTGTCTGTGTGTGGGAGTGGGGGTTGATTGTTAATTGATAAAGGAAATCTCAGCCCGTTGTGGGCAGCACCATTTCTTGGGACACAGGGGTTGGGGGTTTCTGAACAGTATTAGAGTGGGCTGGATGATAGTAGGCACACAAGGATGTGTTTATTCTCTTTACTCTTGACTTTGGGTGGATGACAAGAAAGAGGTGTGTAGGGGTGTTACCTCACCTGGCATCTTATTGCTGTTAGCCAAACTGACTTACAAGGTGACAATTTCAGAACCAGCTGGCAACGCTTAAGTCAGTTGGGGTCTCTCTGGGACAGAGGTATAGACCGGAAGCCTGAAGAGCTGTGGACCCCTCCAGAGTGCTGAGAATGCTCTTCCCTTCCCATGGTGTGGGAACACAAGCTCATCCTCCCTTCTCTTCCCACATACCTCAGTCCCTGAGGACCTAAGACTTTTCCTTCCTTTCCTGCCTCACTCACTCCTGCTCCGGGGGGCTGCTCTAGAGCTGTAATAGCATCCATGTGCATATCACTCAGAAACATGCAGCCTTCCAGATACCTGCAAGCTCACTTCTTCCAGCATCTTTTTGTTTGTTTGTTTGGTTTTGTTTTTCGACACATGGTTTCTCTGTGTAGTTTTGCGCCTTTCCTGGAACTCAATCTGTAGCCCAGGATGGCCTCGAACTCACAGAGATCCGCCTGCCTCTGCCTCCGGGTGCTGGGATTAAAGGCATGCGCCACCACCCGGCTTTCCTTCCGGCAGCCCCAGCTCTTGCTCTTGGTTTGTGGACTTTTACTCTGCCTCTAATTCTTCTCCAAGTCTGACTCCTACCTGACATCTTTGTGCATCTTGGATGCAGCCCCTTCTCTCTCTCGGTGCTTGCCTCAACTATGACAGCATTGCCCTCGGATTTCAGACCCCCTGCTTAAAAGCCCCCACTTTGTAAGATCCTGATGGCAGCGAGGCTGTGCCCAACTTGCCGAGTGGCACCTAAGCGCCTGCTCATCTAATGTAGCCATAGCTCCTCTTTCTCAGAGCTTGAGAAAAACGCCTTCCTGTCTGGGCCCCCCCTCTCCTGCTGCCTTCCTACCAATTGTCTTCCCAATGGCCTCACACCCCTCTTCTCTCACAAGCCCTCGTCAGTGACATCACTTACTGAATTTGGGTTGGTTTGTTGGTTGGTTTTTCTCTTCTGTTTTGTTTTGAGACAGGGTCTCACTATGCAGCTCTGGCTGACCTGGAACTCACTATGTAGACCAGGCTGGTCTTGAACTCACAGAGATCCTCCTGGCTCAGCCTCCCAAGTGCTAGGATTAAAGGCGTGCACCACCACACCCAGCATTGTTTGCTCTTTCGGTGTCTGTCATTGCTCCCTTCCTTTGCCCTAGGACCGGAAGGGCCATCAGCCCAAGCTGTGCCTGTCTCTGTCCTTTACTCCTACAACATGAGACATACTCAGCAGCCAGGACATGCAGTGAACATGTGGCCTGCCAGAGCAAAGGAGGACAGGCCCCAGCAGGCCCCAGCAGGCAGCCTTGTTACCTGCCCAGAGCCCAGTGGGTCAGGTGGCTCCCTCCTGAGTATGCCCTCAGGGAACAGCCCAGATTGGGTGTGGTGACCAAATGGCCCAATGACGTCACCCAGCTCTGGATTTGATTGTCCTTAGAGCTGCAGGGCCAAGCTAAAGTTAAAGGTGGTGAGGGTTTCGAAGCCCTGATAAGCTTGTTAACACCACAGGGGTGGGGAGGCTGAGACTGATAGCCACCAAGAGGGGAACTCACGTTACCTTAGACAGACATCTGCTGTTGGAGCGTGACAGCCTTGAGAACAGGATGAGGAGGCAGATGGCTCTTCTCTCCCAGTAATATCTGCCCTGTTGGACCCCAAATGTTAATCTAGGAATTAAGTGGTACTCCTTGGCATCTTCTGAAGTCTACAGACATCCTGTCATTCAGACACACGTTACCCTTCATTATCTTTGCTCCTCATTTGGGCTCATGGCTCCTATTAGCATCAACTAATTCCTTCCCCTCATCCTAGACTACAAGGACCTCATGCCATGCCAAATGCCCCATCTCTCCTGTGTACCTGAGCCATAGCCCTCTCTAACCATAGACTCCTCTGCCTCACTGAGCCCCTCTGAGGCCTCCCATGTGCCCTTCTGCCTCCCGAGTTCTCCTCCATGTCTGGCTGTGCCACTTTTCCCTTGAAACACAGTACCTTCCAGGTAGGATTTCCAAAACTGTATCATCACCAGACCATGTGTTCTGTCTTCCACTGCACTCAAGGACTTGACTCCTCAGTTTCTCTTGAGTGACTATCTTAGTTAGGGTTTCCATTGCTGTGAAGAAATACCACGACACAGCAACTCTTATAAAGGGAAATATTCAATTGGGGCTAGCTTACAGTTTTAGAGGTTTAGTCCATTATCATCATGGTGAAATACGGTGGCATGCAAGCAGACATGGTGTTGGAGAAGGAGCTGAAAGTTCTCCTTCTTGTTCCACAGGCAACAGGAAGTGAACTGTCTACCCCACTGGGCATAGCTTAAGCATATAGGACCTCAAAGCCCACCCCCACGGTGATACCCTTCCTTCAACCAGGCCACACCTACTCCAACAAGACCACACATCCTAATAGTGACACTTTCTATAAGCCAAGCACTTGAACACATGAATCCATGGGCACCATACCTATCCAAACCACCACATTCCATTCTCTGGCTCCCATAGGCTTGTAGCCATAACATAATGTAAAATGCATTTATTCCAACTTCAAAAGTCCCCACAGCCAGGTGGCGTTGTCACATGCCTTTAATCCCAGCACTCGGGAGGCAGAGCCAGGCAGATCTCTGATGGTTTCCTTCACTGCCTAAGCTTGACTGTTCTGGAATTTGCTCTGTAGACCAGGCTGACCTGCATACCTCTGCCTTCTTAGTGCTGGGATTAGAGGTGTGTACCACCACACCTGTCCTGGAGTGAGATCCAGGACAGGCACCAAAACTACACAGAGAAACACTGTCTCAAAAAACAAAACAAACAAAACAAATCACAAGTCCCCATAGTCTATCACAGATGCAACAATGTTTAAAAGTCCAAAGTTCAAAGTCTCTTCTGAGATTTATGCAATCTCTTATCTGTAATTTCTTATAAAGTGAACATAAAAAAGCATATCACATACTTCTAACATATAATGCCACAGGATATACATTATCATTCCAAAATAGAGGAAAGGAGGATAGTGAGGAAATACTGGACCAAAACAAGATCAAAACCCAGCTGGGCAAACTCCGAACTCCACATCTCCAAATCTGATGTCAAAGCACTCTTCAGATCTCTAACTCCTTTCATCTTTGTTGACTGCAATACACTTCTTTCTCTTGAGCTGGTTCCACTCCCTGTTAGCAGCTTTCCTTGGCAGGTATCCCATGGCTCTGGCATCTCCAGTATCTTGGGATCTCCAAGGCAATTCAGGCTTCACCTTTACAGCTTCATGCAATGGCCTCTCTGGGCCTCCATTCATGGACACCCCTGATATATGCCTAGTTTTCCCAGCTCTCCTTAGTCATGGAGGAAGAGTCCATAACCCCTTTCTTCTATCCCTGACTTTAAAGCTGGAACCACATGGCTGAAGCTGCCAAGTTCTGCTGCATGCTGGGCCTGGGACATGGCCCCCTTGTTCAATTACATCTTCACCAGCTTTCTGTTTCTGATGGTTTCCTTCACTGCCTAAGCTTGACTGTTCTGGAACTTTCTCTGTAGACCAGGCTGACCTGCATATGTCTGCCTTCTTAGTACTGGGATTAGAGGTGTGTACCACCACACCTGGCTCTAAGCTCTTCTTTAATTCCTTTTCACAGTTGGAAACGTATCTAGGTTAGATCTTGCCCTGAGGTCACCACTCCCTTCATCACATTTCTTAATTTGTTTATCTCCTTGAACACAGGATTTAGCTCCATTCCACTTCCTGGCACCCCTTTCCTCCTCAAATTGTACATTTTGTATTTTTCTGTTTTTAGCTTTCTCCTTTTCACTATAAATCTCCATTAGAGTTACCATGAATATCCACAGGACAGAGTCTACACTAGGTTGTTTTGAAATTTCTTTTGCCAATGAAATCAATCCAAATCTCTTCACTTTGCCTCAAGCAGACTCTTCAGACAAGTGCAAAAAGTAGCTACATTCTTCACCCAAATAATACAAGAACAATCTCTAGGCAACATATTATAATTCTTCCCCTCTGAAATCTCTTGAGCCAGGCCCCCACAGTTCATCAATTCACACTCAACACCACTGTCTGCCATTTCCTACTAGTATGGCCCATTAAGCAACACTTAAAGTGTTCAACTGCTTTTTTCAATCGACAGGTCCCAAGACCCACATTCCTTCAAACAAAAGCATGGTCAGGCCTATCACAGAAATACCCCAGTTCCTGGTATTGTCTGTCTTAGGTTTTTTGTTGCTGTGAAGAGACACAATGACCAAATTAACTCCTATAAAAGAAAACACTTAATTTGGTGGCTTACTTACAGTTCAGAGATTTAGTCCATTATCATCATGGTAGCATTCATTGCAGACATGGTACTGGAGAAGGAGCTGAGGGTTCTCACATCTTGACCCACAGGGAGCAGAAAGTGATCTGAGACACTGGGTGTGGCTTGAGCATATATGAGACTTCAAAGCCCACCATCACAGTGACACACTTCCTCCAACAAGGCCACAGCTCCTAATAGTGCCACTTCCTATAGGCCAAGCATTCAAACATGCGAGTCCATGGGGGCCATACCTAGTCAAACCACCACAGTAACTTTAAAAAAAATTATTTTTTATGATTTAAAGAAATTGTGTATCTATGTGTGTCTATGTGTGAATTATTTGCACTTGATTGTAGGTACCTGTGGAGTCTAGAAGAGCATGTTGTGTCTCTTGGAGCTAGAGTTACAGACAGTTGTGATCTGCCCTATATGGGTGTTTAAAACAGAACTCAGGTCCTCTGCAAGAATAGCAAGCATTTCTCCAGCCCTGCAGTAACTTTTTTTTTTTTTTTTTTTTTTTTGACATAGGCTCTCCTGTAGCCCAGGCTGACTTCAAACTTAATATTTAGCCAAGGATGGTTTTAAACTCCTGATCTTGCTAGAGTATAGGCATGTGCCACCAAGTCTGACTTTACGTAGTGTCAGTGAGGATCAAATCCAGAGCTTGGCATGCTGCACAAGCACTCTACCAACTGATCACATCCCCACCCCCTCTCCATAGTATCTTAGGCTTATGCAGATTGAAGGCTTCCATCTGAACTCAAATGTTGTGGCCAGAAATGCTCCCTTGGAGGATAAGCAAAAAAGGGGTCAAATTGATGTTAAAAAAAAATCAAATAGAATTTACTTTTAAACAATATGCAGAAAGATTAACATGAAATTACTTGACTGCAGGAGAAAAATTGGGCTCTAGTGATTGGCCACAGGTCATGATGTGAGAGAGAGAGAGAGAGAGAGAGAGAGAGAGAGAGAGAGAGAGAGAGAGAACATCCACTGTTTGTGATTTCATTCAGAGCCTGTCCATATACAGAGGTGTGGTTCTTAGGACCTCTAGAAGACACCAGAAGTCTTAATTTCTATTATCTCAATATTATTCCCTCTGCACCTCTTTTTATGAGTTAGGCCCAAATACTAACAGTTCTTGCCCACTGAAATCAAAAGGACTGATTTTTTGCAAGATGCCTCTCTACTTGCATAGAAACAAACAAACAAAACCCAGAAAGTTACACACTAGTCTGTGTCCTCACAATATTTTAATTCATTTTTCTTGAGCTTTTTTTTTTTCTGATGAACTGTATACATACAATGATCGGATCACAAGGATGCAGTGTAGTGACTAGAGACAGTACATAAGTAACATGCATGCCCCTACCAAGATACTGACATTTCTGCCAAAGGGAGATAGCTCAGCTGGGAAAGTGCCTGTCCCACAAGTGTGAGGACCTGAGTTGACTCACCACCCAGGTAAAAAGCCAGGGGTAGTGTGCAAGCTATTTATAATCCCATTACTGAGGGGGTGGAAACGAATGGATCCCTAGGGTTCCTTGGCTCGCTAGTCTAGCCAAATCAGTGAGGCTTAGGTACTAATGAGAGACTTTGTCTCAATAAAACAAGTCAGATGGCTCCTGAGAATCAACCTCCCCCCCCCCAACGCTAACATTTTGATTCCCTAACACACCCGTTCCTGTCCCTTTTCAGAAAATGATGCATACCACAAGGACAGTCATTACTCTGAAGATGTCTGTTACCACAGAGAATGTTGCCTGCTCTAGCTCTTTATAGGAATGTGATTAGATAGTATGTTATATATAGGCAGATGGCTCTTTCTAAACACTATGTTATTTCTAGTTTCTTTCACACAGCAAAATCTTTTTGAGATTCGCCCTTTACTGCCTATCCATGGTTAGGTAACACATATTTTTCCTTCTAGTTCTGTTTTCTGATTTTTCTCCTTATCACTGTTTGTAGAAATGTGATTTAGAATGTCTCACTGTGACTTTCTACCTTACTGATTGAAAGTAAAATATGTTTTTTTTTTTCCTTTAAATCAGAGTTGGGCTGGAGAGACAGATTAGTGGTTAAGAACATTTTCTGCTCTTGCAGAGGACCCAGGTTCAGTTCTCAGCACCCATATGGCAGCTCACAAGGATACACAGCTCTATTACAAGGGCTCTGACTCCCGCCCTCTTCTGGCCTCCACCAGTACCAAGCATTCTGGTGATACATGAATGTACATACAAGCAAAACACTCACATACACAAAACAAAATAAGTAAATCTTACAAACTTTTTAACCAAAGTTGCAGATTTTTCAGACTTTACTTTTTCAAAAATGTTTTCCCTTCCTCCCACTTCTCAAATGCTGGAGGTATGTACATGATATCTCCTAATGCTGTCTCTTGGGTCACTAAGCCAATGAGTTTAAATAGGTCTTTTTCAATTTTTAAATTTATTCTTCTCTCATATATTATATCCTGACCATCCTTTCCCCTCCCACCTCCCCTCACAGTCCCTCTCTCCCACCTCCCCTCTCTGCCAGATCCACTCCCTGCTGTGATGTGTGTCCACTATCTTTCTCCTACAGTATTTTGTCTTCCGTTACGTCCATTCATTGAACTTTTCATTCCAGATGCTATACTTTTAGATCGTAGAATTTTCATTTGATTATTTAAAAAAAAATAATTTTTATTTCTCTGAAGAGGTTTCCTATTGTTCTAGCTTCCTTTTCTGTTGCTGTGGTAAACATGGAGACCAAAGGGAGAAGAAAGGGCTTATTTCACCTTACAAGTTATGGTCCATAACTGTGGGAAGTAAAGCAGAAGCTCAAAGAAGGAACTGAAGCAGAAACTAAGAAGGAACCCTGCCTCCTGGCTTGCTTTCTCTGGCTTGCTTTAGATGCCTTTCTCACACAGCACAGACCTACTTGTGTAGGGATGGCACCGCCCCCAGTGGGTGGGACTCTCCTGCACCAATTAGCAATCAAGAAAATGCCCCAAAGATGTGCCCACTAGTCAATCCAATGGAGGCAATTCCTGAACTGAGGTTCCCTCTTCCCAGGTGTGTCAAGTCGACAACTGAAGTTGATTGACACCTCTGTGCATTATATCACCTTTTCCTTTAAATCCTTAAACATCGTTATAATAGTGTTGCTGATTCTTGTCTCCTGCTTTAAATATCTGTATTATCTTTGAGTGTGCGTCTATTGATTTGGGTGGGGAGGTAAGGATTCCATGTTGTTTCCTGCCTTCTTTTCTTTTCTTTTCTTTTTTTTTTTTTTTTTTTTTGGTTTTTTTTTTTTTTCGAGACAGGGTTTCTCTGGATTAAAGGCGTGTGCCACCACTGCCTGGCTTATTTTCATTTAATGGTAATATTTGTAATTTCTTGTTGTTGCCTGCAGGCAATGCTCTTGTGTGTTCTAGATGACTTTCAGCTTTGCTAGGATGTGTCTGCAGAAACTCTTCCTCTAGGGATAAGGCAGCTCAGGCTTGAGGAACAGTCAGTCTATTCTGCTTCCTGGCCTGAATGACTGAAGCATCCGCCAAGAGTGTTATGCCCTGGTTGACTGGAACTTTGGAGAGTTACAGCACTGCCCAACCTCTGGAACCTTCTTGAGGCTCACAGCCCTGACATGATGTTTCACAGCAGCCTGAGAGTCTCACCCTCTTGTTAATGTGCAGCAGAGTCTTCAACAGAAGCTGTAAGGGTGTTAGAATGGCTTCTTGAGCAGCATTTATTCATAACTGGAACCTTGCTCAATACTCTCCAAATGCCCCAGAAGCCACAACCTTGATTTCAGTTCTCCGGCCAGATACAAATGTCCTCCTGCTTCTGCTTCCCTTTAGCAACAGTTTAAGGTCCCTGGGCAGTGGGGGAGGAGGGGCTAAAGTGGTGACTTGATTTATCTATCTATCTATCTATCTATCTATCTATCTATCTATCTATCTATCTACCTACCTATCATCTATCTAACTTTGTAGTGACAGAAGTGTGGCATCCTGGATATAGCCAAATGCCTACCTTGCATTTTGCATTTTAATGCCTGTCTGATTATTTCATAATTATCTGTTTGTTTCTCTTTCCCACAGAAGTGAAGTGGCTGAGTCTAGTGATTTGTTATCCTTATGAGAGGAGAATCCTCATCCCACAGGTAAGTAGGTTATTTAAGAGAAACATGGGGTTCTGATGTGCATATGGTATGCTCTGTAATCAAAGGACACAATAAAAAAAAACAAAATTAAAGAATAGGATGTGAGCCTGTTTGTAATCTCAAGAAATGAGTGGGCAGGTGTCACTGAGGACTGGAAATGACTACTGACAGACTGTTAACTGCTGGGCCTTAAGGATAAGAGTTAGAGATTATGGTGGTTTGAATGAAAATAGCCCCCATTGTCTCATGGTCTCATGTATTTGAATGTTTGGTTCCCAGTTGGTGGACTCTTTAGGAAGGATTAGGAGGCGTGGCTTGTGGGAGGAGGTGTGGCCTTGTTGGAGGAGATATGTCACTGTGGGTGGACTTTGGGGTTTCAAAAGCCCATGCCAGACCCAGTCTTGCTCTCTCTCTCTTTGCCTCCTGCCTGCAATTCAGGATATAAGCTCTCAGTTACTCCTCTAATACCATGAATGCAAGCTGCTACACACACTGCCATGGTGATCAGGGGCTGACCCTCTGAAACTGTAAACAAGGCCCCAGTTAAATACCTTCTTTTGTAAGTTGCCCTGGTCATGGTGTCCCTTCACAGTAATAGAAAAGTAAATAAGACAGAGATCTAAACAAGAATGTTTAGAACCACTTTTAGCAGAGTACTAAAGACTGATACTGTTATACCCTCTGATGCTATGATGCAAATAGGATGCCATTTGGAAGAGAGAATTTGAGGGGCACCCCTCCCTAATAAGGTCTAAGAATAAGGATGTATAACCTAGAAGGGTGGAAGTTTGCTCTGGGAATCTGAGTAAAAGACAAATCCATCACAGAAGGTGACTCCCGAAGGTGCTGGGGCCTTGTGCTACCATCCCTTTGGGTACAGGTTTGTACTCTCATCACTTGAGAATTCAAATTGTGTCCTGACATAGGAGGTTGACTTGGCTTCCGTGGCACAATAAAGGTTGTAAATTAGTCATGTGATTGAGGAAGTCTTGGAATGATTGCCCAGCCCTTCTTCATGCTGGTTGGCTGCAGCCATAGCAACTGCTTGCTCTAGACCAAAGTTCAGTGTCCGCACATCTTTATGGCCTTGTTCACAGTTCAATGTTCAGGAGCATAAAACTCCCTATGAAGACACAGGTTTTACATTCACAACAGAGTGCTAGGCTTCCTTTCTAAACACTGGACTCCAAATGATAAGGCCCCCAAATATTCTGAGGTGGTGGTTGTTTTATCCCAAGGAGCTTTTCTCCTGAGAAAATGCCGACCACACAGAAGACGTTGTTGTTCCTATCTGGCTTTGTCACAAGCCTTGGCTCCGTTGTTGTCATCTGCTCGATCCTGGGGACACAGGAATGGGTCACCAGCACTATTGTCTTCACAGATGCTATTTCCAATGGGACCATTGTCATCACCTATGGCCTCTTCCGTGGTACGAGTGCTCAAGATTTGAACGAAGGCCTTCAAGATCTGGACAAAAACTTTGAGGGTAAGTGATCATCTCACATGAATGGGGAGAGCAGGAGTGGGTAAGACTTCCATCATTCTACACCTGGACCAAAGAGCCATTCAAAACTGATCTCTTTGAAGCCCTAAGTTAGGCTATCGGTGGACTAACTCATAATTTTGAAAAACTCTTTAGCATTATTTCAGACTCTTTGGCACTGGTTATCTTGTTATTGCTAGAGTCTAAACTATTCTAGCAGCCACTGGGCTTGAATGTACCTATCTAGTTTATTGACAAGTAAATAATTTAGTTAAAGTATGTGGCAGCTTTATGGTGTTTAATAGCCAGCAGGAGCAGCATTTTAAAGGACGCTGACCATGGATTTTGATGAGGTGCATCCAGCTCCCTCCAGAAGTTCCTAAGTACTCACATAGGGGAAATGTCAAGCAGAAAACGTCAACACCCAGTTCGTATTCCTCAGCTTCTTGAGCTTACGCTTTTGTATTCAAAATATATCATTGTTGGAAATGACATTTAATTCCTATCAATCCTATTACTTACAGGAATTCACATTTGTTCCTTTATTCTGATATAATAATGTCTTGCTCTCAGGAGATACAAAATAAGAAACCATTGAGGATAAGTGAATGTAGCTACTTGAGTTTCAGAGTTTGAGATCTGGCATTATGGTTCTTGAAATGTGAAAGCCACATCTGTACATTGTATAGCATATAAGTGGATTTGCGTTGCACAGCGATGTGTGTAGGGTCTGTACAGGAGATTGGGGGTATGTAGGCACCATCTACCACCTTATGCCAGTGTAATGTTGGGTGCTCATACTCCAGGATGGAGTTCTAGAAGGTTTAGGATTCACTAATGAAATGGTTTCCATAAATCCAGGGCAATGTGTTTCTAACTACCAATGGGTCTTTGAGTGGTAGGAAAACCACATCTTCCCTGAGGTTTCAGTGGCTTCTCCCCTCCCCTGGTGCTGGCCGCAGCCTGGAGACCGACTCTCCAGCAACCAGGAGCTATGGTTTCAAAGGCCCCTTCAGTGATACCGTTTTCAAAAACAAAAGTATGCCTGTTTGTGAATCGTCTGGCAGATTAAACGCTTTACATTTGAGATAGAAGTCTACAGTGTCGACTTGGGATCAGTTGATTCCATCTAGAGATTGATGGCCTCCATGGAAACCCTGAGTCTCTAGCCAGGGAGGCCCAGAGGACAGGAAAGGTCAGGCCTAGCAAATCAGCCCTACGTGACTGGGAGTAAGCTGGTGTCTGGAGAGCAGGGACAGCTTCAGTCACGGGAGCGCAGCTCGGGGTCAATGCCAACTGGGTCCTTGCCCTTAGTGTAGCAACAGAGGCAGAATGCTTGTGTCCCTTGTGCTTGGTTTTCTCTGTTTTTATCCTTTGCTACTGGAAAGCCACACTCTAAGCACCCCTCAAACTCATTGTCCAACCTCCCATTGCTGTAGAGGGTCAGCTAGCACCCAGTGGAGGGACATGCTGGGCAGTTGCTGGTTGGCATTTAGGGGCCACTCGGGGACTATGGAATTTTCCATACCTGTGACTGCGGTAAGCACTGAACATGTAAACAGTTCTCCCAGACAGGAAGTCGTTTTTAGACCATGTAGGCAATGCTAAAGATCCTCTGTTGCTTATCCTGTCAACAGAATCCAGTATTTACAGTGGGACACTTTGCTCTCCTGCAAGTAAGTCAGGGCTGCAATGCACATCATTAGCCAATCATTGGTAGCGAAATTAAATCTGTATAAAATGGAATATGCATTGTCCTGTTTGGCACTGGTAGATGGTCGCTTCCCCTTGAAAAGGCAAGGGCTTGAGCTTTGTGGCTAAGGCCGGGACACGCTGAAATCCTCAGACGGTGATGTATATCACCAGGCCCTGTTATACTTTGGCAGGGGAATCTAACATATGATGTCTACTTGGACTATAGAGTTTGAAGTGAAAGTGCAGAATGGGCAATAGTATTTGGTTTAAAGTGTTGAAATCATCCAGCCGACAATGGGTCAATGAATGGAGGTGATGCCTAGTCAGCCCCAGTGAGGAGACTTTCTGTTGTGGAATTGGGCTGACAATGAGCTCAGGCTGGCTAGATGGGTCCTGGTTTGTCTAATACCCAGATAAGTGACCGTTTAGCTCTGTCCAGCCATGACTGGACGGTCTTTGCTACTCCTAAAGTTCTAGCTGTATAATTTCAGCTCAAAATCTCTGCTATGTGACTTAGGAACTGATAGGCTTTGTGCACACTTCCTGTCGTGAAGTGCTCCCTACTTAGGGCAAGGGGAAGCTCCTCCTCTGCTGAAACGCAACGCCCTGCACTCATGTAAGTCTCCACAACAGCTGGAGGTGGGGTGGGGAACACGGCTCGTGGACTCGTCGGAGGACCTGTGCTCACACTCACGAGGGCGTGCCTCCTCCTGCCACCCTCAGTTTGACTCGAGTGCTTTATAACAGGATGGGCCTAAGGGGCATGATGTGTACTATTTCCCCAGGGTGGCAGGAATGGGGCAATGTGTCAGGTGGCTGTGGCATCCCTCAGAATGGGATCTCCAGTATTACCCAGCCTCCGTCCTCACCAGACCAAGCATGCTCACAGATTTATTTTGGCATTTCAATGAATGCTATTTCTCCTTCCATGGCACTAGGTCTCTTTGACCTTGGTCCCAAGAGCATCTCAGTTAGTAGATACGTGACACTTCAACAGCCACATTACCATGGCACTGACTCTGGCCTGGAGATACAATCTCCTGGATGATACAGAGACTCCCTGCACTTGACCTCCCATGCCAACGAGAAAAATTCCAGATTCAGGTTCCATTCTCCTGTTTTTTTTTTTTTTAAAAAAAAAAAAAAATCTTACTAGATGCATTATTTCCTAGGTAACTATGGCAAAACACCCGAGAGACACAACATACGGGAGGGAGTGTTTAGTTTTGGTTCCTGGTTCCAGAGGGATCCCAGCCTATCATGGTGGGAAAGGCACGGCAGAGCAGGTTCAGCTGTGATGGCGGGAGCGTGAGGTAGTCTCTTCACATAGTGTGGACCAGATAGCAGAGAACACACGTCAGAACCTAAGTGGGCATAGCCTTCATAGATCTACCCCTAATAATCTACTTCTAGTAGCCAGTCTGTGTCTCTGGAAGTTTCCACGGCCCTTAAAACAGTGCCACAGGCTGGAGTTTGAACTTTGAAAATTTAAGCTGTGGGAGACATTTTTGTCAATTCATAATATCAGGTGTGATGCTCAACATTGATTATCAACCTGATGGGAAACAGAGTTACCTGGGAAATGTACAACCTTACAAATGAACCAAGGCAGGCTGAGGGCAAGTGTCAATGATCAAAGGGCAGGCTCAATGGTCTCTGCACTTAGGCCAAGGACCAACTATTACCGACTATCACTGATGAGCTATCACGGTCTGGCTTCTCCTCTGTCCCCAGTCTCCACTGGCTCCTCTTTCTTTTCTGTGATCTCAACATTGCACTCTTGGACAGAACTGAATTGAGAAGGTAAACACAACACAGAAACTAGTTGCAAAGTAAAGAATAAATGAAGTTGACTTCTTGAGACTATAGGAAAACCCTACCTCCCTACTCTGACTTCATCTCATGTATCAGAACGTGTCTCCTGGAGAAGGGCTGTCTACCCTTTTCCCTTCTCAGAGATATGACCACATCAGAAGAAGGAGATGGATGGGATAGAGGGGCCCAAACCAGAGGCCTGAGTCACTTTTCTCCCAAGACAATCTTGGCAACTGTCCAAGAGGTTGAGGTGCTAGCTGTGACTTCCTGGGAGGGCCCAGGTCCTGCTCTAAGATCTGACCATACTGTGATGTCCACTAATGGAAGCATCCCACTGAGTCAGGTCCCTGGTGGCCAGGTGTCTGAGGAAGTGGAATCAGTTCCCGTCTGAAGAATCAGTTTTAGTTACTTGTGTTTCTGCAGTAAAATATCTGACAAAAGCCCAGTCCGTCACAGTGGAGAAAGCCACCAAGATAGGAGCTTGAGGCTGCTGGTCACATCACATCCACAGTTAGAAAACAGAGAGCAGGGGAGGGGTGAAGGCTGGTGCTCATCTTTAAGGTGGATCCTCCCACTTCACTTAACCCAACCTAGAAACTCCCTCACAGTCATGCAAAGAGGTTTGCATCCCTATTAATTCCATATTCTGTAAGTTGAGAGAGTGTGATCAACCATCACACTCAATGTCTATGAACTTACAGAAAACAAGGCCTGGAGGTGGAGGGCAGATGGCCGCTGGGACTGAGTGAATGAATCTTGTCCTGTGGGGAGCTGGGTGTCTGGATGCCCAGCTGAGATATCTACTGTCCTCTCTGCGGCTGCCTGCTCTTGGCCTCTTTCTGAGGACACCAGAATCAGGGCAATTAGCTCCAATTGTGAGGGGACTCCTGATTCAGAAGCTTGTCCCCTGAAAGAAAGAAAAAGAACGCCATGTATCTGCTAATTTTATGGGGAGGGAGCAGCTGTCAGATGCTGGGAGGGTTATTGTTATTGCGTTCCAGCTAACTCTCACCGAACTTACAGCTATCATTGTCTGAATTCGGAGGCAGGAGCTGGAAAGACGTAGCTGTCATACCTAGGGGGCATGGAATTCAGAAATAAGTTTTACAATGCAGCAGTTAAAATTAAGATGAATTGCCCCCCAAGTACGTAGGAAAGTATGAGTCAACAGCCCCAAATTAACTCTCTTTGGAAAATTATGTCTGCTAAATCTTATTGAAAGTCAAGGCAGAGCTAGATTTGATTATCATTTTCTTTTTCTTTTTGTGCATGTGTGTCAAGTGCAAGTGCTTGTGCATAAGTGTGCACATATACAAGGAAGCCAGAGGTCAACAATGTATATATGTTTCCCAATTACCTCCATCTTGTTTGTTTGTTTATTTCATGTGTATATATGTGTGCCTGTACAAGTTCATGTGCACCACGTGGATGCAGCAGCTCAAAGAGACCAGAGGAAGGTACTGGCTCCCCTGTAATGAGAGCCTCTAAGTAGGTGCTGGAAAAGGAAGCTGGGTTCTCTACAAGAAGAGTAAGCATTCTTAACTGCTGAGCCATCTCCCCAACCCCTCCTCCACCTTGTGTTTTGAGACAAGGTCTCTAAGGGAACCTGGAGCTCACTGATTGATTCTGCTGGCTGGCTGGCAAGCAAGCTAGTCTCCCCAGGGCTGGGATTATAGGCACTGTGCCTGGCTTCTTTTTGAAACATGGGCTCTGGGAGGGTTGACGTGAGGCCCCCAATACCTTCAGGGCAAGCATTTCATCCACTGAGCCATGTCTGCAGCCCTTCATGGTCACCTTCTAATGGAATATTCCAGTTGCAAATGAACACCCATCACTTAGAGCTCTAAGTCAGCATGTGAGGTAGAGAGATACTCAGAGAATTCCAGGTGTTTGGGACACAGGGCATGTTCCTGACACTCAGGTTTCTGCTCTTGACTTAAATATTCCAGCTATTTCCTTGACTGCAGAACTCGGCCAAGGAGAGAGAAAGCTCTTTTGTCCCCAGTCACCTTCCCTTGAGATCGAGGGTTTCCTCCCGACCTGGCTGCTGGGGAAGGGGAAGTGGATCCACCTTGAGGTCATGAATGGCTGACACATCCACAGGGACCAGCCTGGACCTCTGGCTGGGCGTGTCTCAGCTCTGTTGCTTTTTCCTATGCTCCTTCTGACGTCATCTCCCCCAGTCTCAGAATCAGCACGTACTGAGTTAGCACCAGCAAAAACCCCCAAACATGGCATCTACATAGAGCGTGGAGAAGCAGGCAAGAGACACCACTCGGTTAAGTCAGGGGCAAGTGCATCCCCAGTCCAGGTGGTCTTTGAGAGCTTCACTTGGGTTACTGGGTAGAGAACATAAGACCCCCAAAGGGGTCACTGGCAGAAGTCACTGAAAAGCCCAGTCACCACGGACAAGGAGGTGTTGCCTATGGAAGCTGAGCTTTGCCCCAGGGCATCTGAGCAGTGAAATGTTCTACAGTCGAGGTGGGAGGTCATGTGGTCCACTCACTGCTGAGCTGGGGTTTCTCTTCTTTTGCAGGCTCTGTTCTCCCGGGGTTACCAGGGATGCAAGTTGATGTTTATCACATGCTACTAGTTCCTGTCTCTCCTGCCTCTCTTTCCTGCACATCCCTTTACCCTTTAAGCCAGTGTCCTGTGTTAAGCAGTGTATCTGTTGCTGCTGCCCTCAGGCCACTTCCAGGAGATGCCTGCTCTGGGCTCAGCCACACACTACTCAGGGTGCCTTCTCTTTCTTCATGGGGGACTTCTGCTACTGCCTAATTTTTTTTGATCCCACCTCTTTTCATGCCTACTTTGTCTAGTAGGAGGACATTGCAGATTTAGATAAATAAATACGAGGACTTAAAACTTAAGATGATTTCACCCAAACTGGGTCGAGCACATATTTTTACTCAAGGTAAATGTCAGATCCTGGGGTCCTGGGTCCACTCAGATCTCTCAGAAACACAGTTCAGTAAAGACAATTCCTTTAAAAAAAAAAAGAATTACTAATTTTATTTTATGCTTTGCCTGCATGTATATGAGTGTGCCATGT